>NC_089503.1:299429432-299738570 GCF_036850995.1 Saccopteryx leptura
TACTCAAGAATGAAATCAATGGCCATGTCCTAATGCTTGTTCAGAATTCAAAATTTTATTTAAATTTGGCATTCTTTTGCAGGATTTAGAGTAACCTTGGCTATCCATTAGTATCGTCTGGGACACTTAAAAAAATTGCCTGACCAGGTGGCAGCGCAGTGGATAGAATTTCAGTCTGAGATGCTGAGGATCCAGGTTTTAACCCTGAGGTCACTGGCTTGAGCATGACCTTGTCCAGCTTGAGCATGGGGTCACCGGCTTGAGCATGGGATCATAGACATGACCCCAAGGTCGCTGGTTTGAGCCCGAGGTTCCTGGGTTGAGCAAGTGGTCATTGGCTTGCCTGGAGTCCCCCATCAAGGCACATATGAAAAAGCAATCAATGAACAACTAAGGTGCTGCTATTATGAGTTGATGCTTCTAATCTCTGTCCTTTCCTGTATGTCTGTCCCTCTTGTTCTGTCTCTCAATAAAAAATAAAAAATAAAAAAAATTGATGTCCAAGTTTCTTCCCAGATCAATTAAATCAGAATTGAAGAGTGTGGGACTAGGTCATTGACATTTCTAACAAGTGCTCCAGTAATTCTACTGGGCAGTGAGGGTAAAAGTTTTATGGTTTTTTTTTTTAATCATCAGAATGCATCCAAGGAACTCTTTTCACTCATTCAATAAATATTAGAATGACTACTATCTATTAGGAAAAAGACGATGCACCTAGGGGGTTCAAAGACATATAAAGGAATTTCTCTGTTCTCAAATAGCCCATAATTTAATAGAGGGCGTGAGGTTTCCATTCATTCCACACATATTTATTGAGTCCTATTGTGTGTTATAAGCACTAGGGAGTCAGCAGTGAACAAGACAGACAAGGTCATTGAGCTCACATTCAAGTGAAAACATTTATAAAATAGATACTGATGAGTTCTCTAAAGAAATAAAAATACAGACATAATGTGACAGAGAGTGGCAGGGACCAGGGAAGAATTCTGAGATGCTCCTCTGAGCAGCAAATCTGAGTGAAGTGAAGAAAACAGTGAAGTGGAGAGAGTGAGTCCAGGGCAGGAAGGACACCAGTGCTGAGGGCCCTGAGAGAGGAGCAAGCCACTGTTTGGAGCAGAAAGAAGCCAAGGTCCTCAGAAGGGTGGTAGGTAGGTTAGAAATGAGAGCAGAAAGATAGAGAGGAAACATTCTGCATGAATGTAATCTGGACAGAAAGGAAGGTAATCAAGAGTTAGAAATGTGAGTGAATGGTTCTGAGCATTTAGAGACAAAAGACATTGCTTTGGTTGGGGCATTCCGTGTTCACGAAAAGGAAATTTTGAGTTGGGGGAGACTGTGGAAGAATCAGGAGGGGAAGAGCATTTTAAGGAGTAGGATTGTTTTCTGCAAAGCCATAAAAGGCATGACAATCTAGAGCATGAACAGGGAATAACACATTGTTTAGCTTGACTGGAATGAGAGATGCATGAAGCAGAACTCAAGGTCAGAGGTTAGTATAATAGAGAACCTTACATGTAAGAGATTTTGGACTCTGTCTTAAAGACAGTGGGAAACCCAAATATACTTTGTTTACTTCTTTGGCCTTATCTCTGCCAATTCCTGCCTCATTTCTTGTATTACAGCAACTCTACTTCCTCCTAACCACCCCACCACCCACATACATGTACTGACACCACCATGTTGGTCATCACCTTTGGGTTTTTGAAATAGTCTTTTCTTCTCTTTGAAATATCTTCCACATACCCTTGAGCCCCTCTTTGGGAACTAGTCAAACTCTTACTCCATCTTTGAGTCAACCATAGCTCTTCCAGGAAAGTTTCCTCAACTCTCCATGGTGATTCCATAAAACAAGAGCATATTTTTTCAAGAGGAATTAGCATGCTGGGTCATACATTTTTAAGTGCTAGGCACTGTTCTGGGTGCTTGCATTATACTCTGATAGATAGGCAATAAATACTGAATATAACAAGTAAGTAAATGATGTAATTTTTATGAGATGGTAAGTATGATAAGAAAAGATAGTCCAAGATATGGAAGATTGTGAGTGCTATAGGAGGTCAGCTACATTTAAATTAAAGGGCCATGCCTGGTCAGGCAGTGGCACAGTGGATAGAGTGTTGGACTGGGATGTGGAGGACCCAGGTTCGAGACCCCAAGGTTGCCAGCTTGAGCGCGGGCTCATCTGGTTTGAGCAAAGCTCATCAGCTTGGACCTAAGGTCACTGGCTTGAGCAAGGGGTTACTCGGTCTGCTGAAGTCACACAGTCAAGGTGCATATGAGAAAGCAATCAATGAACAACTAAGGTGTTGCAACGAAAAACTGATGATTGATGCTTCTCATCTCTCTCTGTTCTTATCTGCCTGTCCCTATCTATCCCTCTCTCTGACTCTCTCTGTCTCTGTAAAAAATAAGTAAATAAGTAAATAAATAAGTAAGTAAATAAATAAGTAAATAAATAAATAGCCATACGAAGTCTAATTGAGAAAGGAAATTTCTGTAAGTCTCTGTGGTGCAATCAGTTAGTATATTCAGCTGTTAACCGAAAGGTTGGTGGTTCGAGAAAGTAAAATTTGACAAGATATTTAGATTAATCAACTGTTCCAATTTGCCTAAGACTGAGGAATTTCTTGGGATGTGGGATTTTCAGTGCTAAAACCTGGACAGTCCTAGGAATACTGGGATGGTTGATCACCCTAGAACTCTATGTTAATATTTGTCCTATTGACTAGTTCCAAACAAGTTAAGGACAGAAGCTAGATAGGCAGTATAGCATGGTGGCTAAGAACACAGGTTTTGATGTCAGACTGTCTGGGTTCAAATCATGGCTCAACCATTTGTAAGCATCTTGACCTTAGACTAGTAGGATTTTTAACCTTTCTGAGCCTCTGTGTCTTCGTATATTAATGGAAATAGTTGGTATACAATAAGCACTCAATAAATGGTACTGTTAATATTATTCAGAGTGTCTAGTACAGTCCTTAGGGGCAGAATAGCTCCTCAAAAGATGTTTGCTTAAGGAAAAGATGAATAAATGATAATTTCCCATGTGCCAGGCACTTGGCTAAGCCCTAGATATATAAAAATGAGTAAAACATGATTTCTGCCTCCAAGAGGATCACCATCTAGCAGGGAGACATACACGTCAACACTATATTTGATTTTACAATGGCTGTCTTGCTTTACCATAGCATTACTTATTCCTTTTCCTAGTGTGATTTTTTTCATAGAGTTTATAACCTTCTAATATATACTATACATAATATTCTTGTATGTCACAATTATTCCCACTGGCATGCAACTCCTTTAAGGTAGGGACCTTGACTTTGTTCATTGAGATGTCCCAAGTGCCTGGAACAGGGCCTAATCCAAGAAGATGCTCAGTAATATTTGGTGAATTAATAAATAAAAATTCTATTTGATGTGATAAGAGCTTTTAAAGAGTATGTGCAAGGTATAGATGACTTCTTCTTTTGGATGGAGTCAGGGAAGTTTCCATATTCAACATGGCATTTTAGGTTGACCTTGAAGAATGTCTAGTGTTCTTTTAGAAGATGGAAAGGCAGTTCAGACTGAGAGCCTAGCAAGAGTATCTGACAGGAGAAGAAGAACGAGGAGAATGCAAGGTCATGGGAGGTGGAAAGAGAGATTGAGGGAGTTGAAGAGAAACTAAGGCAGTTTAGCATGAGTGAAGTTTAAGAGACATTTAAGTATTATGTTGGTGCCTAGTAAATGAATCAAAGGTGCTTCTGCTGTGTGTGGAGTGACAGTGTGGAAACCAGCATATAGTTACTGAAAAATCTGGATGAAGATGAGTTGGTAATCTGAAAGAGGTGGACTCAATAATTTTTCCTTTGATGAGGGAGAATTATTGTATTTATTTATTTTTAATATTTTAATTTATTGTGTAATTATAGTTCACATTAAATATTCTTTTATATCTCAGGTGTATAGGATAGTGGTTAGACAATTATATAATTTATGAAGTAATCATCCCAATAAACCTAGTATCCATCATAGTTATTAGATTATTATTTAATATATTCCCTATGCTGTATTTTACATCCCCATAAATATTCTATAACAAAAAATTTGTATTTTATTTATTTAATTAATTGTGTTTACATAGATTCTAGGGTCACCCCAAATGCATCCTCCCCTCCCCCGTATTCCCCTCAACATCTCCCTTGCCCCCTTTCCTACAGCACCCTCCCCCCTTCCCTTTAGGTTTATCCCATCCTATCATCCCCTTTCCCTCTGTCCTCTTTTCCTCTGGTCCCTTTGATCCCTCCTCTGTCTCAATTCCATTCCTCAGTTCACATTGTTCATTGGATTCCTTAAATGAGTGAGGTCTAATGGTATTTTTCTTTCTCTGCCTGGCTTATTTCACTTAACATAATAGTTTCCAGGTCCATCTATGTTGTTGCAAAAGGTAATATTTCCTTCTTTTTCATGGCCCCATAGTATTCTGTTGTATATATGTACCACTGCTTTTTAATCCACTTGTCCACTGATGGACACTTTGGCTGTTTCCAAATCTTCACTATGCTACCATAAACATGGGGGTGCATTTCTTTTTTTCAGATGGTGATATAGAGTTCTTGGGATATATTCCTAAAAGTGGGATGGCTGGGTCAAAAAGCAGATCCATTTTTAATTTTTTGAGGAATCTCCATACTGTTTTCCATAGTGGCTGCACCAGTCTGCATTCCCCCAGCAGTGCAGGAGGGTTCCCCTTTCTCCACATGCTCGCCAACACCTATCGTGTGTTGTTTTGTTAATGTGTACCATTCTGACTGGTGTGAGGTGGTATCTCACTGTGGTTTTATTTTGCATTTCTCTAATGATTAGTGATGTTGAACAGAACAGAGAACCCAGAAATAAACCCACAGCTCTATGGACAACTGTTATTTGACAAAGGAGGTAAGAGCATACAATGGAGTATAGACAGTCTCTTTAACAAATGGTGTTGGGAAAATTGAACATCTACCTGCAAAAAAATGAAACTAAACCACCAACTTACACTATTTACAAAAATAAACTCAAAATGGATAAAAGATGTAAGTCGTGAAACCATAAGCATCTTAGAAGAAAAGATAGGCAGTAAGCTCACCGACATCTCTTGCAGCAATATATTTGCTGATTTATCTCCATGGGCAAGTGAAATAAAAGACAGGATAAACAAATGGGACTATATCAAACTGAAAAGGTTTTGTGCAGTTAAAGACAATAAGAACAGAATAAAAGACAAACCACACAATGGGAGAACATATTCAACATTACGTCTGATAAGGGGTTAATAACCAAAATTTATAAAGAACTTTTAAAACTCAACACCAGGAAGACAAACAATCCAATCAAAAAATGGGCAAAAGAAATGAATAGACACTTCTCTAAAGAGGACGTACAGATGGCCAATAGGCAGATGAAAAAATTTTGAACATCACTAATCATTAGAAAAATGCAATTTGTATTTCTTAATCCCTTCACCTTTCCATCCCCTCAACCACACTCCCATCTGGCAATCATCAAAATGTTCTCTGTATCTATGAGTCTGTTTTGCATCTTCACTTATTTATTTTTTTAGATTCATTTGTTGATAGATATTTATTTGTTGCCATTTTATTGTTCATATTTTTATTGTTTTTTCTTCTTAAAGAAGCCCCTTTAACATTTCATATAATACTGATTTGGTAGTGATGAAGCCCTTTAGCTTTTCCTTGCTGGGAAGTTCTTTATATGTCTTTTGCTGCTAAATGATAGCTTCTCTGGTTAGAGTAATGTTAGTTGTAGGTCCTTGCTTTTCATTACTGTGACTATTTCATGCCACTCCTTCTGGCCTGTAAACTTTCTGTTGAGAAACCAGCTGACAGTCTTATGGGAGCTTCCTTGTAATTAACTAACTTGTTTTCTCTTGATGTTTTTAAGATTCTCTCTTTGTCTTTAACCGTTTGCATTTTAATTGTGTGTCTTTGTGTGGACCTCTGTGGGTTCATCTTGTTTGGGAATTTCTGCACTTTCTGGACATGTATGTTTATTTCCTTCACCAGGTTAGGGAAGTTTTCTGTCATTTTTTCAAATAGGTTTTCAATTTCTTGCTTTCTCTCGTCTCCTTCTGGCACCCCCATGATGTGAATGTTGGTACACTTGAAGTGTCCCAGAGGCTCCTTACAGATAGAGTCCTTCATTTTTTTTTTATTCTTGTTTCTTTTTGCTGTTCTGATTGTGTGTTTTTTGCTTCCTTATATTCCAAATCTCTGATTTGAATCTCAGCTTTGTCCACTCTACTGTTGATACCCTGTAAGTTATTCTTCATTTTAGTTAGTGCAAACTTCTAGTGCATTTCTGTCTGGTTCTTTTTTATGGTTTCCATGTCCTTTTTTATGCTGTTGAAGTTCTCTATGTTCAACTATTCTACCCCTAAGTGCATTGAGCATCCTTATAACAGTGTTTTGAACTCAGCACATAGTAAATTGCTTGTCTCTATTTTGTTTAGTTCTGTGCCTGGAGTTTTGTTCTGTTCTTTCATTTGGGAAATATTTTTTTGTCTTTTTATTTTGGCAGCCTCCCTGTGTTTGTTTCTATGTAATAGGTAGAGCTGCTATGTCTCTCAGGCTTGGTAGAATTGCCTAATGTAGTAAGTGTCCTGTAGGGTCCAGTGGCACAGCTTCTCTGATCACTCAAGTTGGGCATTCCAGTTGTCCTCCCACCTCACCCCCTGTGTGGTAGTGTACCCCTGCTGCTGTAGTTAAGGCTTGATTGCTGTTGGCACATCAATAGGAACGATTTACTCACAGGCCAATCAGCTGCAAAGACTGGCTATGACCACTGAACACCAACTTCCTACCACTGTGGAAGATCAGCTGTGGAGAGCACCAGCCCACAGAGCAAGACTTACTTCAGTGGGGCTCTGGTGCCCACTGAGTTTACCCCTGAGTGTGTTGCTGTAGAGGTGATTGGGTGGTGGTGTGACATGCTCTTAAGCTTTTCAGCAGGTCTGCTGGCTCTGGGGAGGTGCAGGACAAGGCCAGTCAATGCCTGTGTTCTGCTCAGGGCCACTTGGCTTGAACTACAAAGCGATCTGCAAATGGCTGCTAATTGTGCTAGGCTTGGAGGTGCCCAGGAGAGGCCAAACTGTGAACCAAGACTGACTGCTGTGAATGCCAGCCCTGGGGCCACTTAGCAAGAGGTACGGGGTATGCTGAGGCCAGATGCTGCTTATTTGAGAGATTTTAGGAAAGTCTGAAGCATGAGCCAAGACTGGACATTTGTATGAAAAAAATACTGGAAATACCTTGAACGGATCTGTAATTTTGGTTGGTTAGGGTCTCAGGGAATCACTAGGACAGGGCGAACAGTGTGAGCTAGGCTCAGATATGGTGCCCGCCTGCTGGCTCTGTTGGAGAGGGCTCATCAAAGGAACAACAGTCTCTGACAACACTTTTGTCTGGGAGAAAGCTGCCCACCCCACAGCCCTCACCCTGCTGACAGACACTTTGGTTCTTCTCCATAAGTCCCTAATGACTTTTGAGTTGCTATCCCAGTGCTGTAGCTCAGAAAGAGTGAGTCTAAGTAAGTCCATATGTGGCCCTATAAGAGGAACTACCTGGGACTCTAGCAACCCTCTGTCTCACTCAGCCTCAATTCCCACTGGTTTTTATAGCCAGAAGTTATGGGAAATTTTCTTCCTGGTATTGGAATCCTGGGAATTGGGGACTTGGTATTAAATTAAGAACCCTTGCTCCTCAGTGGGGACCTCTGCATCTGAGATATATCTCCTGATTTTTATCTGGTACACATGGGCATGGGGTCAGCTTGTTCCATGTATCTACCCCTCCTACCAGTCTCCATGTGGCTTCTTCTTGAAATCCCAAGTTATAGGACTTATATGCAGCTAAGTTTCTTCCAGTTTTGAATGATGGTTATTCTGTAGTTTAGCTGTAATTTTGATAAGGTTATGGGAAGATGCAAGTACCGCATTAACTATGACAAATGGTAAGATTTCATTTTTTATGGCTAATATTCCATTGTATATATGTACCACTTCTTCTTTAACCACTTGTCTATTGATGGGTATTTGGTTGCTTTCATATCTTGGCTATTGTAATACTTCAGTGAACATAGGGATGTATATATCTTTTCAGATTAGTGTTTTGAATTTCTTTGGATGTATACCCAAAAGTGGAATTGCTGGGTCATATGATAGTTCTATTTTCAGTTTTTGAAGAAACTCCATACTATTTTCCATAGTAGCAGTACCACTTTGCAATCCCACCAACAGTGCATGAGAGTTACCTTTCCTTCACATACTTACCAACACTTATTGTTGGTTGATTTATTGATGATAGTCATTCTGACAGGTGTGAGGTGACATCTCATGGTGGTTTTAATTTGCATTTCTCTAATGCTGAGTGACATTGAGCATCTTTTCATGTGTCTATCAGCCATCTGTATGTTCTCTTTGGAGAAGTGTCTGTTTGAGTTCTTTGCCCATTTTTTATTTGGATTGTTTGTTTAGGTGTTGAGTTATATAAATTCTTTATAAATTTTGGATATTAACCCCTATTGGACACATCATTGGCAAATAGTGTCTTTAGCAAGTTATTTTTTTCATTTTGTTGATGGTTACCTTTGCTGTGAAAAAACTTTATAGCTTGATGTAGTCCCGTTTATTTTTCCCTTTGTTTTCCTTGTTCGAGGAGCTATATCAGTAAAAATATTACTAAGCAAAATGTCAGTTTACTGCCTATATTTTCTTCAAAGAATTTTATGCTTTTAAGTCTTTAATCCATTTTGAGTTTATTTTTGTATATGGTATAAAAAGATGGTTTAATTTCATTTTTTCCATGTATCTGTTCAATTTCCCCAACATTATTGAATAGACTTTACTCCATTGTATATTCTTGCCTCCTTTATAATAGGTTGACTATATAGGCATTGGTTTTTTACTAGGTTTCTTATTCTTTTTCATTTACCTATGTGTCTATTTTTATACTATTATCATGCTGTTTTATTTACTACAGCCTTGTACTATAGTTTGATATCAGGTAACATGATATGTCCATTTCTGCTCTTTCTCACGATTGCTGTAGTTATTTGGAGTCTTTTTTTATATATAAATTATAGGATTATTTGTTCTAGTTATGTGAAAAATACCGTTGGTATTTTAATAAAGATTGCATTGAATCTATAGATTGCTTTGGGTGAAATGGACATTTTAATGATATATTTTTTTTATTCATGAGCACTGTATATACACTCACTTATTTGTATTGTCTTCAATTTTTTTCTTCAATGTCTTATAATTTTCCAACTACATGTTTTTATATTCTTGGTTAATTTTATTCCTAAGTATATTTTTAATGCAGTTGTAAATGGACTTGTTTTCTTAAGTTATCTTTATGATAGTTCAGTATTGGTATATAAAAATGCAATTAATTTTTGAATATTAGTTTTGTATCCAGCAACTTTACTGAATTTATTTTTTTGTGTGTGTGAAATCTTTAGGTCTCTCTATTCAGTATTGTCATCTTCAAAGAATGACAGTTTTACTTCTTTCTTTCCAGTTTGGATGTTTTTTTATTGTTTTGTTGCTGTGTTTAGAACTTCTAACACTATGTTGAATAAAAGTGGTGAAAGTGGACAACTCTGTGTTCTTCATGACCTTAAGGGGAACACTTTTAATTTTCCCCCATTGAATATGATGTTAGCTGTGGGTTTGCACTGTATGGCCTTTCTTAATGTTAAGGTATGGTCCCTCTATACCCATTTTGATGAGAATTTTTTTTTAAATTAAAAATAGAGTCTGGATCTTGAAAATGTGTTTTCTTCATAAATTGATATAATCATTTGATTTTATCTTTCATTTTGTTTATATGATGTATCATGTTAATTGATTTGTAGATATTGAACCAACCTTGAATCCCAGGAATAAATCCCACTTGATTGTGGTATATAATTTTTTTAATGTATTGATAAATTCAGTTTGCTAATTTTTCATTGAGGATTTTTACATCTATGTTCATCATGAACAATTTTCTCTTTTTGTAATGTCTTTGTCTGGTTTTGGAATCAGGATTCTACTGGCCTCATAAAATGAGCCTGGGAGATGCCTTCCTCTTGAATATTTTGGAATAGTTTGAGAAGGATGGGTGTTCATTCTTTTTTGAATGTTTGGTGAAATTTACGTTTGAAATCATTTGGTCTAGGACTTTTGTTTGTTGGCAGTTTTTTGATTACTGATTCAATTTCATTAGTAGTAATTGATCTGTTCAGATTTTCTGTTTTATTCTTGATTTAATCTTAGAAGATTGTATGTTTCTTGGAATTTATCCATTTATTCCAGATTGTCCAACTATGATCATAGTATTTTCTTATAATCCTTTATATTTCTGTGATATCAGTTGTCAATTCTCTTTTATTTGTGATTTTATTTATCTGTGTCCCCCCATTTTTTTTTATTCTTGATGAGTCTGGTTAAAGATTTATTAATCTTATATATCTTATCAAAGAATCACTCTTGGTTTCATTGATCTTTTGTATTTTTTAGACTCAATTTTGTTATTTCCACTCTGAACTTTATTACTTCTTTCCTTTTATTCACTTTGGGTTTTGTTTATTGTTCTTTTTCTAGTTGTTTTAGGTGTAAGTTTAGATTGTTTATTTGAGTTTTTTTGTTGTTGTTGAGGAAGACCTATATGCTATGAATTTCAGTCTAAGGACTGCTTTTGCTGTGTCACATAGATTTTTGAGTTGTTATATTTTCATTTTCATTTGTCTCAAGGTACTTTTTGATTTATTTCTTTATGTCATCAGTATTCCATTCATTGTTTAGTTATATGTTATTTAGCTTCCATATGTTTGTGTAGTTTTAAATTTTTTCTTATAATTTTTTCTAGTTTCATAAGTATAGTCTTAATTTTTAATGAAGTAAGATCACTTGAATATGTTATTAGGCTAAGGCAAACTGTCCAACAAAAAAGGCAAGAATAAATATAGAAGAGGACACAATTGATACAATAACATTCTGGAAGAGACAGGAAGAGATAAAATTGAGAGGACACAGAGAAGGAGGGTTTACCCAGAAGAGAAAAACTCATTCTTCCTCAGACACTAGAGGTGAGCAGGAGAGAATTGATATCTCACCACTTAACCAGAACCCAATACTGATTCATCAATTCAGAGAAGACAATATTGTTACAGAAGCTGAGTCACTATTGGCAACTCAATTGAATCCTGTTATCTCACTTTGTTAGATAGATATCTGTTATGAAAGGTGGAAACTGAAAGACTGTCTTCCAGAAGAATGTTTAAGAAAAAACATAATCACCCAGTTATTAGAAAACACTGGGTGAGATAATGGAATTTTCTGGCTAACTTAGAAGTCATACACATGCACCCTCCCTTATGTTTCCACCATTGTTCAAAGTGATTGCATTTTTTTCTTTAATGACAATGACAAACTGAAAAGAACATTTTCGTTTTAAAATTTTGAAACGCCTCAGAAGTATCTTGCAAATTTTAATTTTAATTACCCCAAGTTGCAGGGGCAGATGTATAAGGCATAAGAAATTGCTATTAATGGGTCTTGAGAAAGCCTTTTAAAAATATATCTTCATTTTCTGATCCTGTCCTCTTGTATAACGCATAATACAGATAACAGGACAGCAAATCCCAAAGGGAGGGAGGGAGGGAGTTAGGGGAAGGGGGGCAAACTAGGGGTAATGGGGGACAAGGGTGTGGGGTGAGGGAGTTATATTGAGTGGGACACTTGAATCCATGTTAACACAATAAATTAAGAAAAAAACAGAAAAAAAATTTTCATTCCAGTTGTAGTAAAGAATTTAGTAAGTATATCTTTGTTATTTAGCTTTTACTTACTTCCAACTTTTGTATTACATAAAAATTATTTTCTAGGAATTAGTAAATGGAAAATTATGATAATGAGTGAATTTTACAAATCAAACTTTGGCCTATACTCTTTGTATTGGGTGAGTAATTTTTATATTCTGCCATCAGCCAAAGAAGTAGGTTGTCTCTGCATTTAACTATTATATTATCAGCCATAATAGGCTTTTCCTCAAGGGCAACTTCTCAAACAAATGTTTTCAAAATCAATAAACACCCTGTAGCCCCTGTTTCAGAATTTACTTATTCATGAGATGCTTATCTCTTGTAAATTCCCAGGAAGAATTCTTATTGCTTAATCCCACTATATTGGATTGAATGCTTATCAGTTCAAAATTAGTTCTTATTAAATTTTCTTGGCAACTTTGTAAGCATCTCAGGAATTTCTCCCCTAGAGAGTTATTCTTACTTTTAAATCTTACATGAGCAGAAAATCATTTTAACATCCTAAAATTCATTAAACATTGTCCTGCCCATTTGCGACGGGTTTCATTGCAATATTAGTTGGGACAAAGGTCATGTATCCACAAACGATGCTTTCTAAAGTGACTATGTTGTACTGCTGCATGTTTGCATTATTAGATACTAACCATCTTCATCACTGACAGCTAGTGACACGTTGTAAGGGGAAGCACGGTAGAGGCTAGTGTAGGGGCTTTCTCATTTTTCACCTTGAAGGCTGTTTCTCCTGTCCTCTTGTTTAGTCACAGGATCATTAGCAGCTTCTATCCAAATCAAGGGATGTGATCTGATGTGTATGGAATTATATTACCACATACAAGGCTAGGTAACTAAAGAAAAAATGCGAGGCTCTGACCGCGTGATTGTGAGAGGAGATGCCTGTTCAAGATGGCGAGAGCCTCGGAAATAGTGCTATGCTGCAGGCTCATTTGAATAATCTCTCCACTCATTAAACACAGCTGCAAGGCAAGAGGCAGCAGAGTTCAAAAGGCAAGCCAAGGGAATATATTAGTAATAGAATTATAGCTTCAGCCTTCAGGCGTGTTTCCCCAATATTTTTTGTACTTCATTAATTACAACAAGAACACTTCTTATCACTTACTAAGAAAAGAAAAAGTTTAGAGGGATATTTTGACTGAGAAACATAGTAAAATGTATATGTTTTTTAAAAGTGTTAGGTACCCTGCAATTAAATTTTAAGACAAACTCGGGAAGTTATTCAGTAAGTCATTTTCTCATTGTACAATTTAAAATCCCTGGTGAGCTGGGATTAGAAAGCGTTGGCGTGATTTAGCTTCATGAGTCACTTTACTCTTGGTACGGTACATGGGCATCCTCACAATCTTCTGTGTGAGGACAGCTGTGTGTGTCTGTTTTCTCTGTTGAGTGATTTCTGGTCTAAATCCCAGAATGCTTCTTATTACACCCAAGAAGAACATCAGATTTATTATAGAACTAAAAATATATTTAATGAAAGAGAGAAAAGAGTAGAAATTAAAGGTGGAAACAAAAGCAAAGGTTTCCTCTTGAAGACCTCCTTGGTTAACTGCTCTTCTGGAGTTGCAGGCTCTAAGGTTATATATATTTTTGTTTTTGATCTATTCTCACCCTCAATCTCATCCAGCACACCATCTTGCCTGGATGACTCACCATGACATTTTAAGATATTAGAAATTTGATGTATTGAAATTCAGAATGGTTTAACTCTGAATTCAATTCTATGTCCTCCCTAAGGCTGTGTATTGAATTGAGTAGAGTTTTATTACCCTAGGGACTCATGTCCTCTTCCAATATGGAAGCAAATGGCTTTCACTTTGTCACAGAGCTTCTGTTTGGATTTTAAGAATATATTGAAGTCCAGGGGTGAACAACTCCATCCTGCTTCTCTCCTCACACATCTGTCTAGATGGACAGAAAGTAAGGAAGGTATAACACAATTAGAAGTTATAGGGTGATACCAGTTCTCTGTTTTCATTCTCATTTCCATATTAAAATCTTTCTAAGGCATGATGTAAAATTGTGATCCAAAGTAAAACACTTTGAAATCAGGCTACTGAAGAGGTTTTTTTTTAAGGCATCTTATTTCATCCAGAATTATATAAATGGAAAACTGTTCTTTGAAGGTGACTTTTCCAGGTAACTGAATATAACAACGTTAGAAGAAGAGTAGGCTGATAATTTGTCACTTGGACTTGTATTTTATCTCTGCCTCTATCTATGTGTCTTTGCATGTGTTAAATGATAGGCATGAAGTACGTGTGGTAGGCTGAACAACGGGCCCTCCAAAGATTTCCACGTCCTAATCCCTAGAACCTGCAAATGTTACCTCATATTGCAAATGAGGAGGTCTTTGTGGATGTGATTAAGAATCTTGAGGTGGTGATATTTTTCTGGATTATTTGGTTGGGTCCTAAATACAATCACTTGTATCCTTATATGAGGAAGGTGGTGAAGATTTGATATACACAGAGGAGGAAAGTATGTGGAGATGAAACAGAGATAAATTTCAAGATATTTGCCTTGAATGTTGGAGTTACGTGGCCACAAGGCAAAGAATATCAGCAGCCACCAGACACTGGAAGAGACAAGGAATAAATTTTCCCCTAGAGTTTCTAGAAAGAGTTTGGCCCTGATAAAACCTTGATTTTGGCCCAGTGACATTGATTTTGGATTTCTGGCTTCCAGAACTGTGAAAGGATAAATTTCTGTTGTTTCAAGCCACTGAGAATATGATAATAAGAAACTAATAGAGTAAGGCACTTTCATAACATCCAAACATTTTGGCCTACCAGCCAAGCAAATAAACCTCCCCAGTGTTTCTTTTTTTGCAAATAATCTTCTAGGCTATTTGGAAGAGTCCAGCTGTCTGTTTCAAATTTATCATTTATAAGCACAAAACGTTTTGCAAAAAGAAAAGAAGCCTATTGATTTAAGGACTGTAGACTAAAAAGAAATATAGATTTGGTATCTATTAACTCATCCCTCCTTCTTATTTTTGGCCTAAAGTTACCAGTTAGATGACATTGGATATGATACAAATAGCTTTCCTTGGATGAGAATCTGACTGCTGCTATGTTCCCATTTTCAACAGCTTGCCACATTCTTGTAGGAGAAATCATAAATCGTCATCTCAGATCTCAGAGTATTGGGTGGTCAGCAAGATGCATACCACAGCATTTCTGCTCCTGATGAGGCTCTGACCTCTCACCTTTGGTGTCATTCCATGAAGGCTATTAAGTCAGAAGCAAGGAACACTAATTTGAAAGAATATATGCATCCATATGTTCATTGCAGCGTTATTTATAATAGCCAAACTATGGAAGCAACCCAAGTGCCCATCAATAGATGCATGGATAAAAATGTTGTGGCACATATACACAATGGAATATTACTCATCCATAAAAAAATAAGTCTTACCACTTGCAACAGCATGCAGGGCCCTAGGGGGTATTATGTTCAGTGAAATAAATTAGTCAAAGAAAGATAAATGCCACATGATTTCACTTATATGTGGAATCTAAAGAACAAACAGGACAGAAACAAACTCAGATTCAGAGAACAGGCTGATAGTTGCCAGAGGGAAAGGAGTAGGGGACTGGGTGAAAAAGATGAAGGGGTTGGGAAGTACAGATTGGCAGTTATAAAATAGTCATGGGGATGTAAAGTACAGCATGGGAAATATAGTCAGTAATACAGTGTGTCTGTAAAGTCATGGTGCACTTTTGACCGGTCACAGGAAAGTAACAAAAGACACTAGAAATGTGAAATCTGCACCAAATAAAAGGAACTGCTCTTCCAGTTTCATACCTATTCAGTGCAGTTTGATGTGGGCTCATGCACAGATTTTTTAGGGGCTATCCCGTATAGCCTGTACAGACTTGTCACTGACTGATGGCTACCAGAATGGGGTTTCTCCACCAAACAGCCAGTTTCCTTCAACTGCTTATCCCACCGAGTAATGTTATTCTTATGTGGCGCTTTGTTATAAATGCGCCGATATTCACGTTGCACTTTGGTCACAGATTCGAATTTAACGAGCCACAGAACACACGGAACTTTCCTCTGTACTGTCCACATCTCGACTGGCATGGCCGTTGGCTGCTCTGCTGTATACACGGTGTTATGTCATCATCTGCACATGCGCACATGCTGCCACATCATCCTACAGAAACTGGGAGGGTTTTCCTTTTATTTGGTGCAGATTTCACATTTCTATCATCTTTTGTTGCTTTCCTGTGACCAGTCAAAAGTTCACCATGACTTTACGGACACACTGTATTATAATAGCTAACTATGGTACCTGGTGGGTACTGGAAATATCAGGGGAACTACTCTGTAAAGACTAACTACTATGCTGTACACCTGAAAGTAATACAAAATAATATTGAATGTAAACTGTAATTGAAAAATAATTTAAAAAGTAGTAGACAAGCCTTCCCATTGGACAGTTTCCTTCTAAGACATCCTACTTTTGAGTCTACCAGCTCCATTTCACTGACAGAGACAAGTTCAGAAAGAGATTATATCCAAACATCTCTCTTTTGCATTGGTGAAAACAGAACAATATATATCTTCTAAACAAAAACATCTGAACCATCAGACTCTAAGCATAGCTGTATGACTTTTTATTCTCTATGGAGAGGGAGGGGCTGGACAGGAACAATGCCTATTTTACATGTTATTTTTCTGTGAGTTTGGAAATAATGAAAAGAACTTTGAGGACTATTCCACATATCTCTAAACACAATTATTACATAGGCAGCAAGAATTCACTAATTTAGAATGATGATGTTAGGATAGAAGATGACAGAAACAGCTGAGAATCTGGCTTGTGGGAAAATTTTAAATAAGAGCACTTTGGTGTCAACTAGAAGAAGATGTGGCACATATACACTATGGAATACTACTCAGCCATAAGAAATGATGACATCGGATCATTTACAGCAAAATGGTGGGATCTTGATAACATTATATGAAGCAAAATAAGTAAATCAGAAAAAACCAGGAACTGCATTTTCCATACATAGGTGGGACATAAAAGTGAAACTAAGAGACATTGATAAGAGTGTGGTGGTTACGAGGGGAAGGGGGAAAGGGAGAGGGAAAGGGGGAGGGGGAGGGGCACAAAGAAAACTAGATAGAAGGTGACAGAGGACAATCTGACTTTGGGTGATGGGTATGCAACATAATTGAACGACAAGATAACCTGGACTTGTTATCTTTGAATATATGTATCCTGATTTATTGATGTTGCCCCATTAAAAAAATAAAATTATTTTAAAAAATAAAAAATAAATAAAAAAGAAAAAAAAATAGAATACATATTAGACAGAAAGATATAAATGTATATTAGTCAGTGGAATATAACAAGTTGAATTAGTTTAAATATTCTTTCACACTGGACCAAAGAGATGAAAGTCATTCGATACACTCAAATTTATTATGCCTCTCAGTAGTCTAATTTAACAAATCTGGAGGCATATTCATGAAGAAATTCTTCATTTCAAGAGCTTTTGGTTGGATATAGCTATTGATTTTAGACTAAATCCTCCAAAAGGTCTTCCAGGAATGTTTTATTCTGGACTCCAGGAATAGAAATAATGGACAGACACCGTGTTTGAGAATTAAAATCTCTCTTCTCCCATTTAGAACCAGGCTTATTGTAGGCATTGTTGCCAATGCTGCCTGTTTATTCACCTCCTTTCCAACTTCAACCCAGTACAATTTTTCTTCTCCTCAACTCCATCAAAATTGTTCTTGGAGGGAGAAGTAGTGATGTAGTTACTAAACTCATTGGACTCTTTCAGTTCGTCTATTGACTTCTGAGAAGAATGGTGTGATCTGGGCTCTTTATGAGCCCAGTAACACAGCTTGTCATCTCCCCTGAGAATGATCATTGATCCAAGCCATCAACTCCCTCGTATCCTTCAGGACCTTCTCTGGGATCAGTGCCATTGAATGACAGTAAGACAGTAAGAGAAATCTAAGTTCAGATCCCAGGGTAACAATCTAAGTTCTGATCCTAAATCAACCTCATGGGTCACCAGGGAAAGTCCACAATTCCTTCCAGGCTGACTGTTAGAAGCATGAAATAACTATATTATTTTGTAGAGTCTAGGGCATATTTCTTTTCTTTACATTTTAGCATCTTTTACAGTTCATGGCGTTTCTAATCCCGTTAACTTGGACTGACATCGGATTCTTTTCTGAAGGATTTGAGTTTCCTTCTGCCAGACGTGTGGGTCCGCTGTCGACCTGAAACCACTTTACAATAAATTCTCAGCTTGAGGTTTTTCTTGGCCACACTGAAGGTGTGAATTTAGATCAAAACCTGAGCTCTGGTTCATATTCTCAGGGGAGAGTTTTAATCTCCTCTCTACCTAGTACCAATTCTTCACTGTCCCTTTCTATGTGGTGTGTTATTTCTCATTTACTCATAATACAAAGAGTGTAGCCCTTTTGTCTTCCAGCTTCATGCTGCGGTGTTTTTTCCCCCTCTTAATAGTACATAAAATTAGGATATATGTTCAAAGACAATAGGAAAACAAAAGGTAAGTGCTGTATCTAGACACTCTCTAGCAGGTAGGCTCAATTTACCTCCTTTATAATGAGCTTACCTTCTTTCCCTTACCTTTTGTCAATAATATGAAGCCCTCTCCTCCTTCCCTACAGCACCTCCCTTAAGGTCTGTCCCTTAAGGTAGAATAAGCTTGGCTGAATAAGGCTACACCTTTGTGTTTGTTGTTCCTAATAATACCATCAACATGGGATGGAACCCCCTCATAACTAGGTCAACCAGGAGTGGCTTTGGTCTTTATTGAATTTTATTAAAACATCTAATTTAGTCCTTATTGAAATTAACCTTCACCTACCTGGTCGTGTTCTCATGTGTTCTTGCTTCAGCTCATAGCCTGTCTGGCGAGACTGCACAGCAGTTCGCGTTCCCACCATCCTCTTCCCCTGCTGTATCTGTCTCTTTGTGCTCCAGTGTACTTTTCCCCACATTTCCTCATTTAACCCCTTTTATTTCAACTAACTACCTTTGGAACTTTTCTCTTTCGCTGTATACAACAAATTGACCATCTGCATTTCCTCTCTCATTAGCACACCTCGCCTAACTCATATCACAATGCTGACACTTCATACTTTTTAGAATCTTTTTCATCTTCTTTGATACCATGTTCCCCTGGTCTTGCTCCTACTGCTCAGGCCACACCTGTCCCTTAAACGTTGATTTGGTTTCACTGTGCATACCTTCTCTAAGGCATCCTATCTATTTTCTCATAGTTTCGATTTTAATTGCTTGTGCTGATGACACTCAAGTCCCTACCGGTGGTCTGATGCTCTCGCTGAGTTCTAAACCCATTTATCTAGTTGCCCCCTGACATCATCCACAGGTGCAAGTCAGTAAGTCTAAAAATGAGCTTGGTACCTTTTCACAAATGTGTTCGCCTCCTGTGTTTCTAGTTTAGGTCAAAGGTACCCTTAGCTCAGCCTCCAAATCTGGACAACATCCTTACTATTCCACTTCCTAGCTTCACAGGCAAATTGCACATTTGTCTCTCTAAATTTTATTTCCCTCATCTAAAAAAACAATAATAATAGTGATTATTTCATAGACTTGTGAGAACTTTATTTATGTGGCACTTAGCATAGTGACTGGTCTATAATAAGTACTCAATTAATGTTATTTGTATGATACTTAATTTCTTCATTTCTAACAAGCCCCTATCTCATTGATCATAAAATCTTCTTGTGCCTCTTTCCTAATCCGTTTCTACTACAAGTCTCTTTCTAATTTTCCCACTTTCTACATTCCCATCACTAGTTCAAGCCACTAGCATCCCTTAGGCAAATTGTTTCAACTGGTTGCCTTGCCTCCCACCTTGCTAGCTGTCAATCCTTTTTACATCACTCACCCAGAATAGTCTTCCTTAATCATACAACTGACTGTGTAATGCCTCTGCCTAGAAACCTTTACAATATCCCATTGTCCTAAAGCCGTCCAAATGCCTTTAGAGGGTTCCCATGCCTGGCATCTGCTAGCCTCTCCTGCCTTATCACCTCATGCCCTGTCATTTCGAACAAAGTCTCTCTCCCTGTGAACTTTGCACTTGCATTGCTTCTTGGAATCTTCTTTCTCTCTTCCTGGGTAAGTTCTATTCATCTTTCAGACCCTGGTTCCCAAGTCTGGGTTACTTGTACCTCCTTAAGCACATCTTCAGCATTACATTTATCACTTCACTCTGTTGAAATTGCCATTTACTATTTCCTAGGGTTATCAGATAGGTTACTAAATAAAGATATAGAACACCTTGTTAAATTCAATTTTCAGATAAACAATAAATAATATTTTAGCATCATACGTATGTCCTGTGCATTCCTTTCTCCTACTAGACTGACTCACTTGAGGGCAGAAATCATCCTGGTTTCCCCGGTCCTAGCATTTGGCTTAATCCACCATGAACATTTTATTTATTGTTGACTAAGTGAATAAACTACTTAATGGAGTTAAAAGGTACGTTCATTATTTGTATATTATCAGATGCCATGTTAATCATGAAGCGTGTTTTTTTTTTTTTTAGTTTTGTTGTCTATCTTTCAAGTGTACTTTAAAATGAGCAGAGAACTTAGAAATGGACCACCCTCACTGCAATTTGCTTTTGCAGAAATGATTTGAAATGCCTGTATTTGGAATCTTTACTATGTCAGAATGAAGTTGAAATTTCAACCACAATTTTCACTGAAAAACAAAACAGAAGCAAAAATATAACTTCCACAATCCAATTGCCTTTTCCTTTTTGATCAGTGTGAAGGGCTTCTGTTCTCTCTAATATAAGTGCTTTCTTTTCATGCATAGCAAAAGGCAGAGTCTAGTCTCCAAGGTTTATTTTCCGAAAGAATCACTAGATGTAGAAAGGAGCAAAGGTTTGAATTTTTATTAATTTGGGATGCACATTCACCTGAGAATAAATGTACAGATCTATCTTAGAAAACTTTTCAAAATAAAAATATAACTAAGGGAATGTTCATAGACATTTTCCAACCTGTGAACTTATAAGGTTTAATAGCCAAACATCCATTCACGTTGTGCAGACTGTGAATGGAATAGAAGGAAACCAGTTTCAATGTAAATTCTTCATGCTCTGAACCAGTGAACACTCGCCTTTTATGGAGAACAACAGAAGTCCTTAGCTATTTTATATAATTCAAGAACACACAGGGTCTGAGCTGTCTACTCTCTCCTATGATTGGTCAACTCCTCTCTCCTTTAATTAATGCTTACTCAGTGGTCTAGTTTAACAAACAAAATTCTGCACTACTTTCAAAGAAGGGACAAAACACCTTACTATATTTTCCAATATACTATTCATAAAGCAAGCTAGCATACAGATCATGTCCTAGAAGGTTTCTCAAGAGGTAAAACAAAACCTCCCACACTCATTAAACAAATCTTTTACTGTTTAAGGTTAACAATAATGCCAACATTTTATGTTCTTTGGTGGCTGCATAATTTATGCAAGTCTGAGATCCCCTATTCCCCTGCCCCTTCCCCAAATTCTACAAGTAAAGGGCATACACCAGCTATGTTTCCCAGGGGATTAAACACATTAAAATCAAGAGGCACTCTCATTGTAGGGTTTAATTGAACTATTTTTCAGTAGCTGGTCTTTAGTTTGCTTTATTTATATTTAATGTTGCTGTAAGTAGGAAGACTGTGAATTGGGTCCCGGCTAATCATGCTGACGTGTTCAGGATGAAACTCCGGAGGCTTTGCCGGGCAGACTTCTGTCCTCAAGCTAGCACTGGGTTGTTGAGTCTCTAAGGTTGAGGATGGACTGTGTCAGGATGTGATCTTCCAGGTAAGGAACACAAAGTTGTACCTGGAGGCAACAAGAAGAGTAAAAAATAATTTGCAATGCATGAAACACAAAATCCTTCAGGAGGTCAAGTTTGTTTTTGCCAGGAGGTGTCACTATTGTCAACATTCACTACTTGAGATGGAAGGAAGATAAGAGGAGGTGGCTGGCATCATTTGATAATAACAGAAGACAATTTTTCTGAACCCTTCCCTTCCTTCTCTCTCCCTCCCTCCCTTCTTTCCTTCCATCAATGCTACAATTTATATCCTGTATTTATGCTTCATGTAATGGGTGTATTAAAATACTATTATTTACTATTAAAGAGTAAGAAAGAGTCAGTGGTGGGGAAAGAATAGAGAGGAATTCATATCGTTTTTGGGTCACCAACTCGGATACACTATAGTTTTTTTCCCCTCTCTTAGTCATAACTAAATGGTTCTAAACTAATGAAATTTTAATGCCTTGAAGTTGTGAGAACTGACCTCTTTTTATCTCTCTATTCCTGTACAACTCAATAAAATTCTTTAAGATTATTCATAATAGGTTATGTGGATGGTCTCCTGAGTTCATGCTCTGGGCTGTTAGTTTTTTTGTTTGTTTGTTTGTTTTGTTTTTTAAAGAAAAATGGCACTGGAAACTTCTGAGTTGTTTTATTTTTCAGGTGCCGAAGCTAGAGGTTTAGATTGAGAATCTGGCTTTTTTTATCCAGCCATATTATCTTGTTTAGCAAGTTCCTTACTCTGCCAAAGCTTCAGTTTTCTCATATGTAAGATGAGGATACTGCCTACTCTCATATAGGAATTTTGGGAGGATTAAGTGCAAAAAAATGAGATAATATATGCAAAGCAGTTAATACAGTGCATGACAAAGGGTAAGAGTCAATAAGTGTTAACTTTATTATTAACTATTAATATTGGCATTTGGACAGTAGAGATGCCATAGTTGAGTTTGAGAGTGATACTGTCCCTCAAGCATCCCAACATCTCTGTCAGCAGTCCATAGGGGATCGGAAAAGACCGTAAACCCTTATTTTTCTCACAGTCACATTTCTGCCACTGTTCTCCATTTGAGCTGATATTTTACAAAATTTATTGATGATACTTCCAGAGACATTATCTCTGCTTGGGAGACAGTGATTTTCATAGCCTTTTCTCTTTCCTCTTCACAGGTCTATGTTCTCCCTTCCTTCTAGCTCCAGATCAACTTCTGCCTTCCACGTGCAGTCAGATCAGTTGGGAGAAATCCAGGTGAGTGGTAGCCACTGCTTGGGCTAGGGAGGTAATGCTGAGAATGAAGTGATGTACCTTTCAGGACCTTGGTTTCCTCATCTGCAAAGGGCTGGACCCACGGCTAGGATCCTTCCTGATAATTTCTGTGGCTCAGTGGAATGGAAATACTTTGGGGAAGTGTATGTTGCTGTATGACCATGCTGGGGTATAGACATGCACTCTCACATGCTGCCCTTTGGATGGGGCCTTTCTCTGGATTTGGAGGTTTGCTTAAACCCCCTCAGATGAGACATGCATTATAATAGTGCTTCAAACTTACAGAACTTCTGACAATGCCATTTAAAAAATTTTACTTGAATCAAATTACAAAATTAGATAAGGGATTTTGAAAAATTTCCTCTGACCTAAAACTCTCTCTTTCATCGATATACTAGACACAACAAAACAATTTTATCTATTGGTAGTTTTAATTCTGGCTCCACTGGAAGAAATTATAAGATCACTTTGGAAACATTTTCCTTCAGGGAGCATAAATCCCAGGAAAATCTCAAGCATTTTAGACCAAGACTTAGGCTTTTTAGTATAACAAGCAGAGGGACAATCTATTATAAATTCTACAACCTTTCCCCTGATTATAAAAATATATGCTAATTACAAAAAATTTTGAAAAATAGACAACCATAAGAAAAGATTGCACATAATGCCAATACCTAGAAATAAACAATTTAATGTTTCATTTATTTATGACCTATTCTTTCCTACCAATATAAATATATGAGCATATTTAGATATACAAATATCTGTATACTCCTTTTATTTTTGTGGGGTGGTATAATGTTTAGGAGTATAAACTCTGTAGTTAGACTGCCTGGGTTTAAATTTACTAGCTCTTGAGTAAATTTAGAATTTTTTATATATATGAGAGGAGAGGAGATAGTGAGGCAGACTCCTGCATGCACCTTGACCGGGATCTATCTGCAACCCTATCTGGGGCCAATGCTTGAGTACTGAGCTATTTTTAGTGCCTGAGGTTGACATGCTCCAATGGAGCTATCCTCAGCACCAGAGGCCATGATCAAACTGATCAAGTCACTGGTTGTGGGAGGGGAAGGGGTTGAGATGGGGGGAGAGAGGGTGAGAGAAGCAGATGGTTGTTTCACCTGTGTACCCTGACCGAGAATTGAACCAGGACATCTATATACTGGGTCAACACTCTATCCACTAAGCCACTGGCCAAGGCCAGAAATTTTCTACTTCCAATAAACCGTAGTTTTCTCACCTGTAAAATGTGCATAATAATAATGCCAACCTTTAGGACACTGTAAGACCTAAAGGAGATAAAATATATAAAGTTTTACTATGGCTTCTGGCATTGATAGTTTAATTAGTATTAATACATATAGGTTGCATTTGTTATGTCTTTTTGTTTTTTAGTTTCTGTTATTTTAGATTTCTTTTATTTTTTACTTTGTTCTCAGTCATTTTCAGCTCCTCCTATAATTTGGAAGGTACATATTCTATTTTTATTTCTAGTGGCTGTCTTTGAGTTATATTTAGTCTATATTTTTCTAATTATCAAAGTCAAAGACAAAATGGTATTTTTAAAAATTGAATTAAAATGGTGTTTTTTAACCTTTCCTCAGAGTGAAAGAAAGGACCACTGACTATTTGGAGCCCCTCAGGATATCTGGTTCATTACATGGATTTGTGTCCTGACTTTTCATAGGAGGTAGACTATTAATCTCATTGTAAGATGAAGAAACTGAGGCTTAGAGAGCTTGTCACTTGCCCATGGTTGCACAGTTTGAAGATATGAAGCTAGAGGTCAAGCCCAGTTTATTCTGACTCTAAAAGCTTTTCATCCCTGGCTCATTTTCTCCTTGTCAAATGGTCATTGAGTTTCTGTTTGAGAACTACTGGGAACGAAGAACCCACCACTTTCTGAATCAGCCTAACCCATCTTGAGTAGCTCTATAAGGGTCTTTCCTTGTATCAAACAGGAATTCTGTCCTTCCAGATGCCTCCCCTGGCATCTAACTCCCCATTACCTAAAACGCTAATATGTTCTGAGTAGCCAACCAAACATTTCCTGATTCTCATTATGTGTTTGGATTCAAAGCAAATACTAGAGGGATAATAACACATGATCTTTGCCCTAAGTAGCCTTTTAGTGAAGTAAGGCCAAAACATATAAAGTAATTAGAGAACAACATGAAACTGTAAAAAATTAGGGTAAAAATATATTGAACAAATTATCAGCTTATGAAAGTTCGACAAAAGGAGAGGAAAGCATGGGGGTACAATATCCATTGAAGGTTTACTTCTACCCTATCTCTTACTCCATCTGAAATGATGTTATTATAACCAAGAACTGGGGATTCAGAGTGCATTATTAGAACTAAATGGTAATGCAGTAGCAAAAGAAACTTCTGCAGGGGTCCTTGGATGTTTGCTGTAAATGTAAAAACAGATTACGCTAAAATAATAAAGGTCAAATATAAAATCCATTGTTTCCAATTACTGCCACTTCACAGACTTTAACTACCTAATTTAGCCAAAGCATGAGGGGAAAATATTTTGCGCTTGAAATGTAAATTAAAACATTTCCAATGCAGCAACAATGCTGCGTTATTGAGGTTGGCAGATCCCTCCTCGCCCTCCTATGGTCCATTACCCTGGCCCAGCGCCTTGGAGCTTATCGAGGCTGCAAGATAGTCTTTGCCTCAGACTTTGCCTCTTTGATAAGGGTTATCATGTGCTAGATGTAGGAAGCTCAGATGTGCCTACTTGGGGCTTTCACCAGGAATTCATTACAAGGGAAGGAGCATGCTGATGATTTTTTTTTAAAGTCTCCTTTATTTTTTTTCTCTTCACTGAAAAAATTAGGATACCTCATTTTCATCATGCCTTTGTGAACTTTTTAGCAGTAAAGACACAATGCCTCTGATTATTCAGGGTCCCTCTAGCACCAAGCTTTAGGCTCTTCACATTGCCTACGAGCTCAGTAACAAGCACAAGCAGGTTGATTCATCGTTCAGGGAGTTGATTTTAAGAAAATTGGAGCAAGATCAGCATGAAGGCAGGTGTATCGCTCTCCTGGGCGAGGGGGTCTCTGTGACTCCCAGCTTCTTCCTTCACATGCCCCGTTGTCCCTCAATATTGACCAAATTTCTATGTCCTCATGTAGTTTCTGCTTTCTCATAATGGCCTACACATGGAGTAAACTCGCCTTAATCTTGGCATCTACCTGACAGTGCTAGTCATCCCTCACTTGGCTCTAACTATTTGCGAGCCATCATTCTAAGTACTTTCCCTATCTATTTACTCTTTGAATCTTTACCCTAAACCCGCAAGACGGGTTTATTTTCATCTCCACCTTATAGGTGAAGACACTGAGATGCAGAAGGGTGAAGTACCTTGGCCTACATCATACAGGGCAGGCCTGACAGAGCTGAGCTGGTACGTAGATCCGGGCCATTGGCTCCAGTCTCCATCCCCTACTGTGATCTGCCTCCTCATGATGTTTCTTCAGTTGTAACTCCCACCGGGCACTGCCTCATTCTCTCAGTATTTCCCAGTTCATGTTTGCTATGGACAGGATGGTCATGTCTCCCCTCCCCAAATTCATATTCTGAAATCTTAACCCCTGAGGTGATGGTATTAGGTGAGGCCTTTGGGAGATAATTGTCTCATGAAGGTAGAACCTTCCTATTGGGAGTGGTGCACTTATTAAAGAGGCCCCAGAGAGCCCGTTCCCCCTTCCACCATGAGAGGCTGCAGTGAGAAGGCAGTTGTCAGTGAGGAAGGGAGCGCTTACCAAACACCAGATCTGCCAGTGCCATTGTCTTGGACTTCCCCATCTCAGAACCATGAGAAATACATTTTTTTTTTAATATAAACTATTTAGTCTATCTTGTTATACCAGCTGAAACAAACTAAGACAGGCTCCCAAGGAAAAGAATCTAATTGGCTTCATTCTTCATTCTGTATCTGGTTGTGTCATAAGTTGCTGCCTCTGGTCCAATTGGTTGCACAGCCGAGCAGCAGTGAGAGGATCACGTGGTCTCACTGCAATAGGCAATGTGGCCATTGTGCTTCCTCGTCGAAGGCATTGTAGAAAGGGCATGGTTGCCCCGGTCCAGTGTGGAGGAGTAGGCCCTGTTAACTGATCTCTGATACCCATTGACCCTATTTTTGCCATATAGGGTTAAAGTATTTATTTGTATCCATAGGTTTGTCTTTTATAGTCACTAAGACTATTAGCTTAGATACCTATTAGACGAGCCTTTGAAGTGTTCATCCACACTGTTGTCATCAGGTGAGAGGAGGGCATACTGCCACCTGCCAGAAAGCACGCCGCCTGCTATTTGTTTCATTTGCTCTCTGTTTAGCCCACTGCCTCAGCTCATCAAGCACGCCCTGCCCATAGGTGATGTGTGGGCTACAGACCAGCAAGAAGAGTGTCTCTGCCGTAAGGGGTTTCTAGTCTTCTTGAAGAGAACACAGAGCAAAACAAAGAAAAACGCCACCAATATTTAACAAGTACTGTGCTAGGTGTCCCCCACGAATGGCACTTCACTTCGTCTTCACACTCATTCTGTGAGATGTGTGATTTAGGGCCGTTTTTTCAGATAAGGGAATCATGAGATGGAGAGATCAGCCTGGCCGGGACCCAGGTGAGCTGCAATCGGCACAGCCCTCAGTGCAGGTCCTCTTGGCTGCCCTGAGCTGTCACGCCTGCCTTGATGAATGCTCAAAATCTTGTGCTCCAAGTGGCCCACTTCCAACCAGAATGAGTCACTTCTTTTTTTTTTTTTTTAATCTGAGAATCACCCAAAGATAAAACTGGCTTAGCAAAGTTCATTGCTAAGGATAGTGAAAGGCAGAGATTTTGCTATAACAAAAAATTGAAAACCTTCACTTTGGTCCTGCTATGCTTCACGGAGAAGAGCAGCAGGAGTGGGCTGGTGTCCAGTTCCGCCCGGTGGAGCTCAGGAGTGCCGAGTGAGGTCTGGCCAGTTGTAGAATCCATAGAAGGATGAATTCTGAGCCGAGTTAGCGTGTTCTGCCTCTCTTTAGCTGAGGTGCTTGTGTGGACTTGGATAAGTGTTGGGCTTACGTGCTCTCTTCTCTGGTATTTTGCACAGTGATTAAAAGTTTGGACTTTTGGCAACAGACAAACCAAAGCATGGACTTGGCTCTGGCATTTACCATCCTTCTAAGATGGTGCAAATGACGTGATACTCAGAAACCTCATGGGCCTAACGTGCCTGCTTGATGGTGCTATTATCTTTAAATATTTCTTCTTTCTCTCCTCATCTAGGCCCTACATCATAGGGAGAACATTTTAAAAAGTATGATCTAATATTGGGTTTCTTTGGACTAATTTTTAAAAATATTTCCTTCTTTGGAAAAATAAGCTTTACTTCTCATTGAAAATTTGGCTAATGTAACCTCCTGGCTGGAGAGAAACTTGTCCTTAGGTCCAGATGATGAAATGACACATGAAAGCAATGAGGTCAAGTATCACCAGGAGATTAGCACAGAGCAACACATTGCACGCTCCTGTGCAGACAGACAACGTGTAGCCAGTAGGCCTCTTATTCTCCTTCTAAGGGAACTGCTTGTCCCATTCTGCTTCTAAGACATGTTCTTTTTCTCACCCTAATCATGTGACTTGGATAGAAATGGACATATTCTTATAGATCCCACCCATGGCCTGCACTGATGGTGTAAGGTGGGCACATGATTCGTGTTAGGCCAACTGGAGGCCTTTCCAGGCTTTTGGAACTGGGAGTGGGAGAAGGTGAGATGTAACACCTGCTCACGTTGGTGGCCGTGTATTCTGTCATGGGAGGAAGCCTGCTGGGAGAATGGAATTTATGTGCAGAGAGGAGCAGAGACGAGATAAAGAAAAAGAGTTCTGTCACCTTTTGGGGCACTGGTTCCATCATCCCTGACACTATATGCCCTCAGACCTTCCTGTAATTACATAGGTTAAAAGGTCCCACTCTGTTTAATGCTAATTGATATCGGGGTTCTGTCACTTGCAACTTATAATATTGTTGTCTACTGCTATATAATAAATTACCATAAAATTTAGTGGCTTCAGACAACAAGGCTCATTTATTACTTTTCACAGTTTTTGTGAGTTAGAAATTCAGGAACGGCTTGGCTGGCTGGTCTGGACTTGGGATTGATTTGTTCATTCAGAGGCTGGTTGGAGCTGTCATCACCTAAAGGTGTGACTGGGGCTGGAGGGTCTGTTTTCAAGCTGGCTGAGCAACATGGCAGCAAATCGGTACTGGCTGCTGTTGAGAAGTTTCAGTTCCCTTTCACACAGACCTCTCTATGGGGGCTGCTTGTACTCCTACAACACGGCAGGTAGCTCCCCCTAGAACAAGTAATTCAGGGGACTGGCGTGGAAGACGCAAATGTCTGATATGACCTTACCTTGAAAGTCACACACTGTCATATGTTTAGTATTCTATTGTTGATGCTGGTCAGCCATGATCCAGTATGGGAGGGAAATACACAAGGACATGATGACCAAGAGGGAAAGACTACTGGAAGCTATCTCAGGAGCTGGCTATAACCAAAAGAGTCCTGATTAATGAACTATGGTGACCTATGTCTCTCCCTCAAGGTTAGATTTTATACCACCTACGTATTCTGAGTCTATGATAATTTATATTTATTCTTAATTTCACTGCCATTATTGATTATCATCTTTTTTGAGGTCAAATTCTCACAATATATTTCTCTCTCTTTTTACCATATACATAATATACAAACGATTCATGAATAGAGGAATTTCCTTTTTGTCTAAAGAGGTTTTTCATTGATATAAGCCTTTTAAAAAATTAAGTGAGAAGCAGGGAGGCAGACAGACAGGCTCCCACATGTACCCCAACTGGGATCCACCCAGCAAGCCCCGTACCAGGCGATGCTCTGCCTATCTGGGGCTGCTGCTCCGTTGCTCAGCAACCAAACTATTTTAGCTCCTGAGATGAGGCCATGGAGCCATCTGCAGTGCCTGGGGCCAACTTGCTTGAACCATTCAAGCCATGGCTGCAGTGGGAAAAGAGAGAGAGGAGAGAAAAAAGAGAGAGAGAGAAAAAGAGAGAAGGGGGAGGGATAGAGAAACAAATGGTTGCTTCTCCTGTGTGCCCTGACTGGGAATCAAACCTGGGATTTCCACACGCCGAGCTGACACTCTATCACTGAGCTAACCAGCCAGGACCACTATAAATTCTTTACTGGTTACTTGTGGGCAGGGAAACTTGAGGTGATGTCATGAAGACACAGAGAATAAATTGCCGAAATAGTCCTCTCCGCTCTCCAAGTGCTGCCATCGTCCCAGTTCACAGGTAGTCTAGTTAGAACTAGAGTAATAAAATTAAAATATCTGGATGCTAGTTCTGAATTTACCCCATGCTAACTGTGTGACCTTGTACAAGTTATTTAATCTCAATGCCTTTTTTTCATCATTCTTAAAAAAAAAAAGGATCAACATTCTTATCCATAGTAATATTTTGCAGACTCCATGGTATAATGCTTTATAAGCTGTAAGATACTATACTGTTCACAAAGTTTAGGGGATATTTTAAAATGAATATAAAGCTATAAATATCCCCTAATTTTTGTGAGCAGACTATTTGTTGGTTCAGAAAGGTACCACGGTATTGGCATAGGAATCAGAAACTAGACTTGGATTCTAGCTTTGCCACATGTCACAGGCTTTTGTGAGCAGTTATTTCTCCCTTTGGAGTTTCATTCTCCTCCTAGGTAATATTGATTTAATAACAATAACTTTAATTTCATGAAGATATGGAGGTTAGATGAAATGCTGTCTTATTGTCTAAATTTGGTACATAACTGTTGCTTTGATTAAGTCTCTATTGTGGAAGGGTTGGACCCAAATTTACTGTACCTTTTTAAAAATAAAAATCAACATGACTAAGTAATTTATTTAATGCAGTGGTAGTCAGCCTGGTCCCTACCACCCACTAGTGGGCCTTCCAGCTTTCATGGTGGGCAGTAGCAGAGCAACCCAAGTATAAATAAAAAGATAGATTTAATTATAATAAGTTGTTTTATAAAGATTTATTCTGCCAAACTTAGCAAAAATTCAACATAAAGTACTTGGTAAGTAATTATTATTATATGCTTAACTTGCTGTTACTCTGCTTTATAAATGTTATAAAATAAAGTTACTTCCCTACTTTATAAATCACCATTACTATGGAGCCGGTGGGCAGTTAGAAAATTTTACTACTAACAGAGATACAAAAGTGGGTGGTAGGTATAAAAAGGTTGACTACCCCTGATTTAATGAATAAATGCTTCTTAAAGATAAGTATACAACAGGTGTGAACTAAGTGCTAAAATACAACAGTAAACAAGGCAGATGCTCTTGCTGTCTTCTTAGAACTTGATTTTTTTGAGAGAACTGACAAATGGGCAAGAAATTACAAAGCGGTGTGGTAATTTATAGGTAGGCATGGAGGTGCTCTGGGAGTATATAGCAGTGATGCCTAACTCAGACCTGTTGGGTCCCAGCAGGCTTTGATGAGGAAGTAAGATCTAAAGTCGTTCTGACCCTGGTCGGTTTTCTCAATGGTAGAGAGTCAGCCCAGTGTGTGGAAGTCCCAGGTTCAATTCCCGGCCAGGGCACACAGAAGCAGTGCCCATCTACTTTCCCACCCTTCCCTCTCTCCTTTCTTTCTATCTTTCTCTTCCCTCCTGTAGCCAAGGCTCCACTGGAGCAAAGTTGGCCCAAGTGCTGAGGATGGCTCCATGGTCTCCACCTCAGGCACTAGAATGGCTCCAGTTGCAGTGGAGCAACGCCCCAAATGGGCCGAGCATCACTCCCTGGTGGGCGTGCCTGGTGGATCCGAGTGAGGTGCATGCAGGAGTCTGTCTGCCTGCCTCCCTCTGTCCCCCTGTTTCTCACTTTGGAAAAATACAAAACAAACAAACAAACAAATAAATAAAGTCGTTCTGAAAGTTAAATTGGAGTTAGGTAGGGTAAGGCAGGGAGGTGTGCCCCAGGTGGAGAAAAGAGCCTTCATAGAGATTGAGAGGGAAGAGAACACACTGGATAGTCAGAAAGTTGTTCACTGTGGGTGGAACAAAGAGGCAGAAGCTGAATGTGATATGTGATATGAAGATGTGCTCAATCATAAAGAACTTTTTTGTAAGCATGCTAAAAAGATTTGTCTTGGATTTTATCTTGAGTGCAATGAAAAAATCCCTAAAAATTTTCAGAACAAGAAAGAGACATAATCAGATTTGCATTCTAGAGAGATCAGCCACTTCAGTTTTCTCAATGAGGCTGCTGTTGACATTTCAGGTGGAGTAATTCTCTATTGTGGAGAGCACTGCAGGTGTGGTTGGCAGATGAATGGCTCCCCCAAAGAGTCCATGTCTTAATTGCTGGAACCTGTAAACAAGTTACAGTACTTGGCAAAGGGGCTTTGCAGAGAAAACTAAGTTTATGGACCTTAAAATAGAGAGGTTATTCTAGATATTTAGACTGGGTGGGCCTAATCTAATCACACTGGCCTTTAAACATGGGAGAGGAAGACAGAGGAATCAGAGAAATATGTGGCAGAAGAAAAGGCAGGTGACTTAAGGCATGAGTATTTGATCCACTATTATGTGCTTTGAAGACACAAGGAGTCATAGCCAAGAAATGTGGGTGACCCGTCGAAGCTGAGAATGATTCCTGCTAATAGCCAGTGAGGAAACTAGAACCTCAGTCCTACAATGCCATGGAACTGAGTTATGCCTGCAACCTGACTGAGTTTGGAAGAGAAGCATGCCTCCAGTTAAGGGCTGCAACCTTACCGAAACCTTGATTTTAGCCCAGTTCAACCTCCGTCACACTTCTGACCTACAGAACTGTGAGATAATGAAAGGGTGTGGTTTTAAGCTGTTGACTTGGTAGTACTTTGTTATCACAGCAATAGGAAATGAATACACTAGGTTCCTGGTTCCTGCCTCCCTAATGCCAGCACGCTCCCACCCAAAACACTCTCACACATTTGCAAATGTCCGCTGCTGCTGGGTGTCAAGAGGGCGTGGGGCACAGTAGTTCACCCCTGGTTGAGAAGCACTGCTATGGAGAATTATAGGAAGAAAGCTGGGAGCAGGCAGAGGGGCCAGTCAAGAGGCTGTTGGGATATTTAAGCTGAGAAATGAGGTGGCTGAAAGGAACACAGTGAGAACATTTCCGGGACTGGAGAAGGGGATGCATTGGAAGGGTAGTTAAAAGGCAGAGTCAACAGGACTCAGCAGTGGTGGTTGGATTAATACTGGGGGTGAGCCGTCTTCTCAGTTCATATCCTCTCTTACCACCACCACCCTTCCATTAGCACCATCAGGATGCACATCTAAAAGCAAACAGCATTTTTGCAGAGACATGACTTCCCCTCTGTAAAGCCTGTAGATACGGCCACCATCACAGCTGCCTGGCCCATGCAGGTTTGCATTTGATTTGGACAGACGGTAATGAAACAACAGAACCAAGAACTGGTGGGCCATTAGCTTTAATCCTAGCTTTCACCTGGCAGGCAAGAAATACACACAGTGGGAAAACACTCCCCTTTCCATTCAGAGCTCCCAAAGCCACTGACTTATCCGAGTTTCCTAAAATCAAAGGTTTCTGCCTCATCAGCCTTATTCACCTCTGTTCCCCATCTCCTTCTCTCTGCACAAACCCTGCACAAACTGGATTCTCCTTCAGCATTCCACCATCTTGGCTGCTTCTCCTCTCCTCCACATGGCCTTTTTCTGCTCTCCTCTCTAATGCTAATCTCAGGAACTGAGAGCAAGCAAGTTCCCGGTCTGCCCCATTTTATAGTGCAGAAATCAAAACCTTTAATCCAATATACATATAAGGAAGTCTCTGATACAAAGTCACTTATCTGAGACATAATGGGATTCCTCATAAGAATGCACCACCCCACATCATGCAACAGTCAAGGGTGTGGGAAAAGCTTAGTCTTAAAACTAAGCCTTAGGCTATAAGGACCTTACCTGCTTACAGCCTGTCCCCCACACCCAATGCAAACTATAAGCGAGCAAACATATATATCATATTTACAAACTTATTTGACCAACACCATCCAGTGAGCTAGAGGACACACTCATGGAGCCATCAACAGTTTGTACCAGGATCAACCAAGAAAGGGGAAGGACAGCAGACCCAAAAGGCTCCATATGGCCAAAGGCACCCAGTTGGTGGAACACAGTAATTGCTTGGACAATTTCAGCCACTCCATGCTGCTATTGACAACAGGAAATGAGAGATTTTATACTTCCCAACAGAAGCAAATCAGGCAATTCAAATGGCTGAAACACATTTTAAACCAGGGTTTTGGCTAAGCCGACCCAAGTCTTGTGTGCATTTCACCCTAGAGATTTTTATTTCTACTTTGTCCAAAAGACCCTGTGCCCCTCATTTTCACCCATGGACCCAACTCCTTGTATTGAATCCCTTCTGTGTGAAATACTTGCTGCGGTTTCCAGTTCCTGGCCAGACTGACGAGGCAGGGCACACAACAGACAACGTGCAACGGGCCTGTTTCTAGCAATGAGCTTATTCTCATTCGAGATGTCACAGCTCAGTCTCCCCAGCTCATCTCTGGTTTGTGATGAGTTCCCTAGCCTAGTCACTGTGAGAACTAACACTGCAGAAATGACCCCTACTCCCAGGAAGATGAACAAAACAGAGCATGCAACCCATTCCCCGAGACAAATGCAGGTGTCACGGGAACCTTTTAAAGTTGGTTTTAGGTGGGAAATGAAAATTTTCCTTGCAGTTGCATTTCCCCTATGTTCTTCAAAACAGCCACAAGGACATGAATGAATCATCAAATAAAAAAATAATAAGTCAGCCCTGTCGGTTGGCTCAGTGGTAGAGCGTCGGCCTAGCGTGCGGAGGACCCGGGTTCGATTCCCGGCCAGGGCACACAGGAGAAGCGCCCATTTGCTTCTCCACCCCTCCGCCGCGCTTTCCTCTCTGTCTCTCTCTTACCCTCCCACAGCCAAGGCTCCATTGGAGCAAAGATGGCTCGGGCACTGGGGATGGCTCTGTGGCCTCTGCCTCAGGTGCTAGAGTGGCTCTGGTCGCAACATGGCGACGCCCAGGATGGGCAGAGCATCGCCCCCTGGTGGGCAGAGCGTCGCCCCTGGTGGGCGTGCCGGGTGGATCCCGGTCGGGCGCATGCGGGAGTCTGTCTGACTGTCTCTCCCTGTTTCCAGCTTCAGAAAAAAAAAAAAAAAAAATAATAATAATAATAAGTCAGCATAATTCAGGTAATGGCAGAGAATCTGGGTTGTTTTGTGATCTCTCATGCATAGAGATTAGTGAATACCACAAGTTTGATTTTTTGTTGTTGTTTTTTTTTTTTTTTTTTTTTTTTTGCATTGGTACTTTAGGTGAGGTGTCAGCATGTAATATTATGACTAGTTGTCAAACAGGTCATTCACATGAAGGTTTTGCCTATCAAAGTCCAATTGAAGTTGATCATGTGCTCCTATCTCTAGAAGAACTGAAATGGGTCATGGCTTGGGGTACTTTGGCTCTTGGTATAATTAAGCAAAGCATTTCCCCCCTTTTGCCTCTTGATTAAAGTCCACTTAAGTGGAATCAATTCTGTTTCTAAAAGACAAAGTTATTTCATATGCAAACCACATTAATAATGTCCAGTTTCAGATTCAGTCCTAAAGCAGGAAAGCCCAGGGCTGATGCTTGTGGTTGAGCTTGGCACTGACCTTGCTTTGGAGATATTTCCAGTTCCAGGAGAGCTTCTTTGTTCTCTGCCCAAGCTCTGAGGAAAAGCCAAGGACAGAGTGGAGGTCAAACTGTCAAATGTTCTCGGTGTCATTTGTCTGATACCAACTCCATATCAGTATGTGTGATTTTATAATTATAGCTATTTATTTGATCTTGCATGGGCAAATTGTCTTGGGAGCTGAAGGAATGTCTTATGTCAAGATGCTCTAACTTTGCTTGGCAATTATCTTCTGACTATTTAGGAATGGTGACAGCCAACTCTCCATTCTTGATGATTCTCCTGGTCTTGTCAGAGCTTCCATGTCAGGGAGGGAAGAGGCTCCTCCACAAGATGAGATAGCTAATAAAATCATAGAGTTGGGATTTTTTTTCTATAAAAGAAAATCCATAAGTGACAAAATATCTCACCAAGTCATTTTTCCTCCCCAGTGTCTTGTGTTTGTGTGTGCTTGGCACATACACAAATTAGTTTACAGATGCTGTAAAGCAATTCATCCTACTCTGAACCTAACGCCAGTAATTTTTCAAGGAAGTCAGCAAAATGCAGCGCAAGAAGGAAAACACTGCCATTATTTTTTTAAACGTTTCTATTCAATCTGCTGCTGAACTATGACTAAATCATTTACTCTTCACATTTAATTTTTAATTTTGTGGTATTCTCACCCCTTCCCACATAGGTTGAGTCCTAAATCCTTATCCCCTAATGTCTCAGCTGTACAGTTGTATAAGAGGTTTGTTTCAGTTAAAATGATTACTGGTATCTCTAATAGAATTGTAATAACTCAATACTGTTTTATAAATTTTTGATTCACTCTGCATTTTTTATCTGACAGCTTGCCAACTTCCAGTTTTTACCTGATCATCTTCGCATTAATAATACATGAGGCTGAGATCTTCTGAAATAGGGATACTTCTTTCCCACTCACTGAATGCTTTGCTTTTCCCAGCAAAAATATTGATTCGGAGTTAATAATCTATAGTTTTTTTTTAATTTGATCACACTTAACAGGAAACTCCCCAAAGAGCTATGGCCAGACGTCTGCCAACAATGAATCAATTGGTCCTCTCTGATAAATGCCATCATCGAACACCTGATCTATATACTATTGCTTGTTATGTGCAATTGATTAAAGGTTTGGTCCTCCCATGTTTCCCCATGCAGAGCCTCTCAACCAAAAAATGACAATCGACAAAACCTATGGCATAGAAAGAAAATGTTTCGGATTGTATTTTCTCACCACCTTCATCAACATAAATTGTGTCACACTCTGCTCCAAATGATCACAGAGGTGCTGCTGACCTTGGTCTGCTCTTGCTCCCTGCTGTTCACAGTACAGACCACGGTGGGAGTAACAGGTCCATCCCATCTCCTGCCTCCAGGATTGTTACAGATAGTCAACATCAGGGAAAGGAACTGGCAAAGATCTGGGAGGGCCTTCCAACAGTTCATCTTCATCCGGCTACAAGAAATGTGACCAAGTGCTTTATTTATTGGCTTCATATGAAGCAATACAATATCCTTTAATTTTTGTGAGCAGTATATTTATTTACTTGGTAAAGGATTAGGGTTAAGATTAGTAGTGGTAGAGGTTTTTCAGGGTTTTGGTTAGAACTAGAATAAGAGTTATGGTGATGTTAAGTATAGGTCAGGATTAGGGTTTGGGTTAGGTATGAGGTTAGGTATAGTGTTTGGCTCGGGTTTAGGATGAGGGCTAGGGTTAGGAATATTTTGTGCCTAGGGTTCACTTCAGGTTTAGGGTTGAGGTTAGGTTATGGTGAAAATTATGGTTAAAGTTACGGTGAGGGTTATGGAAAGGTTTCGTTAATAGTGTTAGGTGTAGGTTTAGAATTAAGATTAGTGTCATATTTGAGGCAATCCATTTACATTTAATTTAGAGTGATTATTGATAGGTATGTAGTTATTGCCATTTTTAATTCATATTTATGATCTCTTTTTCTCCCCTTCTCTTAAAGAAGCCCCTTTAATATTTCTTGTAATATTGGTTTGGTGGTGATGAACTCCTTGATTTCATGTGTGTGTGTAAATGTGTATTTGGGAAGCTCTTTATCTGTCTTTCAATTCTAACTGATAGTCTTACTGGGTAGAATAGTCTCTATAGGTTGACCAAAGGCACCTTCTAAATTTCAGAGTTCCTATCTTCAATAAATGACACAGTGCTAGCAACTCAGATAATTGCTAACCCAGTGGCTGTCAAGCAGTTAAATCAGACTCTCTGAGGGTGCAATGTGGGCACTGGAATTTATAAAGCTCCCCAGGTCATCCTGATGTGCAGCCCAGATCAAGAACGAGTACTCCATCCGGAAACCTCCACCTTCTCCGGGAGCTGGGTGCCAGCCTCAGGGGCTTGTGGGAGATGCTGACATCTACCGAGTCAGATGGAGTCAGGCAGAGTCGACCGAACCAGGCCTACTGAATCAGAACTTGCATTTTAGCGAACCCCCCAGGTGATTTGTAGGTGCATTAAAATTTGAGAAGCTTTGGCCTACATCACTATTATAAGAAACATCCTCAAATTAGGCAAGCCAATTACTAAATAGATTGGCAGCGATCAGTGTTTCTAGAGAAAGTAGGGTACAGATATACGTTGGTTCGCAAACTGGCACCCTGTACACAGAGGGCAAGAAGAGACCAAGAAAGGGGCAGACCATTCCAGTTTGGCAGGTGTCAGGTTTAATAAGCCTGGGAACATAGTTAAGGATTGTCTTGGGTGACCACAAGATGGGTAGATCTCTGCAGCTGACCTCTAGATTCTCAAAAGTTTATAGAGAGGCCTTCATTGGGGTCAGCCAGGTAGTCAGTTCAGATGGTCTTGATAACACCATACTCTATCAGGGCTGTGTTCTTGAAATGGCTCCCACTGTGAGAATGTGGGGGCAGAGCTTGCATTCTAAGGCTAAGGGAGGTGGTAAGGAGCCTCCAATTGCCTGAGTCTGGTTTGCAGGTCAACCAGCGGTCACGTCCTCTCTGTGACTTTCTCCAACACTGTGGCTCTGTTGTCAGGCAGTCCTGGGTTTGTCCCCCTGTGTGACTTCGGGTAAGTCTCTCTGAGCTTCGGTTTGCTCATCTGTGTGATAATACTCACAAGGAGCATCACCTCCACAGGGCAATTATGAGAATTTAGTATTTCAAGATTGCATGTGAAGTGCTTAAGCCAATGCCAGATGCACTGTAAGCAAACTCTGTATTTTGGTAGTTAATACTAATATTAATAATAAAGTTGTCCTCTCCAGAGACCTTTACAATTGTTCAGATGTCTAAATACAGATGATAATTATTCTTGTTTTTTTTTAATGTATCTATTTACCCTAAAGCCAAGTGAAGCTGTCATGGAAGTCAGCCCTCATGTCTGTCCTTGCATTTTCATCCGCACTTGATTCCATTCATAATTTACAGGAGGGACAACAACAGAAGGTTAGTGGATGCCCAGACAAACAGTGCAGTGGTGAGCTCAACCAGAATGTTCCCGAGTCTAGGTGACTTCAGCTTAATTTTCTTTGGCAGCCATGGCCATTGTGTGTAAAGGACTCACAAAGCCGGCTTCCATGTGGGGCTAACTCTGATCACCTAAATTTGGCCTGATTTGGAAAGCTTTCTTGGCGCTTTCCCACCAAATCCAAACAGGGACGGGAAATTTTATTAAAATGACTTGGGCCCAGTCTGCTCTGTGCTCTGAACCATTGAAGGGAGCCAAAAACATCCCCTGGTGTCCATAGAAACATTGTTCTTATTTTTCAAAATTAATCCAGCTGAATTTGCAGGGCTGCATCTCCTCCATCAGAGCTACAGACGGCCAGGACAAAGAGCTGTTTTGATGTTCCCAGCTGGGAACCCTGTCCTCAGCAAATACAGTTGATATAAATAAATGGTCTCTTGCCTGCTTACATTCATGCCCATCTGCTTGGAGGGCACGGTGCCCAATCAGAAGTTGCCTCGATGCTCACCATGGTCACTGGTGCCAAGGAAGGGCCATGTCATGGCAGCCTGCCTAATGCTGAGTGCCATCTTTTTAGTAGTGGGTTCCCATCGTGGACCAGAACAGGAGCCCTGGCTCTGCGTGTCTCCTTACTGGTGATCACACCTGTTGACAAGGCGGTGCCAAACTAAAAGAAGAGTGAGAGAAAGAAAACTGCTGTGTAGGAGTATCTTTGGGTTACCAGGACCTGGCAAGCCCACTCAGATGGATTCTAATTAATAGAAAAAAAGATCTGTTTCTGTGTATGTTGTGCTGGGGCACAAGATTAGCAAGTCAAACTTTACTTGGCTTTCCCCCAGGGGCAGAGGGTGAGCTGCTCCCACCTGGCAACTCTGTCCTGTTTAATATAGGAAATGAATAGAACACTGGTCTTTGATGACATCAGGAGCTAAATAAATCAGGGGGGATTAATCACGTTCAGCCCAGTCTGGTATCCCCTAGCTCCCAATTGTCACCCACCCACTGGCAATTGATGAGCACAAGTCACAGGAGGTGAAAACTTAGGAGCTAATTTTATTTTGTGTTGGCTGAGCCTGAGAAAGGAAATGAAGCCAGTTAGGAGATAGCCTGATGTGGAGACATTTTAATGCTGATCAAGGTTGAATAAATTCCCTCTGAGTTTGTTGAGCACATTCAGAAATAAATTTACGTATTTAGGTCACCAGGGGACCACAGAGAGGACCAGGAGAGAATCCTCACAGAGAGTTAGGAAATTACTAACCCCAACATACTCTGTGGACCCCTAAAGGGCTAAAAGCAGTGGTTCTCACAGCCACAGACTAACGTGGAGATGAGGAGCGAGCAATCTTTATTTATGAGACGTTCAGCCATGCTACCTCATCCTGTGATTGGAAAACTGCTGGCTGAAAGAGTCAAAGCAACATGCTTTATTTATACATAGAAGGGCATTTGTTAGTCCTGGGTTTGGTTTTGATGCTAAATGTGCATTGTCTTATTAAACAACTTTGAACATTCTGTCAGACTTGTGGCTAAATCTTTGTGGTACGTTTGACAGTCATCCTCTAGTCTAAAATGTCCAAGTGCTAATCCTCAGAACCTGGGAATCTATGACCTCACAAAAGGGACCGTGCAGGTATAATTCCGTGAAGCATATTGGAAATGGGAGAGATAATCCCAGATTATCTGATGGGGTGTGATGTGATCACAATGGGCCTTGTTAGAGCAGAAGGCAGTGATTATAGCAGCAGGGATTGGGGTGATATGTCTGAAAGGTGGAGAAAGGGGTGAAAAGCCAAAGAATACAAGTGGCGTCAGAAGCAGCAAAGGGCAAGCTAACCAGTTCTCTCTTTAGAGCTCCCAGCAAGAACCAGCCCAGGAGACACTTTGACATTAGCTGAGTGAGACTGATTTTGAAGTTTTTAAAACTCCTCCAAGATTATATGAGAATAAATGTGTTTTGACTCAAGCCACTAAAATAATTTGTTACAGCAGTAACAGGAAACTAATTTGTTACAGGAGCAATAGGAAACTAATGCACCCTTCTCCTTATGTAGCAGACCCTGGGCGGTCCAAGATGGCAGGGTCCCAGGCTACACAAAGTCCATAACAGTTCATTGGCTGCTCTGATAGAACCAACTCATTTAGTTGCCTTTACCCCCAACACACTGGCTTAAAAAAAAATTAATACAAAAGTCCATGATAAGATTCAACATTTTTTCTTATTGAAAAGTTGAAAAGAAACAATTCCCTATCTGGTCTCTCAGCTCATATTCTCAAATTTTCAACTTTTTCCCTCCCAGGCCAAAATATCATCATCCAAATTAATGTCGGGACACATAATGCCAGTTCTGAGTTACAAGCATTCATTTCCCAAAAGAGGGAATCATTTTAGAGCAGTAGTTCAGACTTATGGTCTACTAATATCGATGTATTCCTACTACAAGCCAGTTACTGGGCATTCCGGGTTTGACATGTGGAATATCTCCTCGAGCAAGGCAGAGGGTGAACTGAGAAGTTCCCGGACACATAGGCGATGTGAAATAGCCATTATTGCTCGAAGTTAATACTTACTTGATTCCTCTCAGCAACTGACTTGGCGCTGTAGGGCAGAGGCTGTCACGGAAGGTAGCAGCAGGTGCCCGTCACATACCCATCCATCATTCCATCTCAGCAGCTGGACTGTTCTTTATTTGTCTGCCTGCAGTGGCCCTGATTTGCAGAAAGCAGACACCAGGAAAAATTCAGACTTTACCTGTGGTTCACTGATGCTTTGGCCAGGTTTAATATTTTTCGCTTACCGAAGGCCTCTTCTGCTTTTGTTTCTTCTCAGATGCAACATGACACACCGGTAAAGAATAAATTTGCACAATAAGGATAAGCAATCAACTTCAGCTCTCTGGCGGCCTAAGCTGTGTACTCTCAGGTGACAAGGCTCCTATAGAAAAAACAAAAAACGAACAAAATAGAGGTGGTGATTTATTTAACTGTTTTATTTTTCCTTCAAAGAAATGAAATACTTTAAAAAATTTTATTGTTGTTGCTTAAAAGTTTGAGAAATTGAGAATCTGCCAGTTTTTCTATTGTTTATGTCTGTTGACTAAATTTAAAGGACATCTTTTCTGAGTTGGTTGAGTCTTATCCATGTTTCCTATGACTTAGTTTATTTTAACCTGCATTTGGCCAACTAAAATAATTACCCCCATTCCTTTATAAGCTAATAACCTTATTTGGCGAGGGCTTTCTTTTAACAATAAAAATAAATGACTATTTTTTTTTGGTGTAGTATTCTTTTCTCAATGCTATTTTAAGGTTTTTGCTTGCAATCAAAGTTAGTGATAATTCAATCTTCCATTATGATGATAGCTCAATATCTGAGATGCCTATCAGAGTGAAATGAAAGCATTTTTGTAGAATTCAATAGACCGGAGAAGAACATAATCAAAATACTGTTTATTCATTCACTTATCAACAGACGTTTATGGAGCACTTAGTTACCTTGCTAATCCCTCTTTTCTTTTCTTTTTGTTTTTTCTTTTTCATTCTCTTCCCTCTTTTCTCCTCCAAAATTGACATCATATTTTAGAAATTGAATATTCAAAAGATGAATAAAATACAGTGCCTTTCCTTAAAGACTTAGAGCTTAATAAATAGTAGCAATACAGTGCAGCTCTTTTGGTGGGATGCAGGGATCAGGAAGGAGAGGCCATGTGTGCATGGGAGCATCAGGGTAGACTTCACAGAGGAGTGGCACTTAAACAGGTTTTTGTAGTTCACTCAGTGAACAGGTTTGAGGGTGCATTAGTTTTCTATCTTTATGTAACACATTATCACAAATTTAGTGATTTAAAACAACAAACATTTACTGTGTCATAGTCTCTGTGGATCCAGGGTCTGGCATGGGCTGCCTGGGTTTTCTGGTTAAGGTCACACAGAACTATACTCAACATGCCTGGTGGGCTGCATTTCCTCATGGCTGTTTGACTGAATGCACTTTGCTGGCCATTAGATGAAGGCCATTCTCAGGTCTTAAGGCCACTTAAAGCTCCTAGAGGCTGACCACAGTTCCTTGTCATGAGGTCTTCTTTAAGATGACCCCTTACTTCAGTAAGCCAGCAATGGGAGTCTGTAGTCTATTTAGCTAAGACAAGTCTTATGCAGTGTAATGAAATCATGGAAGGGCATCCCATCACCTTTGACATATTCTATTAGTTAGAAGCAAATCTAGGTCTCACCTGTACCTAAGGGGAGGAAATTCCACAGAGGCATGAATATTAGAAGGGAGGACTTATTGGAGGTCACCCTAGTGTTTGTTCACCATGTGGGAGAATGAGAAGACAAGATAAGAGAGCATGTTGGGAATGAACAATGATTCAATATGGCTATAATGGGATGGAGGAGTTAAGGAAGAGGGACTCAAGACTGGGCAGGTAATAATAATTGCTAACATTTATATAATGCTTACTCCATGCCAGAGTATATGTTAAATTACTTAATCCTCACAAAATCCCCACGAGGTGGGTATTATCACCATGAATTGACAAAGTAACTTCACTAAGATCGTGCTTTGGAAATGGTAGAACTGGATTCTAATGGTCTGGTTCCTGAGTCTGTGTCTTTAACCACTGTGAAACTGTCTCCAGGCAAGAATGGAGGTGTTCAAGGAGCAGATTATGAAGGATCTTGTTAAGGAATTTGAGTTTGGCCCGATAATGCAGTGAAAAAACACTATAGGGGTTTGAATCAGAGATGTTGGTGCTCAGACTGACATGTTGCCAACAACACGGGCTGTAAGACACTGTGCAGTTGAGGGAAGATGAGTTGCTGGAATGAAGGTGCTATGAGGGTAGGGAGGAGGGACCAGAGATGAGATCTTTAGAAAATGTAGATGATCTGACTCAGTGAGCAATTGTGAGGGCTGGGAAGACAGAGGTGGAACTGAGGAAGAGGAATGTGTTTCAGGATACTTCTAGGTTCCTGGTCTAGATGATCTGATGTATAACGGAATAAGAGACTCATCTATTAATCTCTAAATTACTGGAGGGCAAGGATGCTGTCTTGTTCTTTGTTGCAGCCTTTGGGCGTCGCACAATGCATTGCTTACAGTTATAAAAACAAACGCTTGTACTATGCTTATTAAATGCCAGGTACTGTTCTAAGACCTTTGCATATACTGACTTGTTTAATCCTCACAACACCTCTATGAGATCACTACTATGATAGATTATATGAGGCAACTGAGGTACAGCATGGTTAGGTAACTTGCCCAAGTTCACACAGTTTGTAAGTATCAGAGTCAGGGCTTGAACTCAGTCAGGCTCTCTCCCAGGTTCATTCACTTAACCACCATATTGTGTCGCATCCAAAAAAACCCAACAACAACAACAACAAAAATAAAACTATGAAACAGATGCTCAGTAGTATTTGTTAAATGTTGTTTGACTCCACGAAAACAGGATGAATATTTAAAATATGTAATGAATTTATCAATAACCTAATGGCCTTTGTATAGGTCTCCATGATCCCATCTAGGAAACTATATTCTAAAAATGTGTTGGAATGTCTTTCTCTACCACTACTATCGAGCCAAACAAAAGGGCCAAGTTCTGTTCTAGACACTTCTACTGTCTCTTGTGCAGTACACCCAATAACCATTTGCAGAATGAATCATTCCCTTGTATAATATATATACAATTTATAATTTTTACAGTGAAGTTACTACATTATCTCATTTAATACTGACATTGTCTCAGATGGGGCGGTGGGTCCTGCTATTCCCTTGTCATAGCTCCAGGCACTGAGGCAGAGCACGCTGCACCCCAAAGCTCAGTTGAGAGCACTCATCATTCTTCCTCATTATAACTTACATTTTGGCTGAAATAATGGGGACCAGTGAGAATGCCAAATTTGAGGCGGAAATACTCAATAGAATGACAGTGATTTTTTATAATCATTTTCTCTTACAAGCATGCCAGGAAAACATAATCATGAGAACATGGGGTACACTAAAAACTAAAGAGAAAATGGAAAGTATCACAATAGACATTGAATGGTTAATTACATGGCCATCACAGAGCGGAGTCTGAAGAAGTCTATTTATTGAATAAATAAATTAAAAATAGAAAGCCAGGGGACAGACTGTGACTGCCATCCTTGCTTTCGCCCTCACGCATGTCCACCTCTGTCACTCTGACCTCTTATCCACTCTCTAATTCAAAATAAATTTAGAAAAATAACCCTCATTAGCAGTGGCTTTCAAACCACTCCACAGGCAACACTAAGTTATTGTTTTTCCCTTCAAAATTCACTCCTGTTCTCTTATCTGTATCAGTGATCTCATTTTCTTCCATTATTTGAAACAGACCTTTTCTCCCCATTATTTTCCTATAAGATAACATCTAAAAAATAAGATAACCTATTTATCTCCTTTTTCCTTTTTTCTTTTTGCTTGTCTGTCTTCTCCATGACCCTCCACTTTGCTCCCATGTAGACTGATCCAACCTTCTGCTTCAAGAATCAGCTCAGGAATCCTTTTGGGGCAGGCTGACTCCTAAGACAAGAGCCCAAGGCCCTCCCTCCTAGTACTCATGCCCTTGTGGAATGTCCTCCCCTTGAGAGTGAGCTGAACCTAGTGCTTTGCCAAGCATTGGCAAAAGTAATAGGATTATTAGTATGGCAAAAGTGATGAGATGTCACTTCCATGGGAAGGCTACAGGCAGCTGTGATGCCCATCTTGCAAGCAGGCTCTCCTTTGCTTTCTTGGCTTGCATGTTTCAATGAAGCTAGCTGCCATGTTGGAGAGGTCCACGTGGCAAGGGACTGAGGGCAGCCTCCAGCCAACACGGAAGAGCTGATGCCCTCAGCCCAACAGCACACACAGACATGAATTCTGCCAATACCATGGAGCTTGGAAGTGGATCTTTCCCTCAGGAGAGCTTTCAGCTGAGACTGCCTACTGAGGCTGACAACCAGGTCGCACCATTGCAGAAAACTATAAAACAAGACCTGGCTAAGCCACGCCCAGAGTCCTGCCCCACTGAAATATGTGATAGTTTATGTGTGCTGCTTTAAGTCACTAAGTTGTGGAGTAATTTGTTACACAGCTGTAGTTTACTAATACAACTCCAAGCAGCTCCCCACACCCTAGGCACCTCTCCTTTGTGCAGCCATCTGTACAGCTCCATTCTTGCACTTAGAACACAGTATTCTAATTACGCTTGTCTTTATTTCCTGCTCTGCACTGAGCTCACTGAGGGCAGTGACCTGATTTATCTCCTAGCACAGCACCTGGCTCTGCAATAATTGTGGGTTAAGTAATGAACATTCAGTCAATAGCCCTCTCTGCTTCTTCTGCTCTCCCACCAATCACCTGCAATTGGTGCCGTTAGGGCTAGGGAAGCTGGTTCGGCCCCAGCTTTCTCAGGTAACTGCTATGACTCTTCCTGCACCCCTCCTCGTTGCCCCTTTGAGCAACATATCCTGGCAAAAGTGAGAAGAGAAGGCTTCAGATACGATGTCTCCTTTGATCTTCCAAGTCAATCTTATGAACTAGGGATCTGGATTCAATGTTTAAGGAGGAAATTAATGTCTTGCACAGAGCTGCACAGATGATAAGCAGCAGAGTCAAAGTTACTATCTGAATGGGTCTGATTTCTAATTCAATGCAAATCTCTATGCACATTTATGCCATGCTGTGTGGTCATGGACAAAGTTTCTTACACACAAGGATAACCTGTCACATGAGAATAATAACAAAGATAATGCTATTTGGAAACATTTATTGAGTTATTGTGCTGTGACAGGCATTGTTTTAAGAACTTTGAACTTTAAGTGCATTTACTCGTGAAATTCTTACAAAAACCATGAGGCAGGTATGACAGTTATCTGCACTTTTACAGATAGGAAAACTGAGACAGAGAAAGGTTCAATAACTTGCCCAAGGTCATACACCTGAAAAGCGACACAGAGAGGATCCAAATCAGATGTTCGGAGTCTAGAAATCAGCCTTGTTTTAGAGGAATGAGTCATCTCAGGTAATTCTGATTTGCTCCTGTAAGAGATTAGAATGACAGAGTACTGCTCCCAGGTACTTGAATCCTAGGTTCCCAAGACGAAATTAATTTGGTGATCTGTTTCTCTTTTGTTAATGAACATCAATTTTTCTCTGGAGAGAGGACCCCTCCTGTCATGGATCCTCACTGCAATGTGAGAGCTCTAATTAAGTCTATATGAAGTACATAAAAAAGGGAAATAATGAGAATTGGAATTCAGAAAGACATGTCACTGATAGCAACCTTGAACACAATTTGGCTAGATTCTGTCCCTCCCTTTCAGCATTCTGCGGCCATGAGCGGTGGGAAGGGGATGTGAAGCGTAAGTTCATTTTTGAGAGAAGAAAGCCTAATTGGAAGATTTTCTCAAGCAGGGGCACAGAGCATGATGTGACACTCCAATTCATTTGTTGAGAAGAATTTATACATTTAATTGTATTTTTTCATCAGTTGTAATTACCACAGAAAGAGTCAACTAGTTATGCCAGACTAATGACAAAGAACAGCTCTCTCCTGTTCCCACCCCTCACTCCCAAGGGGCTACCTCTTTAAAGCCCTTTTAGCTATTTCTCTTGATATTTACCTACATATTTCCAAATAACTTGCTCATGCTCTTCACCTCTTCATTATTTCAGTTTTAGGCATCGTTCTGGAGAAGGATTTGTCACTGGCATTTTATATGTCATATTAGCATTTTTTCCTCAGACATTTCCTCAGGAACGAAGAAAACAAGGCAAAGGGGCAACAGTTCCTCCGCTCAAGAGTAGGCACTTGTTTGTACAAAGCACCTCGAGACGGGAGGGGGGGGGGTGTCGCGAGAGGAACAGCCCGCGAGACCACGTGGGAGCAGTGAGCACGGAGGTGGGGGAAAGGTCCGTCACCACTTTGGAACAGAACATGCAATCCAAAGCAAGCTTGAGGTGCCATTTAGAATTTAATAATTTAGCAAAGAGTAAATTTGATGAAACATTCAGTACTGGTATGCTGGCTGTAAGTTCAAGTACTCATATGGCTAGTGGAGTAGTTTTGAAAATCACTATGACAGTGTGTATCAAGTGTCATAAAAATCGTCCTACTATTTGGTCCAGTGATATACTCCTGGACATTTGTCCTAAGGAAATAAAACAATAGAAGCAAAAATAATTGCTGTATCTACCAACATGTTCATTGTACTATTAAATATGAAAGAGAAAGAATGAAAATGAGAGTGAGCAAGACAAAAAAATGATACAGAAAGAGAGTTTAAATACTTTGTTAAATAAATTAATATGAATCATTAGGTGGATTATTATCCAGCTGTTAAAAGTGATAAACATGATGGCTCTATAAAATATTTATGATGCCTGTTAACTGAACAAAGTTACACATAAAATGCTATATATTCTTTCATTTAAACTGAATGAATTAGTGTGCATACACACAGGAGTGGCTACAGCACAGAGGACATGGGCATTGCAAGAGGATGGGCTGATCTGAAGTCTGGGTCTTTCATTCACAAGCTGTATGTAAATGCGAAGCTGTCCTTGGGCTTAAAAAAAATAAAGCTTCTTGCCTGACCAGGCAGTGGCATAGTGGATAGAGTGTCCTACTGGGACATAGAGGACCCAGGTTCAAAACCTCGAGGTCGCTGACTTGAGTGCAGGCTCATCCGGCTTGAGCACAGGGTTGCTGGCTTGAGCATAACATCATAGACATGACCCCATGATTGCTGGTTTGAGCCCAAGGCCGCTGGTTTGAGCAAGGGGTCATCCCTCCACCCCCCATCAAGGCACATATGAGAAAACAGTCAGTGAACAACTAAGGTTCTGCAACAAAAAAATTGATGCTTCTCATCTCTCTCCCTTCTTGTCTGTCTGTCTCTACCTGTCCCTCTGTCTGTCTTTCTCTCTGTCTCTGCCACACACACACACACACACACACACACACTCACACAAAATAAAGCTTCTCTAAGTCATGTTTGTTACATCTATAAAATTAGAAGAAAATACCAACCTCTTAGTATTGATGTAGACATTAGAGAAAGAAATAATGGGCTGCTAATACAATACTGAGAATATTGTAGTAAGGGCTCAATACGTGATTGCCCATGTTGCTAACCTATGGGCCAAAACCAGCAGGCAAGATTCAAGAGGGTGGGGAGTTATGTTAAGAAAAGGAGACTATGGGTGCTCTTTGTCTCTTAAAATTTTTTTATGTATGTATGTATATATAAAATTTTATATATTTATAAATTTTATGTATTATTTATATACAATAAAATATACTTATATATATTCTCAATCAATATGACATTATATACTATATATCCATATATATCTACACTCACAGTTGCTACATGAGCATTTTAACTCAGTGGAATCATGCAGAGTGTTTGTCAGTAAGGAAGGCCCATGTTTCTGAAGGCACCATAATGAAATAAGCCCAGAGTGGAGAGCAAGTGAGACTGGGAGCCTTGTTCTGTTATACCTCTGTTCCCTTTTCATCACCCTTGGCTCTCCCAGCTCTTTGTTCTCCTGTGGGCAGTTGCTGCTGGAACCAGTGCCTTCTTGCTAAATGGCCTTTTAACCCTGGTAGTCCCACAACTCTGCGCTATTTCCTTAGTTGACATTTGCATGGCAGATGGTGCAAATGGCCTCGCAAAGATATACTGGGTCAGTGTTAAAGAACTGCCAGATTGATGGCTGTGTTGGCTGTGTGCCTCCGAGCAGACACAAGACTGGAAATTGCACAGAGGCTCAATTTTCCAGACCAACTTGTGGGCCTTCGGTTCCTCCCTTGCTAAGGGCGATCAGTAGGACAGGTGAAGATGGGGCTGGTCTGATTGGCTTCACTTTTAAATAGACATTGATGTGGGCAGATGGGTTGGCACACAATGTGCTGAACTGGGAGCTAAATCTTTCTACTTCTAATCCTGCCTGCATCAGATTTGCTCAAGGAAGGGAGCCAGAATCTTAACCTGTTTATTTCCAGAGTGTTCCATAGGATAATGCTAAGCCTTTTTTCTTTTTCTTCCATGGAGTGCCCTGAAGGTTTATTAAAGAAGGTAGCTAAACATTTTATCTAACTGGTTTAAGAAGACTTGGTTACTTAATACTTCTTAGTCCCTAACAAACCATGGACCTGACTTCTACCTCTTCTCTGGCTCTTAGGGCGTTCATCTTTGTGGCACAGTTTCTGTGTTTGTGATCTTCTCAACTAGACTGATAGCTCCTCAAGGGTGGAGACAGAATCTCACAGGTGTTTGTTTTCCTTAGAGCACATAGTAAGATCTCTTATGAATACTACTCCTCAGTGCCTAGTAAATGTTTGTGAAACAAGAACTGCTGGTCTTGTTTATAATGCTGTGGCAACAGGCAGTCCTGCTCTTAGAGGGGCCCCTGCCCAGAATCTACTGTGGCTATAGTTTTATTATTGGGCAAAAAGCCCGAGATTTTATTACCTCAATAGATGACTAAGAACATGACATGATGGATAGGTAAAATTCTATGCAGACAACCCACTGCCTCCACTGTACCTACTAGACCATATTCTTCATATCTATAATTCTGGAATTTCCTCTCTTAATGGCTTTGATTCCACTTGCAGAACTATATGGGCCTCTTCCAAGGGAAGTCCCTTCTCCCATTCTCCCAAGGGAAGACTATACTGCTAGAGTTTGCATCCTTTGGCCTGGTGGGTGACCAAGGGGCAGCTGTTTGTAGGAAGAAGAGGACAAAAGTAGTGCTGGAGATTGGAAATGTGAGCCAGGAGAGTGTGTGTGCCTTGTGTGCATAATGTCCCTCGCCGTGCAGCATGGCATTGGGGTGGGACGTGAAGGTGGGCGCATTGTAGGCCAGTGCTGGTGCTGCTGTGCTGCCATGCTCAGGTGCAGACCATGATGGACCGACGTGACTAAATTTGAACCTGGCCTTCAACTTTCCAGACTAGGTAGAACTTTCTGTCAGGGTATATTTTTCAAAGCAAACAGACAGAATGTGCTTTATTTTATACCTATATTTTATATCTATATTTTATAGCTTGGTTTATAGTTTGTAAATCTATGGACATATAGCAGGTGGGCTTCCATTTGTACCTTCACTTCTGAGCCCGGCAAATTTTAAGGGCAGACCGATGGCAAAGAATTCAATTTGCAAATTAGTGTTGGGATGAAAGTGTCATGTCAGTCCCTACAGTTTATCAACTTATTTAACCTTCCTGTAGATAGGTACCTTCAAATGTAGAAAATGACAAATAAATAAATAAATAAAGGAAAAGGACCCCACCACTCTACACATATTTTACCATAGATACTTTACGTATATAAATCAGAAACCACACAGAGCTAATCCTGATTCTGTTCATATTGGGATGTGCTGGCTAAGGTGAGTGAGAATTATGGAAGAGTTAGAAAAACAAAATACAAATTATCACCCAAACTGACCATCAACTAAGTATAGCTGAGTTGAAGTCTTAGGGGCCTTCTTTAGTGAAAAGATAATTAGCTCACTAATGGCTCTTAAAACACTTGAAAATAATATTTTTTAAAAAGAGCTGAAACATTCCATCTATATTCTTGTGTGCAGCTAATCTATAGTACTTAGGTCATTTCACCCCCTGACCTTTTGTTTTCTAAAATAATGGGAACTTCTGTGGAGTTCAAATAAGAGTGGTGACCAATTTCAAAATGAGCAGGGCTTGACTGGTACTGATTAATGTTTGTGAATATGACAGGGCAGGTAAGAGTCTAGACTCATTGTCAAGTGTCCAATCTTTCCTCTGGGACACTTTCAGGAAAGGCCAATCATCAAAGATAATGATTATTACAATTTATAGAAACATTTTATTATGCCCTTTCAAATGATTTTTTTAAAAATCCCACTATAAGCAGGAAGAAATTCAATTCAGAGGGAAAACAAGAACTTTATAGGCCATCTGCTCAGACTTTGAAATTTAAATTTTATACATAAGAGCACATTAGCTGTGGGGGGAAAATGTGATCACGTTTGTAGCTGTCTGAGCAATGAAGACATTTCCCTTGTTGGGTTTTCTGCATGGAAATAAAAGCAACTGTTTTGCTGAGGAAAATGAAACGGCTTCGGCATGGGGGAAATTTGCTATTCACCATTTTTATATTTATGGAGAGCTGAACTTACACTGTCCTTTATAAAATATGAAGTAATGGTCCATGCCTCAGGGAGTCACAGGTGACGTTAGGCGAACAGTACATGAGAGCATCTTACAAAGAGAAACTGAGACCTGGGCAGCTGTTAGTGGCAGTCAGTAAGTAATAGGATGGATGGGGTGGGTTCCCAGGGCAGCAAAGGGCACACCTGGGGGAGGGGAGACACAGGTGTACGAGAGAGGAGAGGCTCTCGGTGCCCCTTCTCCCGAACCCAGGCCCTCAGGTTTGAGCCTGGTCCTAATGGCCTGTGTCTTTAGGAATCTGCTTTCTCACATGGGGATAAAGAATGGTAAGATGCATTTGACAGCATGGAAGAGTCAAGGATCACACCGAGCCCAGGAGAACGTGCGCCAGCAGCAGTGCTCACACGCGGCACTGACCTCCACAAGCTGCCTGGCAGCCTTCTGAGGAGTGTTCAGCGGCATTTGATCAGGTCATGTGTGTTTGATTAGGCCAGGCCGCTCCCACTGCCTCGCTCCTACCTGCGTGCCGCTGGGCGGCAGGGAGAAGAGGGGTGGGAGTGAGCGCCAGGACAGTCAGTACGCGATGCACCTGTGCCTTTCCCGCTGCCGGCCCCTCCCTCTGGGCTGTGAGCATCAGGAAGCCTCCATCTTCATTTGGTCAGATGAAGCCTGGTGAACAAACCAAGCCTCTTTCCTGCACCCCGTTCCTCTGTGAAGAGATAAAGGAGACACCATGAACACCCACCCGAGGGAATGAATGCTGACCTCTGGTAGGGCACAAAGCCTTGCAGCCAGCCCTAAGACGTGACACCTTAAAGCAACTCGTTTAGAAAGGAAGGTGAAATCATTCTAAAAAATACTTATTAAGAAAAACCATTTAAAGGAAATACTGTGAAGCGAGGCTCTTGAAGAACAAATTACATTTATTTGAGTGCCATTTTAGAAAAGCCTAGAAAATCTTAAACTAGTCTGATGATGAAGGCGTGAAAGGCACATAGAACTCAATAGGAATGATAAGCACTGAAAATTAAGCTGCATTTAATCATAAAATCTTAAAAGCAAAGCAGCATGGTAGTCCAGAATGCAGCTTCAGTAGTCAGACCACCTGAATTTGTTATTTTCTTAAAATTGAATTTATTTGAGTGACACTAGTTAACATAATAATACAGATTTCAAGTGCTGAATCTCTCTGTACACTGTATTGTCAGTCCACGTGTATTTGAATAATAGGTCTCCTATCTTCCAGCTGTGTGACATTGAATACGTTAATTACCCTTTCTGTGCTTCCATTCTTTTGTCTGTAAATGGGGCCAATAATAATACTTCATATAGTTTTGGGAGGCTTATATGAGTTGATACATGAAAAGTACTGAGCAGAGTGCCTGCAACTTTGAAAGTACCCAATAAATGTTACTTATTTTACTCCAATGATTTTTAAACTATGCATCAACTATGATTCTACAAGTCCCATTCTGGAACACCTATAAGTTTAGGGGAAGGATAAATGGGATGAACTTGGTCCTCATCTGAAAATAACATAGTTTCTCAGCTTTTGGAGACTATATATTTCATATATATATTATATATATATGATATATAATATATATATATATATATGATTTTATTTGAACAAACTTCTCTAAGTTAAAACAAAACAAAACATGCCACCATAAGGCATTTGATCCAGTTTGTTTTGCCAGTAAGTTCAGGAATCTTAGCCCTATTTGTTGGCAGTCCTGACTCCTCCTAAACCTCTTCAAACAATGAGCTCTCCCCAACCCACAGGACTTTATAATTTGGAGTGGTTGAGATAATGAAAAAGTTCTTTTCCACATTGACTTATCTGATTTCAACCTCAGGGTCTAGATTTACTCTCTTAATAGGCCTGAATTCTCTTCTGTAAAAGATCCCTCCAGATACAGTATTAGGAAAAAAAAACACCCAATGTATCACTTGAGATTGGCAGTTGTAAGCAACAGAAATTGATGCTGACAAACCTAGGAAGACAAGAAATTTCTTGGTGAGACACTGGGCTGCTCAAAGAATTGAGGAAAACCAGGCTGAGAAGAAAGATAGGAGTCTGAGTCTTTCTGGGGGTGTTGGAGGCATGATCCACTTAGGTCCCCTTGTCAGGTTCCTTTGGCTAGTATTGCTCAGATGTGATTCCAATTCTTACTGCTCACTGTGGACAGTGTTCCCATTCACCAGGCTCTCTCCAAGAGTGCGGCCTGGAAAGGTATTCAGTGATCAGTACATGCTCTACTGAGCCCAGTGAATCCTGACATTTTTTTCTTTCTTTCCAATCACACTACAAAATCGATTTGCTTTTCAGGGCACCCATATCTGAAGGCCTATATTGAGTTTTCAACCAACTAGAATCTCAAGATGAAGGTTGCCAGATTTACTAATCAAACACGGAACAGCCTGTGAAATTTAAATTTCAAATAAACAATTTATAATTATTTAGTAGAAGTATGTGCCACGTATTTATTTTATCTGGAAATCCCATTCAAAGATTTTTTTGTTTTTGTTTCTCAAAAGGGTTTGCCATTAAACTATTGCTTGCTCATTTTCTAGAGTGTATTTTAGAATCTAAGCTCAAGAATTTACATTTTTCTCAATTAAATTTCATCCCATAAGTTTCAGTTTCTTCTTCCAGCTTGTTAGAAGTGTTAAAGTCCTGAATTTATGTTGGTGAATTCATTCTACTTTTCAGCCCTGTATCCGTAGCTTTCTGTTATGACCAGATACTGAGGGGGAGTAGAGGTTTGTGGAGGGAATAATAAAAAGAAAAATGAAGTGTAGAAAAGATGATGGTGATAAGGAGATACCAGTAAGAAAGAAAAGGTTGGGATAGAGAAATGGAAAATTTAGAAAAATTGTAGAAAGAAACAAATATAAAGTGAAAAGGAGAAGTATTTAGGCAAAGAAAAGGAACAAGAAGAAGAAGAGAAGGAGGAGGAGGAGGAGGAGGAGAAGGAGAAGGAGGAGAAGGAGGGGAGAGGGGGAGGAGGAAGAAGAAGAAAAAGAAGAAGAAGAAGAAAAGAAGAAGAGGAGGAGGAGGAAGAGGAGGGAGAAGGAGTAGGGGTAAGGGTAGGGGAGGGGAGGGAGGAGGAGGAGAAGAAAAAATTATGTAAAAATATGGGAGGCTCGCAGACTCAATGGGAGGTTGGAGTAATGGACAGGAATCAAGAGCTGGGCTCAGGAGCCTCTCATTAAAGTCTGTGAGGTAGAAAAGGCTGAATTCAAGGCTACTTGGGCTGCTACTAGATGATGAGGGACCCCTACCTCTCTTCAGAGCTTTCAGTTGTAGGTAGGTGAGCTCTGTCAAGAAGCATCCCCCTGGCTGAGCTTAAGCCAGCCCATTTCATAGTGGTATTGAACTGAGGGGAACTTTGGTCAAGCCCTTTGGTCTTCATAGTGGAAAGCTCAACACAGTTCTCAAAAAGGATCAGGGTGCGAGTTAGAAAGGGTCTTCTATTCTAGATAGACAAATTCAAACAAAATCAATCAACCAATCAACCAACTATTCAGCACGTAAGTAAACAGACAAATATTTCCCATGGAAAGACGAAAAGAACAGTCATATGCAGATGACTCACTATGTGCTGCCTACAGTTCAGGCCTCTCTGCTGTGCTGAGCACAGTCTTGTCACTTGCCTACTCAGTATCTCTAATACTATGTATGAGTCAAAGCAATGTTGACAAAGTCTACCCAAAATCAAACCCATGCTCTGCTCCCACCCTTCTCTATGCCTGTGTCTTTCTCCAATGTTTCCTATCTCTGTGAACATTATACATTTCAAATCTAGTGTTATCCTTGACACCAATCCCTCTTTCATCCTTCAGGCTAGATACCTCCACATCCTTCTGAGTCTACTTAATAACACTTGAATCTGCTTGCGTCTTTCTATTTCTATCACCTCTACTACCCTAGACCATCCTAATCCTACCTCTCACCTTTACTACTAATACTAACATATAACTGAATCTCTACATCTACTCAGCCCTGCCCTCTGACTGTTCTCCAGTAGTTGGAGCAAATTTGAACATGACACGACCCCCACTCTTAACATTTCTCAGCATGAAATATTTCCATAGCTTTCCATTGCTCTTGAATAATAACCAAGATCTTGAATCTAGTTTACAAGGTTTTAAATGGTCTGACTGCCAGATATTTCTCTACAAACTCTGTATCCAGGGTTGGGGAGAGGATGTGGGGAGGTAGTGGTCATACTGGGGAGAAATGGTCTTACTGGCAGTCTTCATAGCGAGAGTGTCTCTTGGATAAGATTTAACCTCTAGGCTTAGAGTTAATTCCATCCTTAATTAGGCATTTATGGTATGTAGAGTCATGACCCTTGTATACATGTTTACTTAGCTAGAGGTGAGTGTCTAGACCAGGTGGTTCCTATTTCTAGTTCATTTGGTGATATTGTAACTGGCTACCTGGGAACATTCTGGCCACTAGGGGGCATTATTATTTGTTTCTACTTTGAAAGATGCTTAGACAGGAATCACTTTCACTGGGCTCTGGGGTAAGTTAACTCATGAGCATTTTGAATATTTTGCTAAAAACACCTTATTATTATTGGGTAGTTTTACAATGAAAACAGTTAACAGTAAAAAAAGAAATAAGAATCTTTCTACTGGCATTTCTAATTTGTAGGTAAAACTGGCAGCTTGGAGCTTTGGGACCATCAGCAACACATGGCCCCTCTTCCAGCCTTCTTCTGCACTGGCAGAAGTAAATTTAGAGAATCAAGTAAAATCAGAATTTTACTTGACAAACACAGAATTCTGTGCTCTCAGGAGCACAGAAGTTGCAGAGAATTCTGTGCTCCTGAGACACTCCCATTTCCAATTCCCAATGCTCACATCCTCACTATCACAATCTGCCAAAGAGGCTGTCAGAATCCATTCTATCACAACCTTTATCCAAAAGGGAATGATACATCCTGGTATGCCTCATATTGACAGACCCTTTCTTGTCCCAGTCTGAATGATAATTTGCATGCCACCTTATTTATCAATGCTTACATCAAACATTATAAGAAATTTAAGACTTACAGGCTACCACCTTCCCTGTGGACTCTTATCCTTACATATCTCTGTATCTGATCCCTTTTCCCATAATTTCTAAACATCCAAAATCTCTCCTTTGTGCTATCTGAAGCTCACAATGTGCCTTAAAGTCCCAATTTTTTTCCTGCATGTTTTCTTTAACTTCCTATTCTAAATGAAATATTGCACTCATTACTGCTCCCTCCCCCCACTTGAGAAACATCCAAATTGGACCAACTCATATTGTCACACTGTATCACTCATTCCTCTCCCTAACTTCTGTGATGAGTAGACTCCCATAACACTCTCATCTGTTCCTGAAAGATTTTAACTCACTCATTTTCATTCTCTTTAATACTGCTCCTAATAAAATTTTTGGAGATTTCAATATTCACATAGATAATATTCTCAAAGTCTGCCTCTTAGCTCTTTGACTTTTTTTCTAGTGATCATGTCTTTCAACATACCTTAGTCATCACAATCGTGACCTGGTCTTTCATCACCAAGAATCACATCTACTCCATATTTTTTATTTCCATTATTCATCTTTGACTGCTGTTCTCTATCTTTCTGGATTTCTCTGTTTAGTACCTCAACTTCAACAGTTCTTTGATCCCACTGGGATCTATAGTCAAATGATCTTATCATCTTTTTTTAAGCATATGCTTTTTAAAATTGATTTTAGAGAGAGAAGAAGAAAGGAGAAAGGGAGAGAAAGATTTGTTGTTCTACTTACTTATGCATTCATTGGTTGTTTCTAGTATGTGATCTGACCGGAGACTGAACCCACAACCTTGGTGTACAGGATAGTACTTGACACAGTGAAGCTATCCAGCCAGGGCCTCATCATCTTCTCAGTATCCTTCACCCCCAGATGTTCTACTTTTCCTTTTTATTCCTAACTGGAGATTACCAACATCATTGTGGTCAAATACTACTCTCTACCTGTTCCATGCCCACACCTGTATAGCTAAATATAACTGGAGAAAACACACATAGCCATGATGTAAATCCATAAACACTGGGAAGGCCCTTGATGATGCTGTCCATTGTCCCTGCTACATTTTTCTCGTCTATTTACTCATTTATCTTCCTGGACTAGTGGTTTTTACCAAGGTTGATTTTTGTCTCCAGGGGATATTTGGCAATGTCTGGAGACATTTTGTATTGTCACAACTGGAGAAGAGTATGTTATTGCCATATAATGAGTAGAGGCCAGACATGCTGCTAACCATCCTGTAATATACAGGACAGCTCCCAACAATAAATCCAAAATATCAATCAAAAGTGCCAACATTAGGAAACCCTATCCTATAGTCCTACTACTCAGAGTGTGGTACATGGACTAACAGCATCTATGTCCCTGAGATCTTATTAGAAATGCAAAACTCAGGCTCTGTTCTAGATGCAACTTAATCAGAATCTGCATTTTAATAAGATCCCTGGGTAATTTGTATGTACCTTAATGTTTGAGAGGCCCCTTCTACACCAATCTCATCTCATAGCACCCCCCTTCACTCTCCACTGTGCCTTGCTTGCTGTTACACTGAGAACACAGAAGCACTGAGAAGATATATACTACATGTTTCCACTATCAAAGTTTCTCACCCAATGATATATGCACCCAGACATCCTGCCTTCATTTCTGATATTATGGGTACATAGTCTGTGCTCCCATCTACATCCTCCCAGTTACAAAATCACATCATCTTTTGCTTACTAATGCTCATTGCTCCAATCATAACTTCCTTCTCCATGACATCACCATTTCCTCACTTCTACTAGGTAACTTCCATCAGCATACAAATAGATTCATTTCACTTCTAAAAAAACAAACCAGGAAACAAAACAAGACAAAAAAACACAAAACTCTCCCTCAAGCGTATATGCTTTCCAGTTCCCACTGGGTCTCTGTTTCCTTTTATACCCAAATTAGTCAAAACAATGAACCATATTGACTTCCCAATTTCTAGCTTTATTTCCTTTTGAACCTAATTTTACCAGACTTTTGTCTTACCACTTCACTATAATTACTCTTTTCAGAATCACCAACGACCAGACCACCGTAGTTCTTAGTCTGGTGGATTTTACTTGATTACCAGCTGCATTTGATAAACATGAAGAAACAATTTCTTCATTTAGGTCTTAGGACATCAACCATCATTTTTGTCTTTTTTCTGAGTTGGCCTCAATTTCTTCAAGCTCTTAACACTGGAGTGTGTTCCATGGTTCAGTCCGTGGAGGTCTCCTCTGTAACTATATACCCTTGCTGTTCAAAGTGCCATCTATGGAACCAGCAGTATCAACATCAGTAGAGAGCTTGTTTGTAAACACAAGATATTGGGCGTCTCTCCAAACCTTCTGAATCAGAATCTGAATTTTAACAGGATCCCTAGGTGATTCATCTGCACATTAACTGACCTACTATTCCATTAGCTCTTAACCTTAGGTGCTCTTGTTTTATTTAATCCAAGCCAGGTTCATTGATGCCTTAGGCAGGGGTCAGGAAACTTTTTGGGATGCCTTAGGCAGGGGTCGGGAAACTTTTTGGCTGAGAGAACCACAAACGCCACATATTTTAAAATGTAATTCCATGAGAGCCATACAACGACCCGTGTACATTACACATTATCCAAAAAAATTTGGTGTTGTCCTGGAGGACAGCTGTGATTGGCTCCAGCTACCCGCAACCATGAACATGAGCGGTAGGAAATGAATGGATTGTAATACACGAGAATGTTTTATATTTTTAATGTTATTAGTTTTTTAATTAAAGATTTGTCTGCGAGCCAGGTGCAGCCATCAAAAGAGCCACATCTGGCTCATGAGTGACTTATTAGTTAATTGGCACCTTGCTGGCAGTACAATCAGCTGGTCTGTGGTCAGTTCTAGAGACTGGGGTAGAGGGTGGTGGAATCTTTTGGAAGATGTGTGGTGGCCATGCCTCACTCTCACAGGCCGGGGTATTTGTTCTAGCTCTTCAATGGGTCTGACTGTGGTGATAGTAGATGATGAGTTACTTTCTTTGAGTCACTGAAACTAGTGCAAAGACCACGCCTTGGGAGATGGGACGCACACCCTTGTGTAATCCCAGCTCCATGATATACTTCTGGATGACCTAGTGTGTGAGACTGGATTCTGCAAAGTGGGGACAGTGACACGTGCTCCAGCATTCTCTTCACTGAGCCCAGTTCTCAGTGCTCAGTGCTCAGTACATCCCACCAACTGAAGGCGTGGTGCTGTGCTAACTCCTTCCAGGGGAACTTCAGTTACCCTCACTGTGGCCCTGAGCGGTAAAATGACATCAAAATCCTCATTTTATAGGGAACGTGACATACACACAGAGAAAGCTAAAATAACATGCTCACAAAGTCTGGAGATGTAGCGACCAGCTTCCAACTCAAGCAGATGAACAGCAGAGCCCGTGCTCTTCCTCCTGAGGCAGGAAGGCTGAGAGTGAGCATTTAACAGGTGGTCGCTATGTTTTCTTTGATAATGTGATGCTGTTACCTTCTTATGTGGACACATTCTCAACTTCCCAACTTCCTTGGAGTCTCTGTTTTTCATGAGAATGTTTCTTTTTTTAAAAAATTCAACAGTTATTTATTGAAAACTGACGCTGTGTCATGCAGTGTCTTACCCAAGAAAAGTGAACCAGACAGACACGATTCCTGAATTTCTAGAATAGTGCAATTGGGAAGAAGTCCATGGAACAAAAACTGCCAAATGCATACCACCCACATGCACACCCCCCGAATGCACACCACCCAAATACACACCACGCAAATGGGCACCACCAAAATTCACACCACCTAAACAATACTATCCAAATACATACCACTCAAACACACACCACCCAAATGCATACCATCAAAATACATACCACCCAAATGCACACCACCCAAACGCATTGGTTCAAGAGTGTTAGAAAAGCTGACAATGCAGAGCTTTAGCTGTTGCAGAACTGGGGGGACTAGAAAGCCTCTTGGGTTTGAAGAATTCTGTTTCTCTTTCCTGTAAGCCTGCTGGGGAGGGATGCAGTATTTTGCTTAGGAGATTAAGAACAGGCTATCAGAGCTATTTTTTGGTTGTTGTTGTTAAATTTCTTCTTTTTTCTTAAGGACAGAACAACTCAGGGGTTTTAGAATCCCAATGGCAGATCATTAGGAAAACTGAATTAGTGAAGTAGGTTAAATATGAAAATGTAATAAAGGTTCTCAGTAGTTTTCTCTACAGGAGTTTTCTTCCATTTTGGAAACACCTGTTCTGCCTCCATTCATGTGAAATTGCACCTAGTTTACTCTATAGCTACCCTGTTGTGATAGGTTTTGGGATTGATGAACTGTTGCCCCACGTTCATCCATTAGGCCTTTTGCCTCTAGCTGTTCCCAAATTCTAGATTGTTCTTTCAAAAACATTTAGGGCTTTTTCCCAACATACAACCATGCCAGTGTATTGCCCTAGATCTGTTTTAAAATTTTTACATGTATTCAAAATGTTAAAATATTTAACCCAGAGGGATCAGTTGCTTTGTTTATTAAATGTTGTAGCTCTGCATGTTATATATTTCCACCTAAAAATATACAGAAGGATTTGTAAAATATTTAGGCTAGGAGACCATAGCACAAACCTAATTTATAACGTGTTATAAATAATAATGAAGTTTCCTAATTAGCAGCTGTTTTTCCAAATAAAGACGTACCACGGTAGTTTATTTCTGTAGTCCTTTTTTAAAAAAATCAATTCATCAGCATATTTGAAATCCATATACCAAACTGGCAGAAAATCAAGATATTAATTTTATATGGGAGAGGCAAATCCCTAATGATTACCATTTAAATGTCTACATCTTGGATTCCTGTCAGGTTCTGATTTAAAATCAGGGGATTCGATATTTTATGGCAGATTATAAGGCAGAATCCAGAGAATTAGATGAGACATTTTCTGACTCATATTATCTCCTTGATGAACCAAAGGCTTGCTTTTAGATTCATTTTCAGTATGATTTCCCTGCTGGATACGTCCCAGATGCCATCGTGAGAAGCTGGCAGGAAAACCCCAGGGAAGAGGTCAGAAATGATGCTATCAGAGAGAGAAATGTCATGGGACAAGGACTGAAAATTGCAAACAGTGAGAGAGGGAAAGAGAGGTGGGTGGGGAAAGAGCGAGAATTCGCGTGCAGGCGAACACAATATAAGAAATAATACACGCAATATTGCCACCAATATGATCACTTACCATAGGTTTCTCTTATTTAAACCCTAATTAAGACTTCACTTGTAATTAATAAGAACTGCCATTTAAAAATTTTGGGGAGGACTTCTGTTTAGTGTTAAAAAAAGAAAAATATAAAAATATATAAAAAAATATTGGCCTTTTATTATCTCCAAAGAAAAAAGATGCACACAATTTATGTACAGTATATACTTTGAAATCAAAGCCCTTTTATGACTCTTGTAGCTGATTATAAATAGAAGCCAAGTCTGATCTCCCAAAATAATAAAATAGGGGACAAATAGATAATAAACCTTACCATTTAAGCACTTAGATCACATCATTAAGAGTGATTCAAGTAAGCGCTATTTATTAAATTAGTCCTAAGAATACAATGCATTGAATTTGTGTCGAAGGGGCTGTTTTTGTATAGAAGCAACTGCTGATCCATCAGTAATAGGCAAACTCTTTTTTATTTTTAAAATTTTTAATGTTATTATGTTAACATGGTTTCAAGTGTCCACTCAATATAACACCCTCACCCCCGTGCACCATGCCCCCCATGCCCCATGCAAAGTCTCTTTCCATTCTCATTTTACCCCTGTGCACCTCCTTCTACCTCCATCACCCCCGTCTCTCTGGACCTTGCTGCCCTGTTATCTGTATCTATATTATATATATATATAATTTGGCTAATCCCTTCACCTTCTTTGATCCTGCTTTCTCATTCTCCTTTTCTCTGACAACTGTCCTTCTGTTCCTTTTGACCCTGCCTCTGTTTCTATTTTGTTCCTCAGTTTATTGTGTTCATTAGATTCCACATATAAATGAGATTGTATGATATTTGTCTTTCTCTGCCTGGTTTATTTCACTTAGCCTAATAATCTCCAGTTCCATCCATGCCATCACAAAAGGTAAAAATGGAACTGCTCTTTGACCCAGCTATCCCACTTTTAAAAATATATCCTAAGAATCCAAAAACACTAATTCAAAAGAAGATATGCACCCCATATTTATTGCAGCATTGTTTATAATAGCCAAGATCTGGAAACAGGTCAAGTATCTGTCAGTGGATGAGTGGGTAAAAAAGCTGTGGTACACATACATAATGGAATACTACATGGCCACAAAAAAGAAGTAGGTTTAATTCTGTTCCTCAGTTCACATTGTTCCTTGGATTCCTAAAATGAGTGAGGTTATAAGATATTTTTCTTTCTCTGCCTGGTTTATTTCACTTAACATAATAGTTTCCAGGTCCATCCATGTTGTTGCAAAAGGTAATATTTTCTTCTTTTTCACGGCCCATAGTATTCCATTGTGTATATGTACCACTGCTTTTTAATCCACTTATCCAATGATGGACACTTGGGCTGTTTCCAGATCTTCGCTATTCTGAACAATGCTGCCATGAACATGGGGGTGCATTTCTTTTTTTGAATCAGTTATATGGTGTTCTTGGAATATATTCCTAAAAGTGGGATGGCTGGGTCAAAAGGCAGTTCCACTTTTAATTTTTTGAAAAATCTCCATACTGTTTTCCACAATGGCTGCACCAGTCTGCATTCCCACCAGCAGTGCAGAAGGGTTCCCTTTTCTCCACATCCTCACCAGCACCTATTGTGTGTTGTTTTGTTGATGAATGCCATTCTGACAGGTGTGAGGTGGTATCTCATTGTGGTTTTAATTTGCATTTCTCTACTGATTAGTGATGTTGGGCATTTTTTCATATGCCTATTGGCCATCTGTATGTCCTCTTTGGAGAAGTATCTATTCATTTCTTTTGCCCATTTTTTGATTGGATTGTTTGCTTCCTGGTGTTGAGATTTACAAGTTCTTTATAAATTTTGGTTATTAACCCCTTATCAGATGTATTGTCGAATATGTTCTCCCATTGTGTGGTTTGTCTTTTTATTTTGTACATATTGTCTTTAGCTGTGCAAAGCTTTTTAGTTTGATATAGTCCCATTTGTTCATCCTGTCCTTTATTTCCCTTGCACATGGAGATAAATTGGCAAATATATTGCTGCAAGAGATGTCAGAGAGCTTACTGCTTATGTTTTCCTCTAAGATGCTTATGATTTCACGGCTTACATTTAAGTCTTTTATCCATTTTGAGTTTATTTTTGTGAATGGTGTAAGTTGGTGGTCTAGTTTCATTTCTTTGCTGATAGCGCAAATTTTCCCAACACCATTTGTTGAAGAGGCTGTCTTTACTCCATTGTATGCTTTTACCTCCTTTGTTAAATATCAGTTGTCCATAGAGCTGTGAGTTTATTTCTGGGTTCTCTGTTCTGTTCCATTGATCTGTATGCCTGTTCTTATGCCAGTACTAAGCTGTTTTGAGTACAATGGCCTTGTAGTATAACTTGATATCAGGAAGTGTGATACCTCCCACTTTATTTTTCTTTTTCAGGATTGCTGAGGCTATTCGTGTCCTTTCTTGGTTCCATATAAATTTTTGGAATATGTGTTCTATATCTTTGAAGTATGTCATTGGTATTTTAATTGGTATTGCATTGAATTTATAAAGTGCTTTGGGTAGTATAGACATTTTGATGATGTTTATTCTTCCTAATCATGAGCACGGTATATGCTTCCATTTGTTTGTATCTTTCTTGATTTCTTTTATCAAAGTTTTGTAATATTCCGAGTACAAGTCTTTAATCTCTTTGGTTAAATTTACTCCTCGGTACTTTATTTATTTATTTATTTTTGTTGCAATAGTGAAGGGGATTGTTTCCTTAATTTCTCTTTCTGACAGTTCATTGTTGATGTATAAAAATGCCTCTGATTTCTGTGTATTAATTTTATACCCTGCCACCTTGCTGAATTCATTTATCAGGTCCAGTAGTTTTTTGACTGAGACTTTAGGGTTTTCTATATACAGTATCATATCATCTGCAAATAATGATAGGTTTACTTCTTCTTTTCCAATTTGAATGCCTTTTATTTCTTCTTATCAGATTGCTGTAGCTAGGACTTCCAGGACTATGTTGAATAAGGGTGGTGAAAAAGGGCACCCCTGTCTTGCTTCTGATCTTAGGGGGATTGCTTTTAATTTTTGCCCATTAATTATGATGTTGGCTGTGGGTTTGTCATGGATGGCCTTTATCATGTTGAGGTCTGTTCCCTGTATTCCCACTTTGCTGAGAGTCTTGATCGTAAATGGGTGCTGGATTTTATCAAATGCTTTTTCTGCATCTATTGAAATTATCGTGTGGTTTTTCTCCTTCCTTTTGTTTATGTGATGAATCACATTGATTGATTTACAAATATTGTACCATCCTTGCTTCCCCAGAATAAATCCCACTTGATCATGATGTATGATTTTTTTCATGTATTGCTGGATCTGATTTGCTAATATTTTGTTGAGAATTTTAGCATCTAAATTCATCAGGGAAATTGGTCTATAATTTTCTTTCTTTGTATTGTCTTTGCTTGGTTTAGAATCAGAATTATGCTCACCTCATAAAAGGACTTTGAAAGTCTTTCTTCTTCTTGAATTTTTTGAAATAGCTTGAAAAGAATAGGAGTTAGTTCTTCTTTGAGTCTTTGGTAGAATTCACCAGTGAAACCACCTGGCCCAGTGCTTTTGTTTGTTGGGAGTTTTTTGATAACTGTTTTGATGTCATTTGTTATATTTGGTCTATTTAGGTTTTCTGATTTTTCCAGATTGATTTTTGATAGACTATATGTTTCAAGGAATTTGTGCACTTCACCTAGGTTGTTTAGTTTTTTGGCGTACAGTTCTTCATAGTATTTTCTTAAAATATTTTGTATTTCTGTTGTGTCAGTTGTTATTTCTCCACTCATTTCTAATATTATTTATTTGAGTCCTCTCTCTTTTTTTCTTGGTGAGTCTGGTTAAAGGTTCATTGATCTTGTTTACCCTTTCAAAGAAACTGCTCTTGGTTTCATTGATCCTCTGTATTGTTTTTTTAGCCTTTATGTTGTTTATTTTCACTCTGATCTTTATAATTTTCTACCTTCTACTTCCTCTGGGCTTTACTTGCTGTTCTTTTTCTAGTTGTTTTAGTTGCAGGGTTAAGTTGTTTATTTAAGCTTTATATAACTTCTTGAGGTATGCCTGTAGTGCCATGAACTTCCCTCTCAGTACTGCTTTTGCTGTGTCCCATAAATTTTGAGTTGTTGTATGCTTATTATTATTTGTTTCTAGGAATTTTTAAATTTCTTTGATCTCAGTTTTAACCCATTTATTTAATATCATGTTATTTAGTTTCTATGTGTTTGAGTATTTTTCAGTTTTTTTGTTGTGGTTGATTTCTAGTTTCATGCTATTGTGATCAGAGTAAATGCTTGATATGATTTCAATCATCTTAAATTTGTTGTGATCCCTTGTGCCCTAACATGTGGTCTATCCTAGAGAATGTTCCATGAACACTTGAAAAGAATGTATATTCTGCTGCTTTAGCATGAAAGGTTCTGAAGATATTTATTAAATCGAGTTGATCTAGTGTGTCCTGTAAGTCTTCTGTTTCTTTGTTAATTTTCTTTCTTGAGAATCTATCTAGTGATGTTAGTGGGGTATTAAAATCCCCTACTATTATAGTAATACTGTTGATCTCGCCCTTTATATCCATCAAAGTCTGCTTTATATATTCAGGTGCTCCTATATTAGGTGCGTAGTTATTTATAATGGTTCTCTCTTCCTGTTGGATTGCTCCCTTTATCATTATGTAGTGACCTTTTTTATCTCTTACTATAGCCTTTGTTTTAAAGTTCATTTTGTCTGATATAAGTGTTGCTACCCCAACTTTGTTTCCATTTCCATTTGCATGAAATAATTTTTTCCATCCTTTTACCTTTAGTCTATGTGTATCTTTTGTTTTGAGATGTGTCTCTTGTCGACAGCATATGTATGGGTCCTGTATTCTTATCCACACAGCTACCCTATGTCTTTTGATTGGATCATTTAATCCATTTACATTTAAGGTTATTATTGATATGTAGTTGTTTATTGCCATTTTATTCTTTAAAGCTATCTTTCTCTTTTGCTATATAAAAATTTTCCCCTTTGTTCTGTTTACAACAGGCCCTTTAACATTTTTTGCAGCACTGGTTAAGTTGTAATGAATTTCTTAAGTTTTTTCTGTCTGGGAAGCTTTTTATTTGTCCTTCAATTTTACACGATAGCCTTGCTGGATAAAGCAGTCTTGATTATAGACTCTTGTTCTGCATTACTTTGAATATTTCTTGCCATTCCCTTCTGGCCTCAAGTGTTTCTGTTGAGAAGTTGGATGTCATTCTTATGGGGGCTCCTACTTGTAGCTATTCTTTTTTCTTCTAGCAGCTTTTTATATTTTCTTTTTATCTCTTAGCTTTGGTATTTTAATTATGATGTATCTTGGTGTAGATTTCTCTGGGTTTCTCTTTAATGATATTCTCTGTGCCTCTTGGGCTTGTGTGACTTTTTCCTGCATCAGTTTATGGAAGTTTTCAGCTATGATTAGATTGAACAAGGTTTCTATCCCTTGTTCTTTCTCTTATTCTTCAGGAATCTCTATGATGCGTATGTTATTTCTCTTCATGTTGTCACAGAGCTCTCTTAGAGTATCCTCAGACTTTTTGAGTCTCTTTTCTTTTTGCTGCTCTGCTTCTGTGCCTTTGTTTATCTTGTCCTCTAACTCGCTGATTAGATCCTCAGCTTCATCCATCCTGCTTTTAATTCCTTCCATTGTGGTCTTCATTTCTTATATTTTATTTGTCATTTCTGACTGATTCTTTTTTATTATTTTAATGTCTGTTTTTTTCATATTTTTCTGAAGCTGGAAACAGGGAGGCAGTCATAGTCTGACAGACTCCCGCATGCGCCCAACCAGGATCCACCCGGCATGCCCATCTGGGGGCAGAGCCACTCTAGTGCCTGAGGCAGAGGCCACAGAGCCATCCTCAGCACCCAGGTCATCTTTGCTCCAATGGAGCCTTGGCTGCAGGAGGGGAAGAAAGAGACAGAGAGGAAGGAGAGGGGGAGGGGTGCAGAAGCAGATGGGTGCTTCTCCTGTGTGCCCTGGCCGGGAATCGAACCCGGGACTCCTGCATGCCAGGCCGACGCTCTACCACTGAGCCAACCGGCCAGGGCCTCAACGTCATTTTTAATATTTGCTCTCTCTTTATTTAGATACCCATTATGTCCATCTATTGCTGATTAAGATCTTTGAACATTCTAACAATCATTATTTTAAACTCTGCATCCGGTAATTTGTTTATATCTGACTCATTCAAGTCCTTTTCTGGAATTTCTTTTGATTCATTTGGTTGCATTTCTCCACCTTCCCATTCTGTCTGTGTATAAGAAGGGTGTGGCCGCAGGACTTCAGTGGGTGTGGCCTCTGTGTTCTCTAGATGTGGTCTGTTTGCAGGCCGGCCACCACCACTCTGCTGCCTCAGGTGATAGGGTATGGCTGCGGCAGTCACTGCAGTTTCCACCTCTCCTGCACAGGTGGGGCTGTTTTTAATCACCCGGGCTACAAGCCCTGGTGGGCCTGGCCTTTGCCCCGCCCCCTCAGATGGAGCTGCGATCTGCACTGGGGCTGCAAGCCTTGGCATGGCAGGTGGGGCTGCACACCTATGTTCAGTCACGGGTCTCTGCTGGTTCCCGGCTTTCGCCCTGCCCCCAGTGGCGATGGAGGGGCTGTGCTGGCATGCCGGGCCGCACGCCCTGGCTCCTCGTTAGGGCTGCGCATCCCTGCTCAGCCACTGGCTCTCTGCTGATTCTCTGGCTTTTGCCTTGCCCCTGTGGGCAGGACTGCAGGCCAGACCGCTCTTGCTCACCTGGCCCACAGCTGGGCCAAACCACTTTTGTGTGCCCCTTTTGCCACAGCCAGTTGGGACTGAGCTCTTGCCAGGCCTCAATTGTGGCTGGCTGGCTTCCCCCACAGGTGATGGAACTGCGCTTCTGCATCTCGCTGCCGTCCGCCCTCCTGTATGCCCTCAGCAGTGTGGGTGGGGGCAATGCAGCTCAGACCTTAACACTCAATACTGTATTTCTGGAGGCTCCCTCCTTCTAAGCGACAGTGCTCTGAGTGCCTTGGGATAGCTTGTTTGGCTGGTGTCCTGCTTCTCTTTGCTGGCATTGCTGTTTCCAGGGGAAATATTTACTTCAGATTTGGTCAGTGACTCAACCCAGGGGTTAGGGTGGCTGTCTCTCAAAGTGTTTCTCCCTGTGCCTCCTAGATTACACTCTCTTCCTGTTGCTCCAGTCCTCTCATCTCTCCCCATTCCACATCGTCCCGGGTGAGTGGTTGTGAAAGAGGTTTTCTGCACGGTCCCTTTAAGAAGAATCCTGAGTCTGAGAAATTTCTCTCTTTTTCACAAACAGTATCCTGGCTTGTTTTGCAGCTAAATACTGTCTGTACTCCTCTTCTAGGCTCTGGGGCTGCAGGCTGGGCCTTCGTTCCTGGGGCCCAGGACCCTCCCTTCTCCGCTAAACTCACTTCCTGCCATGCGAGTCCCTCCGGGATGCCGTGTTTCTGCTTTTCGTACCAGTCTCAGTGTGGCTTCTTCAGTGTTCCTTGGTTAAAGAATCCTCTTAGTTTAGTCCAAAGTTACTTTTTCCAGATGATGATTCTTAAAATTAAGTTGTAATACACTTTGGTTCTGGGAGGTGGAAGTTGGTATGTCTGCCTACTCCATTGCTATCTTGCCGCCAGCAAACTCATGGTTGCTTTCCTAACAGTGGAGGTGGCAGGCACTGAGCTGACCACCAACCCTCCCTAAATTAGTCTTCTTTGGGACTAATATGTTGGTTATGGCTTTTCATTTAAATAGGAATTCACAACCCTCCCCTTACTTACCAAGTGAAGACAACATGAATTATATATGTCAGTGCCTGTACTCATTTGGGTAGGTTGCTTAATAGAGAGTAGAGTTTTGATGGAGGTGAAAACATAATGGGAAGTAGAAATTAGCTATAAATTTGGTGATGGAATTTTCTGAATTTTCCCCCAGAAAGGCCAATTGAGATGCAGAACTTGAAGCATGTAGCCAACATGTGATGGAGGGTCTGACTCTTAGTAAGTTTTCTACTGAAGAGCATTTGAGAGGTGGAGGGAGTTGAAATAGAGATAAATAGCAATCTAAGACTGGGCAGCATCCTTAGAGACAATCATTTTTTAGATAGAAAACACAAAGGCTTATGTATACAGCTGGTATTTACATGAATTCCTCCCACCAATGCCTGAGACTTTGGAAGACAGACCAAGAGATAGGAGGTAAGCAGCTGTCTGTGCAGATGTTGTCAATAAATAGGATTTGGAAATTGGATCTCTTATGTAAAAGCCTATATAACCAGTGACTTTTACCTGTGGATCTGGGGAAGAAGGGTATTTAACTGACCTCTAAATGCTGGTGTGTCCAGGCCTTGTTCCCAAGCTTCCTTTATCATCTGTCTTTTCTCCCTAGGTGGATTCACCCAGCTCTGAGCATGAAAATGCAATCTGTGATGATTTAATGTTTGTAAAGTACAGAGAACCATGCCTAGTTCACAGTAAACATCAGAGAAGCATCAGCTATTGTTATTTATTATAGCTAATTGCCTTGTAACTATTTCCACTTGAATGTTTGATAGGTATTTACAAATTAAGTCCAAAATGGAATTGCAGGTTTTACTGTCCTAAACCAATCTCCCTGTGTTGCTATTTCCCCCATCTCTGTAATAGCAGCTTGACCCTGTGACTCAGGCCAAAAGCTTAGGAATCATAGACCATTCCTCTTTTTCTCTTACTTTTAACATTCAATTCATCATCAAGTCATCGTGGTCAAACCTCTAAAATAGAAAACAAATCCACCCATGTCTCTCCACTTATTCTACCCCTATTTGTGAACAACCATCCCCCACCTCTTGCCTGGAAAATGACAGACACCTCTTCCCTGTTCTCTTTGCTGCCACTCTTGGGTTACAATCCATTCTGCATCCACTAATCAGAAGAATCCTTTAAAATGGGAACAAGGGTCACCAGTGACGAATAACATACCAGAGCATTTAGCATAAAATTAAATCTTTTTCTCTTATAGTCCATTTTGTTATAGGCTGCTAGAACAAAACTACCATGCACTGGGTGGCTTGAACACCAAACATTATTTCTCAATGTTCTGGGGCTAGAAGTTCACAATCAAGTTGCCAGCAGATTTGGTGTCTGGTGAGAGCCCACATCCTAGTTTATAGCAGTTCCCTTGATGTGTCTTTTTCTTTTTTTTTATTTTGTGACAGAGATAGAGACAGAGAGAGGGACAGATAGGGACAGACAGACAAGAAAGGAGAGAGATGAGAAACATCAATTCTTTGTAGCGGTACCTTAGTTGTTCATTGATTGCTTTCTCATATGTGACTTGACTGGGAAGGATTTTGCAGACCGAGTGACTCCTTGCTCAAGCCAGCGACCTTGGGCTCAAGCTGGTGAGCCTTGCTCAAACCAAATGAGCCCACACTCAAGCTGGTGACCTCAGGGTTTCGAACCTGGATCCTCCACGTCCCAGTCTGACGCTCTATCCACTGCGCCACTGCCTGGTCAGGCCCCTTGATGTGTCTTGATGTGACATGGCAGAAGGGACGATCTCTAGGGTCTCTTAATGAATATCCTAATCCCATTCATGAGGGCTTGGCTTCTTCTCTCCCTCTATTTCCCTGTTCTCCTTTAGCACAAAGTTTGTAGAAAGGGATGTTTACTTTTGCTGCTCCAACCCCTCTCTTCTCTTCTTTTTGGAATTCCCTCCAATCAGGCTTTTAGAACCAGTGCACTAGTCAAACTATTGTTGTAATGGCCACAAATGACCTTTACATAAGTAGTTTTTAGTACTTGCTGTAATTTGTTTGTCAGTAATTCTTTTGGTTTTTTTTTGAAGTATGCATAAAGTTTTATTAAAACACAGCCATGATCCTTGATTCATTTATTAGTGTCTATAGTTGTTTTTATGCTACAATGACAGAGTTGAGTTGTTGCTATAGAGATAAGCATACCCTTATGTTTTTTACTTTCTTTCTGTATATTTTTTGAAGTTTTTATATTGCTTTACTTTAAAAAATTTTTAATTTATTGTGTTAACATGGTTTCAAGTGTCCCTCTTAATATAACACCCCTGACCACCCCCCTCATTTTGCTCCCATGCCCCCAGGCAAAATCTTTTTTCGTTCCCATTTCATTATGTTGCCCACCCACCTCCATCCCCCCTTTCCCTCTCTTGTCTGCAATTCTTGAGCACTCTGTCCTTGATATACTTTTTAATTGGCTTCAAATACACCTCGCTCTCTTAGCACTTCTTTTTGTATCTCTGACTGCTACTTCTCAGTCCTTTTTGTCAGTTTCTCCACATGTCCTCATCTCTAAGTATTAAAGTGTCCCCAGACTCAGAGGTTGGGCCTCTTCTTTTTCTGTCTTCACTCACCTCCTAGGTAGCCTCACAGTATTCACTTCCATCTGTATGCTTATGACTCCCAGAGTTCTATCTCCAGCCTGGACATTTCCCAAATTCTGCCTATTCATCATCTCCACTTTGCTATAATTTAGACCTCTCAAGATGAAAATGTCCAAAACAACACTCCTGATTCTTTTTCACTGAAATCTCCTCTGCATTGATGTCTCTAGCTCAGAAAAATGAGTACTCTTTATATGATTCCTCAAAAGGGAAAACAGTTTTTTTTTTTTTGGAACTCTGGATCCAGACTGAACTCCTGTCTTTCTTTCAATGCCTACTTCAATTCCTGGAGGCTCTACCTTTACAATGAACCCTGAATCTGCAAATGTTTCTCTGTTTCTAACCTGGTGGGCATATCATCTTTGCCTGGATTATTTCAATATCCTCCCAATTGTCCTGTTCTCTTTCAGTCCTCTTAGAATTTTTTTTAACCATTGGGAGCCTAAAAAAATTCTTTTAAAACTGGCTAGCCAAAGTCACTACTCTGCTCAAACCAGGATTTGCTCAAAGTAAAAGCTGAAGTCCCCACAATTAACTATAAAGTCTTTATTTCCTAATAAACTTTGAGTTTCTTAGGAGCTTTATACAGTGTCCACAATGGCACCTGCCATGCGGTAGGTGCCCAACCAAAATGTGCTAAATCAACAAGTTAAAAAAACAGACTCCTCATGGAGGGAGGCAGGGTAATACTATGTATGTATCAATAATATCTTAAATTGGCTCAGAAACTCCCAGTGAGGAGAAAGCACGTGTAGAACTTGTTGGTGATTGGCCCTTTCTATGTAGTCTTTTGTCCAATCACCTCTCTGTTCTCATCTCTAAGTTCTCTTCCACTCATTCATTCCATTCCAGCAACACTGTCCTTCTTACTCAAACATATCAGGCATGTTTCTGGCCTGGGGCATTAGTATTTGCTGCTTTATTTCCTAGAATCCTTTACCAAAAAGATCTGCATGACTTCTTCTTTACCCCCTTCAACATTTTCTCAAGTGAATCTATTTTTTTTTATTTTAGCCACTCTTTTCTGACCACCCTTAAAAATATTCTAATCTCACACTCAAACCAGCCTAAAATATTTAGCTTTCTACAGTTAGTCACTATCTCACACTCTATAAATTTTACACTTTTATTTGATGAAGCATAAACTCCTAGAGAGATTTTTATCTGTTTGGTTCTTCGCTGATTCTTCAATACTTCTATAACACCTGGCACATAGGAGGCTCTCAGTAGATGTATATTGAATTGATGAATGAAATAGTAAGTGAGTGAACTCTGATACAAAGGAACAGAAATCTCAGTTGAATAAAGTTTCAAAGCTAGACAACTCAGGTATAACAAATGACTTTTTTTGCACTTAAACCCAGATTAATTATTTCTCATGATTATAAAGAACTTGTAAGTCGAGTTATTGAACTACTATTATTATTGAAAAATTAAGAAGAAAAAATGTGCCAGAAAATTATTGGCATTAAAAATTACTCTAATTTTCAAAACAGGATAAAGCCTAGATTTAGCAAAGCTTGGGTTGGTACAGTTGCTTCCAAATACAATTTTAGAATTGATCATTATTGTATGTGTCTGTCTTCTAAAGGAAGTTTCTCACCAAGACAATTTTTAGGAGACTAAGACTAATTCCTGCTGGATAAATTAATTTCTTGTTTGCCATGTTGAAAACTAGAGTGACAGAGAAATGTGAGAGACAGAGTATATTTGCATTTTAGCAAGTCACTAATGAAAACTGTCCCTTTGTTTTCTTGTGGATAAAGTGGGGAAAATAAGTTAGAGCTGATATAATTAGATGGATTAATAACTTGTTTGGCAATTAAAGTGATTGCGACCAGCCTAGATAGAAATTACACTCAGAAAGTTTTAATCAGTTCATGTTTTGGTAAACATTCTCCATCTTCTCCTTTTATTCTAGAGGTAAAGATCACCAGTGCCCTGTTTCTCTCTCTCTAAGTCCTGATCAACATATTTATCAATGTCTTTATCAATATGAATTTTTCAGATGTGACTCACTGGAGAGGAGTTGTAAATATATTGTATGACGGAGACTCTGGATCCAATACAATCTAAATTGGTTTGGATGACAAGCTACCCAAGGTTAAACAGCTGCCTGCACCTGTGATAGATGGGGCAGACATGGTTTAGTGGGAGCCCATGTGAAAAGCATTAGAGATTTGATTAGATAAGGTAGAGGTGAAGTTGCTGCAAACATGGACCCCAGGATGGTAGTCCAGACCTGCTGGGGGAGCTGTGCCCATGTGCCATTGCTCTGCTGTCCTCTGGATGCTGTCCTTTTCTGCATGGGCAAAGTTGCTCAGTTTTATGTCAGTGTCCTAAAGAATAGGAAGAATGTCCAGGGAAAGTGATTTCTTTTGTTTAAAGTTGTTTTGCATTTATGCATAATAAAATTTATTTTTTTGTGTGAGTGGGATACAGTCCTCTAGCCAGAGAACATAGACTTCTCTTGGAGCTCCCTCTTTGTGCTTCAGAACCCAAGCCAACATCCAAGCCAACATGCATCAGAGGCACAAAAAAACAAACAATGATAACACTGCTGGGTTGCTTTGGTGTCCTGACCTTCCTATCTAGTCCTTCTGTCCTTATGCACTTTTCAGAGTCCTCTGATAGTTGCTTTATGTGTTTTGCCCAAGCTTTTTAGTTGTAATAAGTGGGAGAGATAGCATGAGTCTGGTGTGCTTACTTAACCAGAATTGAACCTTGTGATTTCTTCTTAAATGCATGGAATGGTAGAGACACTCCTCACGTCCACTTGTATTCTATTGATGAGAAATTGATACCAGGACCACACCTAGCTGCAAGGGAGGCTGAAAAATACATTCTCCAGTTTAAGGTAACAGGACACACATTTTAGTTTTACTAAGAAAGGGAGGAAGGACAAATGTAGGATATCACTGACAGTCTGCCACAGGAATGACAGTAAAGGATAAATTCAAAGTGGTTTGAAAGAATAAGATGTCTAATAAGATCTCATGCTACATGTTTATGAGTATAAAACAACAGGATATTAGAAACCAAAGTAAGGGTTAGGCAAATCACTGCATGCAGAATTGCAAAGGAAGTATCTATAAACTAGATTGTAATGTAGAGACGGTATAAATGTGTAAAGAAAATTACTTTGGTGACAGCTGTAACCTTTACCTCCAGTTTGCTGAGGAAGCTTCCATGAAGTCATTTGAAGAGTTTCAGTGTGATTTCATTACAATTGTTAGTCAGGGAGATGAATGCCCAAGAGGTGGATGCTATAGACCAGCTGGAATACCCAAAGTCTGTGGGATAAGAAGTAAACCATAGGGTCATAGAGAAGAGAGAGAAAGCTGACATGGAGCTTTCTTCAGTCCTGTTTATCTGCCTACCTGGAAGTGATAAGAGACCTCAGCAGCAAGAACATGAAGGACAATGCTGGACTCTAGGGTCAGGAAGCATCTCAAATGACAACCATCGAGGCAACAGCTTTAGTAGAGATATATTTGGTAGGGTCAAAAGACTTTCAGGAAAATGGTCTCCAGGGATGGAATTCTCAACAAAAGAACCAAAAACACCTACAAAAGAAAAACAAAATGGTGTTAAACATCTGCCAAGCCTGGAGAATGCAAAGCCAGGTTAGAGCCAGGCCTTTTATTTCATCTTACCCATTCTAAGTTTGGAAAGATCAGAAATTAGCTAGCAAGCTGAAACACAGATAAGAAGCCAGCCATCAACCCAGCACCATCCACAAGCATATGAAACACCACCCTTTCCTGCTGCGGGTTTCCAGCCTGAAGCTGACCCAAGCTGAGGAAGTGGCAAGATAGAACGTTAGATCAAATTGATAATTTTGGTTAACAAATACATTGGAATGGGCATTTTTAATTACTGAAATGAATCTATGTTTATAGCTTAAACTGTCCTAACAGATGTCTGATACTTAAGAGTGAGAAAAAATATGGTTTTCATTTACCACTTCTGATTACAGTTTAAAGGCTACAGGAGACAAAATAGTGTGTTTTCATATGCCAAAAAATTGTACTTTGTCAACATAACAACTACAAGTATGGGGCACTTCAGATGCAGGAGGATAAAATCTTTTATTTGCTCACATAAGAATTTTGAGCATTTGTAGAGGATTACAGAAAGGAATGAGTTAATAATCTTCAAGGTGCTTTCCAACTTTGCGATCATAGGGTTCTATACTCTCTCTGTCCAACTGTGCTTACAGTTTTTAGAAACTGTCATATTGTCTCAAACACTCCAAGTTAAATTTAAAAGTACATGTATTTCTCATGGAACAAGCATCCACTCTAGCTGATCATTTCTGTCTGTTTGAATCTCATAGGAAACTGGCCAACTGGACAGAAATTCCAGCAAGTTTTAAAACTCATGACTTCCTAACTAAAAAAATCCCTTGAATAATGATAGTTTAGCTCAGTCCAAATGATAACTAAATTTGTGATTTGTTTCATACCACACAGAAAAAGAAACATTCCAGCTTCCCCTGCTTCCCTTCCTCATTCATGGCCGCCCTCCCTGTCAGTCACTCTCCCTCAGTCATCCACTAGCTCTTTACAGCTCAATCCACAGAGGAAATAACTTCCTGTATCAATGCATTTAGGCCATTGTCTGGATACATCTCTCTGAAATATAGTGGAGGAAGCATAGTGGCTCTTGTCTAAAGATGCAGCCTGGGGTTCTCTGTGCCACCTGTTCTTTTTAAGTGTTGTTTATGCCACAAAAAATAGAATTGTTTATGCCAATGCCTTTTACATTTTCCTCAGATTCCAGAATAGCAGGAGGTATATGATGGGTGTTCAATATATAGGGTAACAATGATTGCCACCTCTTTTTATCTCTCACTTAGGGGAGCTATTGAAAGAAAACCTGAGTAGTCTCACAGAGAAAGCCACACAGCTTTGAAGAGTGTTGAACATTGCTTTTATCCTCAGATACTAACTGATAAAATGGAATATAAAGACAAAGGAAACAAGATCCACAACAATAATCTAGTTGAGGAGATAACATATGGGCAAATAGCCATAATAAAAGAAAAGGTATAAGTGTGATAAATGCTGTGGGTAGAATGTTAGCCTAGGGGGGACCTTGAAGATCAGCAAATTTATGCTTTTCTTTTTACAGTACTTCTGCTATTTTGACACTTATGTCTCCATGTTACTTGAAGCTCCACCCTCAGTGTGACTGGTATTGTTGCGTCCCTTTCCAGCAGCCATTGTCTTCTTACTGACATGGTTTTGTGTTTGGGCAGCAATGCGCTGAGCCTAAGAGATGAATTGTAATGGGTTTAAGCCATGATTCCTCTATGCCAATGATTGATATAGGGCCAAAAGTGTGGCATGGCATTGAAGGAGAGTCAGCTAAAGGCTTCTGGCAACTTTTCTTCTTCTTCCCCCCCTTCCTCCTCCTCCTCTTCCTCCTTCTCCTTCTCCTCCTCCTCCTCCTCCTCCTCCTATTCCTCCTAATTCTTGTTTAATTTTTCTACTAATTGATTGATTGACAGAAACAGAAGGATCAACTTGTTGTTCTACTCAGTTGTTCCATTTAGTTGTACACTCTTGATTGTTTCTCTTACATGCCCTGACCTGAGGTGGAACCCATGACCTCGGTGTGCCAGAATGACACTTTATCCACTGAACCCCTGAGCAAAGGCCAGCTTTTCCTCTTCATTAAAAAATAAAGGCAATAGAAGAGAAGATTTTTTTTTGCATCTTCCCACTTTGATTCAAGGGTAGATCCCAATGTCTGAGGATGAGGCACTTGGAGTTGGGGAAGACACATTTGTACAATGAGGGGAGACATGGTAGATGACAGATTGATGGAGTCAAAGGAATCCAGGGCCAATCTCTGTCTAGATTTCTTGTTGGATAACAATAATAGTTCTTTTGTTTTAATTCTCTGTGTGTTTTTCTTTTACCTGCAACCATAAACATTGCTAAATTTTATCTTCAGTAAGTTTTCTTCCTTCTGCTGTCATCCCTCCTATCTCATTTTACTGGACCCTCTGGAACCTAACTCTAATGCTCACAAAGCACTCTTGTCTCTTTGTCTAACCTGAACCCTGGCTGTCCTCAGAGGGCACTGGGTCTGTTGCAGCCCTGTCAGAGAATTATGTCATTCTCCATTCTCTCAATATTGCAGGGATCAGAGATAAGGATGACATGATCTTAGATGCCTGATGCTTTGGTAGACCATTAATTCTCTACTGATATGTGGGAAAAAAGAGAAACAAAAAACCCTCCTCCTTTGAGGAGGCAGGAGGAAACAGATGGTGATTATACCTGCTTATGCCTAGTAATAACTACCATCTGGCTAAGACATCCTCTACCCTTGCATGTTGTTGCAATGCTACTCTCTACCTGCCCCCAAATCCTTTATCTTCCTTTTGTGAAGTCTCTGACAATTGGTTCCCGTAGTTTCTTTTTTGCTATAAGGACCATCATCATCATCATGGTGGTTTCAGCATCCATGAAGATGTCTTTTCCAATTTCTGAGTTCTGGGAATAGGTGTTCAGTCTGTCACTGAAATAGTCCTTTCATTATGGATAATCCTGATGTAGTAATTTTAAGACATATTGGCAAATTCTTTGATACCCCTTCAATCAAGAAGTGAAGTCTAAGTTCCTTCTCTTTGTATTAAGTTGGCCTGAGAGACTCCCGATTAGTCAATACCATGCATGCCATGGCAATGACACTAGATGACATTTAAGGCTAGGTTAGCAAAGACCATGCAGCTTCTGCCTGGTTCCCTTGGGGTGTTCATTCTAGGAAGGGTTAGTCTTTATGTAATAAATCCAGTTACTCTGAGACAGCCATGCTGAGAGGCTACATGTAGGTGCTCCTGGCAGTGGTCCTAGCTAAAACCCTGGCGCCCAGAGAGTGTCAGTGGACAGCATTGTTAGTGAACCATCTTGGACTTCTGGTTGTACTTTACATGATTTCGTCCCCCAGCCATTGAGTCATCCCCATAGCTTTTGAGTCTTTCCCGTTAAAGCCCTAAATATCATGGAACAGAGGCAGGCCATGCCCATTATGCCCTGCCTGTCTGAATTTATGACATAGAATTTTTGAGCATAATGAAATAGTTCTTTTAAGCTGCTAGGTTTGGGAGTAATTTGTTACGTAGCAATAGTAAGCAGAATCCTTGCCATTGGCACGTGGAGAGTATAGTTCAAACACTCATCAAAGACCTCAAGAGAGGATCTTCCAAAACAGGGATGGATTTTGAACATGATCATTGTGCCAGGCATTGTACTTTGGTTAAAAATGTGAAATTTGATGTCAAACCAATATGGGTTTAAATTGCTGAACTGCTACTTACCAGTGACTGGTTTTGAACAAAAAGCCTCCCTGCATTTCTATGCTTCAGTTTCCTCATCTGTGAAGTGGGAAAAATAACAACCATCTCATCCCATAGCTTTGAAATGAAATAAGATGAAGTATGTATATAAAACCATTGACACTCAACAAATGGTAGCTAATTCTGGTAATAACCCAAGAATAATGTGATTTGTACAGAGCAGAAATGAAAGAAGAGGTCATCCTGAAGGAGAAAGTGAGGCCACAGAATTGTATCAGGTAAAAATGTTTAGAATTTGAGGGAATTATACGTTTTTGTTTTTAGTTTTACATAAACAGGTTTTGAAAATATTAATTTAATCTTTTAATTAGGTGTAAGGGAGTAGTAGCTTTAGTGTTCTCAAATGATATTTGAAACTCACACTGTATTTAATCGTTTGAATTTTAAAACATTCAGTTAACTATTTCAAAAACCAAGCAAAAGGTGAAAAAGGAAATAATCTTTATTCACTGAGGACCTCCCTCCCACCCAGAGGTGAATATTGAAATGCCTTTGTGTTTGGGAAGATGAAATGAGCAGTGTGGTGCAGAATGAATTTAAAGGCGGAACCTCTGGTCTGGGAGGCCAGTTAGGGTATTTCAGCTCCTGTGTTACTGGTGGGTAATGAGCTTGTGACTCAGGGTTGAGTGGCAGGCTGAGTGGGAAGTTGTGGGAGTGAGAGACCCCAGGAAGAAAGACTTGACAGGCCTTGGCTTTTCAGGAGACCTGTAGTTGAATTCACCTCCCTAGCCTCCAAAAATAGATCATTAATCCTATTTTTTTCTTTATCTTGGGGGAAAAATAAAATTTAAAAAAGTATGACTATTAAACAGGTTATATTGGGATGTGTGAGCAAGTTTGTCAGAAATATCAATTCTACATATTGCAACAAAGAAAACATGGAATGTTTGCCAGGTTCTTGTGAGAAGTCTCTGTCTAAAAATTGTTCCAACTTGCTAAATAAAAAGTTGTTAGGAAGAACAGAGCCAACTGTCCTGTTAAACCCATCTCAAATGAGATGATGGTGTTATGTTGAATCTTACCCTACCAATCGCTACTACCCCAGGGGACTTAGGAACGGGGCAGGGTACATTTCTACCTGGAACCACAGTCTCCCGGTATCTGTAGCTGTCCCTACTTACAAAAGTGTTTATATGTGTTATACACCTGAAAAAAGAATAAATCTCATATGCAAAAGACTGACAGAAAGCTGGGTGCTATCTGGATATTGTTTAATATTTTTCTGAGTAAGGACTCCAAAAAGGGCAGTCAAGAAACTGAATGCTTTCATAGTGTCCTGAGACTTCAGACCCATCGCTTCTCTTGAAAGAAAGGTTAGGTCCGGAATTAGCCCTACTATTGGAAAGCACCTAAAAATGCTGATAATTGACTGAAGATAAGAGTCAGACTAGCTCAGGGTGTGAAGGCTGTAACAGGAAGAGGGGTTGGGTTGGAGAAAAGAGGCATATGTGTGACTTTAGATACCATGATGATAAGCAAACAGATTGCTGTTAGGGGAACGTTATTTGTGTCCTATGCACGCCCCCTGAGTGAGGGCCTGCTTATGGAAGGAAGTGCTGGAATGCCACTGTAGTGGTTTGAATTTTATGTTCCCAAAAAACATGTCTAAGTTTTAACCCCTTTTAATTATGATGTGACTATATTTGGAAAAAGGGTCTTGGCAAATGTGGTTAAGCATCTGAGATGAGATCATTGTAGATTTGAGATGGACCCTAAATCCAACTCCAGTATCCTTCCAGGAGAAGGAGAGGAAGGTTTGAGACACAGAAACACAGAGACAGAGAAGGAGGCCATGTGAAGACAGAAGCTGAGACTGGAGTGATGTAGCTACAAGACAAGGTACTTTAAGGGTCACTGTCAGCCCCCAGAAGCCAGGGGACAGGCATGGGCTGGATTGTCCCCAGAGCCTCTAGAAGGAAACGACCCTAACAACTTGACTTTGGACTTCCGGCTTTGGAATAGTAAGATGGTAACTTTCTGCTGTTTTGTGCCACCCAGTTTGTGGTAATTAATTATAGCAGCCTGAGGAAAAGATTTGAACCACCCAAGAGAACACATTCACAGAGAGGAGACCTGGGACCAGAAAAGAGCATCTTGACAGATCTAGAATTGTGCTGTCTGACGTGGTAGCATTAACCACACACATAGCTATTCAAATTAATAATTAAATGCAATGAAAAATTCAGTTGCACTAACCCCAATTCAGGGAATCAATTTGTACATATGGCTCACAGGTGCCCAGTGGGATGGCACAGATAGAGAACATTTTCATCACTGCAGAAAGTTCTACTGGACAGGGCTGCTTATAAACACCACAAATCAAGGTCCCATCTTTATGAGCAAGCGGCATGCATGGGGGCCTCTTGGCTTCCAAACTGTCTTTTCAGTCACACCTGCACCAGAAGGTAGCAGTTATCGCCTATAGTGTCGCTTTTGATTATGAAGAAACAACAGCAGCAAGTGTAAATATAGTGCAACCACCTGTCTCAGGTTTCCTCCCGCACACCATCTTCCAAAAACAACACATATTAAATCACAGTATTGATGGGTACTTCTCTTCCGAGCCAGCACTGGTAGGACTGAAAGTATCCAGCATGTTGTTCTTATATCTATGAATACTATGTGAGTCAGACCCAGGTGAATGTATTTACTCAGTCCCCTTCCTTGTAAATTTTTAAGATAGATATTTCCTCCTTATAGCAACCCCAGAGCCTTACCCTCTGGTGGGCTCTGGGGTTGTGAGAACAGCAGGAATTCCTTGATGGGTTTAGAAAACTAGGGAAGGACTTAGGAAAATGATGTGCTATGCACTTGATTTTCCGCAGAAGATGAATCTGGCAGTGACATTTGAAGGGGTAAAGACTGTTAGCTGGGCAGTCTTGACGAAAATGGAAAAGAAATTATGCTCTGAATTGCAAACGCTGCTGTCGCTGAGACCCACCTGTTCAGGGCTATCTTTAGCCGAATCCGAGAACTGTTTATCCACAAAACCTTCTTTTTCTCACTTCTCTTGTCTGCAGGTATAGATAGGGAGGTATTTGCAACATTAAGGTGGAAAACAGCATTACAGGAGTGTGTGTGTGTGTGTGTGTGTGTGTGTGTGTGTGTGTGTCCATGTGTGAGGGTGATAGAAAAAGAGAGACAGAAAGAGAGAGTTTGAGATTCACGTGTGTGGTGCTGCTTTCTGTTGATTACGGATAGTGTAAACAGTTTGGCACTTGATAGTTTCTGACAACTTGACCCCAAATCCTTCCTTCTCTCAAGTCTTAGAAGCACACAAGCTGTCCCCCAAATATGTCATGCATCAGTGCGCTTCCATCTTTTGTCCTTCCTCCTCACTTTGCCTGGAATTATGTTCCTTGTCCTCTCCCTGTGGTAGATCCTTAATCATGTTGAAGGCCGGTAAATACGTCAGTGCCTAAAGAACGCTTTTTTCTACCATGCTCCCCTCCCTTTGGAAGGTATTCCGGCCTCCTCTGGTTTTCCCTCTTGATGACCCAATATGTTCATTCGACTTGCAGACTCTGAGTTAGCTGCGCTGCTATTATTTCTTTATTTTTATCGGCACAACCAATCCCAGCATTGTACTCTGTGGACACTCAGGGAAAGTACTCTGCATGGGTGTCTTAGCTGGGGGAGGGTGACTTGAAAGCATTTGGTGCCAGGTGTGAATCTCTCAGCCATATTTCTCCTTACCTGACACATGCTGCTGTGAGTCTATTTTCAGTCAAGAAATTAGATGGACTATAACAGGGGTAGTCAACCTTTTTGTACCTACGGCCCACTTTTGTATCTCTGTTAGCAGTAAAATTTTCTAACTGCCCACTGGTTCCACAGTAATAGTGATTTATAAAGTAGGGAAGTAACTTTACTTTATAAAATTTATAAAGCAGAGTTATAGCAAGTTAAAGCATATAATAATAATTACTTACCAAGTACTTTATGTCAGATTTTAGCTAAGTTTGGCAGAATAAATCTTTATAAAACAACTTACTATAGTTAAATCTATCTTTTTATTTATACTCTGGTTGCTCTGCTACCGCCCACCATGAAAGCTGGAACACCCACTAGTGGATGGTAGGGACCAGGTTGACTACCACTGGGCTATAACTTAGATGTAGCATGCCATTCTACACCCACAGAAATTACTCACCATCAGTGACAGCTCTCTGCATTCTCCTCACCCAGTCGGGGTGCATGTGTTCCACTTGTCCCAGCTGCCCCATCACGATTGTAGTCTTTTCCATTTCAGTAATGGTGCTCCTTGGCCCCACCACCACATTAATTGTTTAAGCCAGGAAGCTGGGAGTCATATTTGATTTTGTTCCCTTTTCTTTATGTCCCCTCCTCCCATATCCAACCCACGAGCACAAACTGTTAGCTCCATCTTCAAATTCTCTCTCTCTCCTTGCCGTCTCCATAGCCACGGCCCTGACTGCCCAGTGGTGTCTTTTACTCAAGTTACAGCTGTAGTCTCTTAGCTGGTCCCCCCATAGCTGTTCTCCACAGAATGACCAGATTGACATAGACACATAAACTGGAGAATTTTGCTCCTCTGGTGAAATACTTTTAATGGCTTCCCACTGTCCTTTGAATGAAATTGGAATTCCCAAGTGTGGCCTAAAAGGCCCTGTGAGGTCTGGCCCCTGCCTGCCTCCTGGCAACTGTCAGGCTTCTCTCCCCCTTACATGCCACAGATGGCTCCGTCATACAGAGTTTCTTTCTTCACCTCAGAGCTTTGCAGACTCCTCTGGTAGGATCGGTCTTCCCTTTGCTCTTGAAGGGTTGGTTCCTTCTTTCTTCCTTTTTTATTGACAGGTTTTGAGAGACAAAGAGACAGAAACAGAGACAGAGAGAAGAATTAATTTATTGTTCCACTTATTTTTTTATTTTATTTAATTTATTCATTTTAGAGAGGAGAGAGAGAGAGGAGAGAGAGAGAAGTGGGGAGGAGCAGGAAGCATCAACTCCCATATGTGCCTTGACCAGACAAGCCCAGGGTTTCGAACCAGCGACCTCAGCATTTCCAGGTCGACGCTTCATCCACTGCGCCACCACAGGTCAGGCTGTTCCACTTATTTTTGCATTCGTTGCTTGCTCTTGTATGTGCCCTGACCAAAGATTGAATTTGTAACCTTGGCATTTTGAGACAACGCTCTAACCGACAGAGCTACCTGGGCAGGGCTGGGATGGTTCCTTCTTAAATGCACGGCTCAGTATTTATGTCAGTTCCTCAGAGAAGTCTTCCCTGACCCTCCCTAAGTAAAATCCTGTCTTGTTCTCTTGACACACACATTTTGTGTTCTACCTACTGCTCACGGAATCTGTTGTGAATTCAGTTATTTGTTTGTTCAGCTATTGTCCACTCTTCAAGTGGCCTTTAAGTAACACAAATGCATAGATCACAGCCACTGCGTTTGTCCAGTCACCAGCCCAGTGCCTGGTACAGAGTATATGCTCCCTGAACTATACATTGAATGAATGGATAAATGAGTATTCAGACTCCTCTGACTGCCCATTAGCTATCATAATCTTTCTCATGCTTCAAGATTTATCCTAATGTTAGCTCTGCATAAAGTCTTCTCCAATCCTTTTACTCAAAATGAACCCTGACTTTGAGCTTCTATGTTGTTTGTTTAAGGCTTTGATGTTGCAAAGCACTATATAAAGTAGTGGAGAGAACAGGCTTTGGAATAAGTACGACTTGGGCTGAATTCTTGTCTAGTCTTTGTCACCTTTGTAATCTACAATATATGGGCAAGTAAAGTAAACTCCCTGACTTTTGATTTCATTACATCTGCAAAACAATATTTCCAACCTCATTTGTCTAAGGTTCTTCACATGTAGTTGGAGACTCAATGAGGGTTGAAAGCTACTATTATATTGGTTCATAATTTTCTGTGTATTTTTATACAAAATTTTTGAAATCAAGAAACAGCCTTAAATAACATGATTGAAAGCCTTTGATGTCTATGGACCAATTTGAAAGCAGCTTGATACTAGAGAATATCCCAGGTTCTGGAGTCATAAAAACCTGGTTCTAATCCCGTTTATTACTTATTGGCTGTGACTTCGCATACATTTCTTATAATTTTGAGGTCTCAATTCCCTGATACGACCAGAATGATACTATCTCAACAGAGGTGCTGTGAGGATTAAAGATAACATGCAGCCCTGGCCAGTTATCTCAGTGGTAGAGTGTCAGTCTGGCGTGTGGATGTCCTGGATTTGATTCCTAGCCAGGGCACACAGGAGAAGTGCCCATCTGCTTCTCTACCCTTCCCCCTCTCCTCTCTCTCTCTCTCTCTCTCTCTTTCTCTTCGCCTCCTGCAGCCAAGTCTCCAATGGAGCAAAGTTGGCCCAGGTGCTGAAGAAGGCTCCATGGCCTCTGCCTCAGGCGCTGGAATGGCTTTGGTAGCAACCGAGCAATGCCCCAGATGGACCGAGCATCGCTCCCTAGTGGGCTTGCTGGGTGGATCCCGGTCAGGCGCATACGGAAGTCTGTCTCTCTGCCTCCCCACTTCTCACTTTAGAAAAATACAAAAGAAAAAAAAAAGACCAAAGATCAATGTCTAATCATAGCTACATAAAATACCTTGATACTTGATCTATTTCTCTCAGACAAGACGGAAACTTGGTCAAACTGAATATGATCAAATCTGACGGGACTAACAATGCTAGCAGAACACCTGTCAATTTCTTCAAGCAGCCAAACTTACCTAAACCTGACAAAAGATCACTTTACTTCTGATTGATGAATCCAGTGTAGAGGTCTAGGAATTTATCCAATGCCTGCCCATCTGTTTTAGGTAGTGGCTTCAACCACCCCTGCAACAGCTGTGTGTTCAAGGTGAACTCTGGCTGAGACTGGATTAACACTAAACCACAGTGTGTTACAAAGTTTCCTGGTCAGCTGGTAGACTTGTCTTCTTGGAGGGACATCTGAGAAATCTGGAGGCTGCTAGAACATAAAGCCTGCTTTAAAGAAAAAAAAAAACTGACTCCTCTAGGGAATGGGTAGTCATACCTTCCTAATACATATTTGGTTATTGAAAGGGCTATATATGGAATAAAACTTTAAAAGACATCTAAAAGGATTATTTCCAAGGAAGAGGAACTAGGACTGTGCACTGGGTTGAATAGTGTCCTTCCAAAGGATCTGTCTACCCACAATCTATAAATAGACCTCATTTGGAAATAGGATCTGGTAGATATAATAAATTCAAGATGAGGTAGTACTGGATTAGGAGGGTCTCTAAATCTAATATGACTGGTGTCCTTATAAGAATAGGGGGATTTTGACCCAGTCACAGTACTTGATCTATTATAAGGAGAAGATGGTCATGTGAACATAGAGGCAGAGATTGGAGAAATGCTTCCACAAGCCAAGGAATGCCAAGGATTGCCAGCAGCCACCAGAAGCTACAAGAAAATTCTTCCCTAGAGCCTTCAGAGAGAACATGGTCTCGCAGGCACCTTGATTTCAGACTTCTATACTTTAAAACTGTGGGAGAATACATTTCTGTTGTTTTAAGCCACCCAGTTCTGTGGTAGTTGTTATAGCAGCTGTGGGAAGTGAATATGGGCCGGAATCCTGAGTGTCAGAACATGAGCTCTGCCAGGTACTAGCCCTTTATTCTTGGGCAACCTCTCCAAGCCTCAGTTTGTTTTTGCTGTTGTCGTTTGACAAAAGAGTGTGACAGTAAAGCCAGACAAGTATGGTAAAGAAGATAAAATTACACTCCAATTTCCCCGATGAACATAGATTAAAAAATCCTCAACGAATTGTATGCAACTAGAATTCAACAGCACATTAAAAGGATCACACACCATGATAGGGTGGGATTGACCCATAGGATCCAAGGATGGTTCATTTGCAACAACATGGATAAACTTTGAAGACATTATTCTAAGTGAAATAAGTCTGTCACAGAAGGACAAATACTATGTGACTCCACTTCCATGAAGTATCTAAAATAGTCAAAATGATAGAAGCAGAAAATAGAATGGTAGTTGCTGGTGGGAGGGCTGAGGAGGAAGAGGAGAGTTGTTCAATGAGTGTAGAGTTACCATTGTACAATTAGTAGATGAATACATTCTGGAAATCTGCTGTGCAACATAGTGCTTTGAGTTAACAATACAATGTTGTGCACATAACATTTTCGGAGGAGGTTAGCTCTCAATGTTCTCACCACAGAAAAAGAAAGGAAAAACAAAAAAGACAAAGGAACAAAGGGAACATCGGGAAGTGATGGATATGTTCGTTATCTTGATTGTGGTGATAGTATCATGTATGTCTGCATATGTCCAAACTCATCACATTGTACACATTAAATCTAAACAGGTTTTTTTTGTATATTAATTATACCCCAATAAAGCTGCAAAAAAATGTGGTGCATTATAGGAATATTACTAAAAGGTCTTTGAAGTATGTCACAGAAAGAAAAACAGTATGAGCAAGACACATGTCAGGTTGCCTACCATTTTATTCCAGGTGTAACTGATGACAGCTTCAGTGCCTGTGCATGTCTTACATTTTGTCTCAAGGTTTCTCCACCTGCAGCCCCAAGTCACCTGCAGGGCTCACTGTCTTCAGGCATTGCAGCCCTAGAAACGTTATAGTGTCAATGCCCTACCCACTGACTCTTGGTTCTGCCAAGGACAGAATCCAGGGAAAAATTTCCCCTTTGGAGTCTCAGGCAGATAATTCTGGGGTGCTTTCTGCATGCCTGCTTGGAGCTGCCCTCACCAGTTAGAACACCTGCTGCTCACAGGGTAAATCCCACACCCCCCTCCCTGTTCCATTCTCCCAGGTCCCCACGCCTTTCCCTTGTTTGCTTCATAAAATAAACTACCTGCTCATGAGCCCTTGCCACAGGCTCTGTTCTTTGCGGGAACCTAGGCAAAGACAGAGATAATCACAAGTTTGTCCCAAAGATGAACGCTTACATGTACGTAAAGTGCTTAAGTTAGTAGCCAGCATGTAGAAAGCACCCAAGAAGTGCTAGCCATTCACCACCTAGAGAATGGGATGTTCCGGAAGATGAATTTGAAATGTGCTATCATCAGTCCAAGCGCTGAGCAGCCGCATAACAGTAAAAGTTGTTTGTGGTTCTGCAGCTTCAGCTCTGCAGTCATTAGCACAAGTGGGCTGTAATGGTAGCAAACAAGATATCAAATTTCACTCCCCCTTATGACACCCACTCAAAGCCCTGCACCCAAGAACTAAAAGTGAAATAAAACCATTTACCAGCCAGAAGAAAAGGAGAATAACAGCATGTGGCTTGTAAACTTAACAAATGTAATCATAGTAATTGAGCAGCCCAGGAAATGATTTGGCCAGCATAATTATATTACAAATTACATATTGCACAATTAAACAATTGCATTTTGGCCACAAATGGAACTCCAAATATACAATTTGTGGTGAAGTGGAGAGGCAGTTTAAAATGAGAAAGGAAAAGCAGAGGCCCAGCAGTGCACTTACATGGACATCCACATTGGAGGGAGTATACCAAGCAGAGTAACGAGGGAAATGGTCATTGTTCTCAAAAGGAAAAAAATGCAACTGAGTTAAATGAATTTTTCCAAATCCTATGGAGATGCCTTACCAATATATGACTTTCCAACATGCACATAAATTCCAAAACCTTATTATTTATTTTATTTTAGCGAGTGAGAGAGACAGACAGACAGGCAGGAAGTAAGAGAGATGAAAAACATCAATTCTTCGTTGTGGCACCTTAGTTGTTCATTGATTGCTTTCTCATATGTGCCTTGACTGGGGGTGGGGGAGTCGGGGGGTGGGGGGTGGCTCTAGCCAAGCAACCCCTTGCTCAAGCCAGCGACCTTGGGCTCAAGCCAGCAACTTTAGGCTTCAAACCAGCGTCCTTTGGGCTCAAGCCAGCAACCATGGGGTCATCTCTATGACCCCACCCTCAAGCTGGTGACCCCACACTCAAGCAAGATGAGCTCACACTCAAGCTGGTGAACTCAGGGTTTCGAACCTGGGTCCTCAGTGTCCCAGGCCAATGCTTTGTGCTAACACCTGGTCAGGCCAAAACCTTATTATTTCTTAAGCAGACTTTTCTGTACTAGGGGATCTTTAATTTTGCTCTTATACTGGATTAATCAAGTTTTTAATTCAGTAGAAACTTCTGTTATCCAGTCATCAAAAACAGGTTGGAGGAGTCAAGTCTAACTTCTTCTTGTCAAATACATACATTTCTGAAATATGCCAATTGTATACATAAAAGAGAAATAAATTGTTCTTTTCATTCTGTTCGGAATTCTCAGGAATTTGGTCATTTGGTCTTATCCTCATCAAATATTTACTATGGGCTTTCTATATTCTAGGTCCTATTCTAGGGTGTAGTGGGGAACTTAGTAGACATGGTTCTCTCATGAAATGTGTGCTAGAAAATACACATTAAACAAATTATTACAAATAGTTCATGGAAGGATGACAACTGTGTAAAAGATTCTGAGGTAAGGGTACAGGATATAAGGTCTGCATCTGGTGGGGGGTTCGAACCAAGCCTGATGGGGAAGGGGGACATCAGAGAGAGGGTCCCTGAAGTTTACATTGAAATCTGAGGATTCTCAAGAAATACTATAGGGCTCCCTACTTATTTTACAATTAGTAGCGGCATAGAAGCCCTTTTGGATTTTTTTGTCTGGGGAGCCCCAAATTCTAATTCCTGCCATAGATGGAAACCATATAAAGGCAAAAGCAATTGGAGAAAATATTCTCCTGTCAAAAAGGAATCTTAAAAAAAAAACCCACACAATAATTTTGGGATGAGTTCTGTAATAATTCTTGGTTTGTGTCTTAGAGGGCTGGAGATTTAATATGTCTTGCCCATTGGATTTTTGATAAATTCTATTTTAAGCACCCAGACTCTCTTTGCTCAGTACTGGAAGTTTAGGAGTAGGATACAAACAGAGCTTTTTGAAAAATTGAAAAAAACAATCCTCATTGAGGACCCCATTTATTGAGTGCTTTATTGTGAGCCAGAGTTTGTTGAGAGCTTGTTGTATGTGTTCTTTCCAATGTGCACATGGTTGGGCCTGCTCTGGCCCTATGCTGCACCTGGGACGGTCGGGGTTTATGTAGCGTGAGTAAATTGTTTCAGGACCTCAAATAGTGAATGATATGTCTGGGACTGAACCCAGGGTCTGTCTAACCCAAATGTCTGTTTTCTAGTATTTTGCTATCAGGTTGCTCATGGGTGGAGGTGGGGGGAAAACGAAAAGAGAAAGTGCCTTGTCAGCAATAGATTGGGCCCCAAGTTGTTGTCTGCTCTCACCTATGTCTGCTTCTCAAAAGTGTGGTCCCCCGAGCAACATCGTCAGCATCACCTGGAAACCTGAGAGAAATGGCTGAGCCACTCTTGATCCCTAAGATTTGAAACTCTTGGGGTGAGAGCCAGCAATCTGAGTTTTGACAAATCCAGAGGGATTGTGAAGCCAGTAAAAGTCCGAGAACTGCTGGTCTAGGTGAGTATGGAAGGCTGCTATGACACCCTTCCTTGTGTTAGGGGTCTGACAGTCTCAGGTGACACGGTGAACCTGATTCCTCTCCTTCTGCTGGCACAGCCCAAATCAGGGAGTAGATTTTTTGTCCAACTAGTAGATTTGAAGTATTTTCAAGGTCTGGTATTTTTTGTTTCACTGCCTACCCTACGCTAATTTATAATTGATCTTTGGTCCTTGAGCTTTTTTATTTTTGATTTATATCAGCTGCCTTTTAACACAGATGACCTCATTAAGAAACTTTTCCTGCCCACCTCAAGGCCCTGGCTTTGTTTACATTTGAGTGTGTGTCTCTTAATTGGAAAATGTGTCAGACAGAGTTAGAATGTGAAAATCTGATTGGATCCTGGGAAATTTTTCAGGAGAACTTAATGAAGAAACTTTCTCCCTAAGACAGAAGAAACAACACCACGGGGAAGAACTTAGTAATGAAAACAAAGGAAGTAAAAGAAAAAGAACCGATGAGAAAGGAAAATATCAAATATATGAAACGAGGTCTTTCTCATAAAAAAGGAAAGCGATGTCAGAGTGGGGGGGACGCCCAAGGGCAAGTGGCGTGACCTGGGCGGCTATGCGTCCTTCGGTTGCCTCTCTCCTCTTTCAGCCAAACACCAACGTGAGACTCAGCTTTACACGACTGGTGGCTCATGTTAAAGAGAAAAAAATGATCTAAGATGGGCTTTGTGGGTCACCTCTCCAGGCACAGGCCAATGGGAATTAAATAAATTTGGAACACGCTGCATCCTCTCTGTCCATCTTGGAGGTTTGGGTGCCCATCAAACCTTCTCTCTGCTCATCAGCTTGGTTTCAGTAAGTATTTCTTTGATCTTGTAAGCGTTTCTGTAACAATATTTATTAATATCCCTGGAACACACTGATATCGGGGCTGTAGGTACCAAATGGTTAGGGTGGCTGAATTTGTGACTGTCTTTATAGCTACTTCATGACTAGATACTTACAGATGCCGCTCCAGCTCTCGCTGTCAGGAGTACGCAGCGGGTCGTTAAGTATGGCAAGTGGAATACGAACTGGGTTCCCTGGGCAAAAGAACTGAGACAGAGATATGGGAGTCCTCAGGCTACAACAGTCTCGACATACGACGTTTCAAGTTTATGATGCTCACTCCCATAAAAACTTTAAACAATTGACACGTGAGTGTTTCAGTTTACAGTGTTAGGGTTGTACTTACGGACTACGTGGGTGAACTAGTTTAGCTGTGCGTGGCGGAAGAATATGCAGTAACACAGTGTATGAGTGAGGGAGGGAGTTGGCATCTCCCAGTACACTTACCTATGCCATTTTGGACTGTTAAAAGTACAAGTGTTCTGTGTTAGGTTAGGGTGTGTTTCAACTTACACCAAAATCCGTGTTATATCACTATTGTAGGAATGGAACTGTCGTAACTCGAGGACCCCCTGTATTGCATAAATAACATGACTAATGTGTGGTTGGTTTTTTTTTTTTATAACACTTTTGGATTGAAAGTCTATCCATCTGCTATATAAAACACTCATTGGTAATTTTCTGTCCATGTAGGAAAGTATTTTATGATAGAGACTTTGCTTTGGATGATCTTTTCTGCATTGTCTACTTTGGAGATAAGGGTACTGAGACTCAGCCTTGGCTAAAGAGTTTTGAGGAAAACATCCTTCCTGGAGGCAGCAAGCAAGACTAGGAGAATAGTGACGTCAGCTTGAGCCTCTCCCAGCCCCTTAGTTCTTGGCAATGAGATCTTCAACCACAACCTCAGTCCTGCTCATTTGCTGAGTCAGTCTTGCTAAAGGGCTTCCTAACCTGGTCCAGGAGATCTACCTGGCCAGGCCCCTGCTCGCCTGCTCAGTCTCATTTCTCACCACTCACTATCTCTCATGCCTCTTAACGTTTTTGTCTCTTAAATATACGACGTTCTACTTTTCTCTTTAGGGGACCATACTGTTCCTTCTTCTGCAAACACTTGATTTCCTCTTTCCCTAGCTAACCCCCACTCCCCTTTCCTCCACACCCCAGTTTGACTGAGATATAACTGACAGGCATCACTGGGAAAGTTTCAGGTGCACAGCATAGAAGTTTGACTTAACTATATTGTGAAATGATTATCAGAGTAGGTTTAGTTAACATCCATTATCTCATATAGATACAATAAAAAGAAATGGAAAAACAATTCTTTTTTTATAATGAGAACTCTTAGAATTTACTCTTAGTAAGTTTCATAAATACCATATAGCAGCCCTACCCCTCTTTTATATATCTCAGTTTTGACATCATTTTCCTTGGGAAGCATTTAATATTTGTTCAGGGAGTGGTTTCAGTTGCAAGTGGTAGAAGCCAAGTCTGGTTTATTAAGCAGAAAAGGTTATTGCACGGCTCATAACACTTTGGAGCACTGACTTGACTTGGGAGCCTGACTTGACAGATTTGCCAGGGCAACCCGCACGGATGCTAAACCGAGTCAGGAGCCTGGACTCCCGACCGGTGATGCTGCTAAGGCTTGCGTGCCTAGAAGGCTAAATGGTTCCGTGGGGTGCCTCCACATTCACCTTTCCCGGTTCTAAACCAAAATCTCTCAGAGGCAAAGCTGATTAGTGTAGCCTGGGGAACACACCCGTGCCTGGTTACAGTAGAGGCTGGGGTGGCAAGATTCCTGAGTCCTATGTTAGCAAAGAGGGATGCCTACAGCTGAAAATTTCCTGAGGATTCCAGAAAGGATTAAAGATGCTTGACCAGCAGCTAACACGACAAGTGTTCATCATCCATTTCCTAATTTTGTAATTCTGTGTCAGGTGCCTCTCAGGGCACTGCACTTCCTCATCTTGGCATCTCCTCCGCCTCCTTACTGTAATTGGCCCTTTCCTGCTTTCTAGCCTTCCCCAGACTGCCTTTGAGAGCAAGCACTGTGCGTGTGAATGTATTTTATTCACAATCACAATGCCGGTCCTCAGCTTAGTATTGCTCTGCACACAGTCAGTGCTCAGTAAAGATTTGTTGAGAGAATACATTTGGCTCAACTTGTCATCGCTTCATAAAGCTGGTTTTCAGGGGAACTTTATCTCAGACCTGCTGGATTTTTCTATTTTGAATGAGCTCTAGCTGCATTTTTCTTTCTTTCTTTTTTTTTTTACCAACTTTATTGAGATATAATTGATAAATAACATTGTATAGGATTAAAGTGTACAATGTGATGATTTGATATGTGTATATACAGTATATATATTATGAATTAATTACTAGAGTAAAATTAATTGACATTTATCACCTCACATAGTTACCCCCTTTTTTAAGTGATGAGAACATTTAAGATCTAGTCTCTTAGAAAATTTCAAGTATTTAATACACTATTGTTAACTATAGTCAACATGTGGGACGCTAGGTCCCAGGATTGCTTCATCTTATAACTGGAAGTTTGTACCCTTTGACCCACGTCTCTTCATTTCCCCTGACCCCCAGTCCCTGGTAACTACAAGTCTACTGTCTGTTCCTATGAGTTAGACTCTTGTAGATTCCACTTATAAGTGAGACCGTGCAATATATATTTTTTTCTCTGTATGACTTACTTAGCATAACACCCTCAGATTCATCCATGTTGCTGCAAATGGCAGGATTTCTTCATATTTTGCTACAATATTATGCCATGGGTATTTATTTATCCATCCTTAGACACTTAGGTTGTTTCCCACATCTTGGCGATTGTGAATAATGTTGCCATGAACATGAGTGCAGATATCTCTTTGAGACAGTGATTTAATTTCCTTCAGATCTATCCCCAGAAGTAGGATTTCTGGATCAATCTTCCTTTTCAACTTGTATGCAATTTTATCACTGAGACCAGCAAAACTACCTTGGGCTTCAACTTCGTTACTGAAATGGGCCCTGGAAATCTACAAGTTTTTGCCAGCTCTGTATTCCTGGAAGCTCTGCTCTCCTGTCCTCAACCACTGAATGGAACTATTGTCCCAACCAGGTGGCCAACACGGGAGGAGTACATTCACACCAGCCTCACTTCCGCATTGCTCTAATGCAGTGATTTTCAACCTTTTCCATCTCATGGCACACATAAACATTATTAACATTTTGCAGCACACCAAAAACATATTTTTGCTGATCTGACAAAAACAAAAACACACCAACAAGAAAACAAGCATAATTGTGATTCATTCACACTAAACTCATATTGTTGTGTTGGTGTTGTCATTTTTTTTAAGTTGACAATCAAAGGGAAAAGAGGTCAGTGCCCCAGACTAAATAGTCAGGTATTGGATGTTTTAAAAACTCCTGTGGCACACTGGTTGAGAAATCGCTGCTCTGACCTGCTGACCCCTGCTTCATTATTTTTGTGACTCTTGCAAATATTGTTCCAGTGCTTATTTTACTTTTCGAATTTTGATCAGTCTGGGGGTTGAGTTTGTTCCTTAAGAACCAGACCTGCCAGTTCCAACTTTTCCCTTTTCTTACTAGCTCAGCACAGAGGCCCAATGCTCCTCAGGGTTAAGCCCAAATGAGGGTGGTGGGGAAAGGGTATAACAGTCCATTGTAACCTCACTAAATTTGAATTTGCAATGGAAAAGTCCCATAAAATTGCCAAGCAGGAAGTAGTAGGAAGTACTGATCTTGACCTCATGCATGAAGTCAGAGCAAGAGTGGTGACTGTGAGAGTGACCAGCAAAGGAAGCAGATGGGATGTGAGAAAGTCTCAACGGGCTAATGTGACATCATAAAGGGAGTAAAGACCAAATGTGAAGCCTGTTTGCAAACCAGGGAGGAGAGCCTGTTCAGATGAAGAAGTCAAAAGTGTAATATATGGAGTAAATAGGAGTAAATAAATAATTCAGTATGTTTTGGGGGAAATAAAGAGTATTAGGTAAAGAATACAGTGGAAGGGATTTCCTTAGAAAGAAGGGAGAACCTGTCTTTGTAACAAGAAAGAAAATAAGCAAGAAGTGAAGATGCAGAAACATGAAGTGAGGGGGGAGTATTCAGGGAATTACATGGCTGATAGCTTTTATTTTTAATATCTTTTGAGAGTGGGAATGAGATGTAACTGAGGCCTTGAAAAGAATGGAGATTTGAGAGAGCTGCTATAAGGAAAGTAGGATCTAACAGAAGTGGAATGATGTGACTTTACAGTGCCTGCCATTTCCCCTTCTAGTGATGTGATAGTGAATTACTCAAATTTTAAATTCTTCCAAAATACAATAATATTTTGAGGTGTGGTTGTCATTAAAAAATGTTAAAAAGTGAGATAAACTTAATAAGGTCCCAAGTTAATTTCCAGTGACTCACATTCCAAGTTTTCTTGAGAAAAGATTGTGTGGTATATTTCAAAACAGTAGGGCTGAAAAATGAACCAGTATTTATTTATTTTCAGTATTCATTTTTTTAATTTAATTTTTTAAATTGAAGTTTACATTTAATATTATTTTGTATTAGTTTCAGGTGTACAGCATAGTGGTTAGACAATCATACTTTACACAATGTTCCCCCTGATATTTCCAGTACCCACCTAGCTACACATATAGTTATTACAATTTATTGACTATATTCCCAATGCTGTACTTTATATCCCCATAACTATTTTGTAACTACAAATCTATATTTATTAATCCCTTAACCTTCTCACCCATTCCCCAACACCCATCTGCTCTGGCAACCATCAGTCTGGAGAATTAATATTTATTGAAAGTGTATGGCACACCAGACCCTGGACCAGGTGTTTTATATGTGTCATCTCATTGAACCCTCACAAGCATTGTTGAGAAGAAACAACTAATATCTTCATTATAGAGGGGCAGAAAATGACATTTACAGAGGTAATTTGTTCAAGATCACTCACCTGGCAAGTGAAGAGAGAGGATTGGAACCTAACTGTTGGAACACCAAAACCTGGATTTTTTTTTCTCTCCTCTATGCTATTCTTCTATAAGACCTTAGAATCATCTTATAATTTTGTTTTACTATTATATCCACTTTACCATCTAAGTAATTTATGATTTTGTTAAAGATAGAAAAATCTGAAGATATGTTTTAATTTGCTACTCCTCCAAGTTCAGGTATAATAGACATTTGAGGGAAAACCTGGATGAAGATGAATATTGTAATTATTTCCAAATATGTCATTCAGAAAATCTTACTTTCCTCTGGAATATTTCAGAAGATTTCAAGCTTTAAATTATAGTCTCAATGAGAAGTGAGAGAGAAGACTAGAAAAAAAAAGACCTAGTTTAGAATAATTTTTTGTATATTTTATGCCTCTGGGTTCTGTGTGGCTCTTCATGTAGATTACTTTCTCATATCACTCTAATTTCTTCTCAGCAAATCAGAAGTGGAGTAGAGATTATTATTCATAAAAGTAATGTCAAATTGTCAGGACTACTAGAATTAAAAGCAAGTGTGAGCAGAAAGTTGTAAAGAATGTACAAACAAATTCAAGAACTAGCGAATTTAGCAACATTACTAGATAAAAGATTAATATACAAAAATCAATTAAAATTTTACATTAGAGAAATAAATACATTAAAATAACTCTAAATTAACATTTATATTAGGTTTTTAAAGTATCAAATACATAAGCATACATTTAAGAGATATAAAACTTCTATACTGAAAACTTGAAAAATACCATAGAGTTGAGAGAAATTAAAGTTGTCTTAAGTAAATAGAGAGCTATACCATGTTTATGGATAGCAATATTGTTAAGTTGATATATAGATTGAATAGAATCCCAATTATAAACCAGCAGGATTTTTTATTTTTTTCTTGGTGAGAATTGACAAGTAGACTCTAAAGTTTATATGGAAATGCAAACCTAGGACAGCCAAAAACAAAGTTGGAGTACTTATACTACCAGATATCACCCATTTACTGATAATATGGCAGTATATTTTCATAAACTGATATATCACTCATATAACTATATATCATTTATAAACTGATGATGAAACCTTTTGGGGTCCCAGTTTTAAAAGGAGAATATTGCCTATTAGATCTTCCAATTTAGGCAGGCCTAAGGTCCCCCCTCCCCCAGCTTTTCCATGTACTGTATAAATCATGAATATTGAACCTTATTATACTGAGCAAAGTATCTGAGCATGAATATATACTTCAGTGCCCTACTAATTTTTCAGAATTCCTGCTTTCTCTCAGTTCTTGTGCTTACTTTATTATTTGGTTATTGATACTGTTTTTAAGAAAAAAACCCAATTCAAGAGTTTTTAATTATTTTCAATTAAGAGAATTGATCCAGGTTTCCAGAGAATTTTATTATCAGAAATGAACATCCCCTGGCCATGGTAAAGTTGAGACACCTTGTAGAAACCCAAGAAGAAACACCGAAAAGATAATTGGTTAAATGAGTCTGTAGTCAAGGAAGATCTGTAGACTAGAGATGTAAATTTGGATGTTGTTGGTGTAAAGATAGTATTTAAAATCATGAGTCTGGGTGAGATCCCCAAAAGAGTGAGAATATATGGAGAAAAGTTCTAAGGATTAGTGGACAGTTAAGGGTTTTAGAGGTTGGGGAGATGAGGAACCAATAAAAACTAAGAGAGACATGTTAGTTAGGTGGGAGGCAAGTGGGTGGGCATGGTCTCATGCAGAGAAGTGAAGGAAAAATTTTAAGAAGGACAGAATGACCAACTGCACCAAATTCTGCTGAAAGGTCGATTAAGATGAGGAACTAAGTAAGGCGAGTAATGTTCACTGGGTTTATCGGCTTTAACAACCTGGAAGCCAGTGACTTTGACTAGAATAGTGTTGGTGGAGTGCAGGAGGTAAATCCCAATTTGAATGGGTTAAAGGCAGAATAGGAAGAGAGGAATTAGGAACCCAAAAGTATCAATATGAATCAATAATGGGCAGAGAATGGGGAAGTATTTTTAGGACATGTGGAGTTAAGAGTTATTTTTGAAGCTGAGACAGGTTACAGCATTCTCGAGCATTTACAAAAATGATACAGTAAAGAGAAAAAGTTAATGGTGCAGCGGAGAGAAGTACAAGGTTCTGAAGTGATGTCCTTGAGTAGGCAAGGTAGATAGGATTTAATGCACAAATTGCTGTAGGGGGAATATGGACAGAACATGCTCAGGAAAGAAGGGAAACTCTTTGGGCACAGATGTGAGTGGGTAGATAAATGTAGTAGTGTGAGCTTGTGAGAATTATATCTTCTGATTTTTTTTGAAACAGAAAGCATGTTCAATTTAGAATAAGAAGATATTAGAGGTTGGAGAAAAATAGGAGGAGACATATAATAGTAATCTAGGAGAGTGAAAGCAGGTTACTAAGACCACTTAAGGGGAGAGGTTATAAATTTACAGGGAAACCAGATGGTAGGGTAGTGTTTTTCTTCAGCTCTGTTCAGCTGTGTGAGTGCAGTAAGAAAGAGGCAGAAAACTGTTCACAGAGGGCTGGGATTGTGCCAGGTATGATGATGAAGTCAGAGGATTTCAAGAGAGCTAGACTTGTATTGAAGTGATGACTGATTCCTATGCATTTTAACCCAAGAATATTAAAATACAGTGAAAAAGGAGGTAAGGATCCATGGATTGTCAGAGTTGGTGGGTTGAAGAATTATTGGTGTTGGAGAACTAGAGAGAATGTGCTGGAAAGATAGGTGGTACAAGAGATGGAACACTTAGAATTGAATTTATGGGGAGTGGTCGCTGTCTTCAGCAATGATAAAACATAACCACAGGAATGAATGTCAGAGGTAAGGTGAGGACAGATCATCAGAAGAAAAGAGGTCAAGAGATTGAGAGGCCAATGTATTGGAATGATAATCTTCATCAGAGGGTGGCAAACCACAGCTTAATCTGGCCCACTGCCTGGCTTTGTATGGCCCCCAGCACATCTGGAGCTGGCTAGCACTGTGAGCCACAGAGACCAACAGGTGCATCCTTTAACTGTGTACATGTTCACTCCCAGTGCCAGCCTACAGGGCTGGTGACCACACCTCATTGCTGCTCAAGACTCATGCATACTGTTCAACACCTACCTGCTGGAGACTCTACTATTGGCAACTGCCAGGCACCAACCTGTGTAATCTCAGATGAGGCATTTGTGATTCAGTGAGTTCTTTTACTTCTCGCCAATTGCCCAAGCTGAAAAAAACTGGGCTCTTCAGTAGAAAAGCATATTCTGGGATCTGGTCACAGGAGAAGAAGGTGAAATTGACTGTGATGGCACCCCAGGCAAATGGGGTGGGTATGATGGGTCAAGACTTTTCTTCTTTGTTACATAAACACTTACATAATATTTTGTTTTTATCTCTCGACCCACAAAGCCTAAAATATTTACTACCGGAGCATATGTTGATCTACAAAGTTCACCAAGAATTGTGATAAAATAGTGTTAGAATTACAGTAAGATAGGAGAGAAAAATCTTAAAATGTGTGTGTGTGTGTGTGTGTGTGTGTGTGTGTGTGTGTAGTGGAAGTAGACCAAGGGTTACTAGTTGACTAAACCAAAGATGGTAGAGATGAAAAAGTGTGATGACATGAAATCAAAATTGGGTCCTGCATCCCCCAATTTTTACTAATTTTAGAAAGCCTGGATGGGGTGGGGGGATGGCCAAGGAATGGCAAAGATTACTACCAGGAATAAAAATACAGTTTTGAATGAGCTTTAAAGAGCCATTGTCTTACTATTATTATTGTGGAAATATAAATGCTTATTGTGCTGAAGACAAATTTAATAGGCACTTGAAAACTATAGAAAGATTAATTATACAATCAATAGTGTACCATCAATGATGCATTTTAGCAGATTTTAATGGCAATTTGGAAGCTACACTTTCCCATAAAATTATTCTAAATGTCCTTGGTTTCAACTCTAATGTCTTGCTCAGAAGTAAACTTGCCATGCAAATTATTAATTGGCTGAAGAGACAGGATCCACAGGAAGCTAAAATTAGAACTACCATCCAAGGAATTGTTATTGAATATTTCAAACAACTGATGCTCCCCTCCATCACAGTCATGACAAGGTACAGAGAGGGACAATGGAAACATTTTTAATGGATGGATACTTTTCTAGGCTACTTATTTATTTTTTGAAAATTATTTCCAAGTACTGAATCACAACAGTGGGAGGCAGCATGAAAGAGAGTGAGGAACACAGAATTTAAGTCAGAATCTCCAATCCACCATTTCCCAGGGGTGTAATATTGGGCAAGTGACTAAGTCTTTTGGAACCAGTTTCCCAAACTATAAAATGGGGATGCTATTACTAAAATGCATTAGAAAATTATAAAGGTTAAGTAAAATGCTTGTGAAAGTTCCCAGCACTGTGTCTGGCATAAGCTGGGAAAACTATGAAAAGTAAGACTAAATTGGAACCAACAAAATGTTTCTTTGATCCTGATCTTTTAGGGCCACGACTTTTTAAAATGAGTTTATGGATTCATAGAAAAGAGGCATTTTTTTTTAAATATTTCAAATGGCCATGATGTGTTGTTTCAGTAATAAGGTAGCAAAGTTAGGGGCATATGGAGGGGGAATGTAAAATGATGTGTAGAAACAATTCTTCATACTCATTTGTTTATTTTATATAATAGGCCAGTGAGCCAAAACTCCAAAAAAGTGTGCCAGTGGCTAAAGATTATTTATTTAACAGCACCAAATGCTTTCTTTCAGTATGTTCCTTCCTCTCCCAAATCATCAGATTTAGCTAGTGGGCCATGATTATTATTATTTTTTTATTTAATTTAATTAATTTATTTATTTTATTTTTTTTTACTATTTATGCAGACTCTTGCTTTTGTTGAGAGAAACATCCAGATCTTTATGAATATCTTCTTAATTCTGTTGAGATTTACCAACTTCCTATGCAGTTCTGTTGCTGATAGCTAACTGCATGTATATTTAACTCTTACTAAAATTTGATCTTTTACTGTATGGCCATTTGTCATAAAGAAACAAAGCTTGTTACAACATGGAAATGCTACACACCTCCACACTGAGTTCAGAATAACAAAGGCCCATTGCCTGACTCCTGGGGCTACACTGATTTCCTAAGTGGTTTATTCTCATACGCTAACTCCAAAATCATCAGAGACTCAAGTTTCTGCTACAGCAAAATAAAGATTGATTGCAGTACAGCTAAAAGCTTGAAGACCCTGGCCATCGTTATAGGACCTGGTTCAGATCCTGGTGTCATGAGTGTCAGATCCTGGCTGTGTGGCTTTAGGTGAATTGCTTAACTTCTCCAAGCCTCCTTTCTTCTGGGAGTTTTAACTTGGCCAGGCCAATGATGAGTAGTAGTGGTTGGAGGAGGTGAGAGGATAGAATGAGAGGTAAGCCCTACCAGGGAAAATGGATTTTTTTAAAAATCAAGTGAGAAGCAGTGAGTCAGAGAGACAGACTCCTGCATGCTCCCCAATTGGGATCCACTCAGCAACCCTTGTCTGGGGCTGATGTTCTGCCCATCTGAGGCCACTGCACCATTGTTCGGCAATTGAGCTATTTTTAGCACCTGGGATCAACTTGCTCATTTGAACCATGGCTGTGAGAGGAGAAGAGGAGAGAGAGAGAAAGATATGAATGGGTGGAGAAGCAGATGGTTGCTTGTCCTGTGTGCCCTGACTGGGAATAGAACATAAGACTTCCACATGCTAGGCTGACACTCTACTCCTGAACCACCCAGCCAGGGCTGGAAAGTGGATTTCAAACCAAGAAAAGTAACATTGTCAATGCAAAAAGCAAGAACAGAATTGAAAATGTGAGCTATAACTACTGAAACCAAGAGCCAAGTAGAAGCAGAAATGGAGTTGGGAGCAAAGAGTGAGTGTGGGGCAAAGCAAATCAAGCTATGACAGGCATTTGCCAGTCCACAGGGGCTTTTCTTCAATGTGTGGTTTTCTTGGATAAGTGCTTTCTGATTTGAATCCCAGTTGCCATAGTTTAGAGCAAAAATTGCAAACTGACATCCCGCTGGTCAAATTTGGCCTATAAACCAGAGATAATAATAATAAGAAAAATAATGGCTAACAACCATCAAACACTTCCTACCTGTGAGGTATGTTCTAAATCCTTTACAGATATTAGCTCATTGAAACCACTCAACAATCCTTTGAGACAGATTTCATGTGTATCCTCAGATCACAGAAGAGAGAACTGGGATAACAGCCATGGAAGTCAGAGCTGAGCTTCAAATCCTAGTGGACTGGCTCCAGAATCTATGCACTTACTTAGCATTTTAAAATATGGGGCATATCCTAATATGAAGGTCGAGGTGACAGAATGAGGCCCATACCCTGGGCTGGTGAGGGAACAGACATGTAAAGGAAACTTCCATCTTTTGACTTCTTCACACATCTCATGATCTTGCTTTCACACCATTTTCTTGAGCATTTTTTCCATCATTGTCTGAAGTATCATCAACATGTCACCTTAAAATATTAACATATCTTCTTAACATTGCTTTGTAAAGGCTCTGCTTTCATTGGCAAACATATATTTTGCCCACCTTGTGCTTTATAAACATTGGAAGTAACTTGCCAACATTTTCCATTTGAGAGATTTTGCATAAGAATCACTATTTCTGTCTTTTCTTGAGAAATTAGAGGCCCTGGCCGTTTGGCTTAGTGGTAGAGCGTCGGCCTGGCGTGCAGAAGTCCTGGGTTCGATTCCCGGCCAGGGCACACAGGAGAGGCACCCATCTGCTTCTCCACCCCTCCCCCTCTCCTTCCTCTCTGTCTCTCTCTTCCCCTCCTGCAGCCAAGGCTCCATTGGAGCAAAAGATGGCCCGGGCACTGGGGATGGCTCCTTGGCCTCTGCCCCAGGCGCTAGAGTGGCTCTGGTCACGACAGAGTGACGCCCCGGATGGGCAGAGCATCGCCCCCTGGTGGGCGTGCCAGGTGGATCCCGGTCGGGCGCATGCGGGAGTCTGACTGCCTCCTCATTTCCAGCTTCAGAAAAATACAAAAAAAAAAAAAAAAAGAAATTAGAGAGCCTGGGTCAGTTTAGAATGGTGTCCCTGCTGGCTAGTATAGTAGTGTCTGAAGGAGAAGGTGTCCTCCCCAGAGCTCTCCAGTCCCCATCCACCTCTGCTGCATTGTTCATTTATGTCATCTGCCTTGTCTCTGGAGACATTTGTGACTCCTGGTTTAAGAGTCCCAGGTGGGCTGGAAGCATCCAGTGTAGCAGAGTGATGCCAGCATAATGCAGAAGGATGTGCAGGTAACAATTGAATTTAAAATTAAAGCAGTGGTACTTTAGCAATTGAAACTAGACTACCCACCATGTGCATCTACATAGATGATTTTAGTGCTTTTAATTTTATAAATAATTGCTAGCATTTACTTAAGTCTTTTGAGTGGCAGATACAATACTATGTATTCACCAGACTAGCTCATTTAAAGTCAGCATAGCTAATGTAGGCGTTGTTGGCTGGCTTCCTGGCATCTGGGACAGGCCCTGAGACTGGTTCTGTCATTATTTGGCCTAGGCCCTAAAAAACCTTCTTAATATAATCAGCCTCTCTTCCCTTCCATGAAATTGTGGGTACCATGTGTTAAAGATGATGACATTATAAGATAAAAGGAGCTAGAGCCTGGCATCATTACCTGGAGAACAGCCACAGGGCAAGGACCATCTTTGCTGGAAAAATAACCTTTTATTTTGTTGATCCACTGAGATGGGGGGTGGGGGGTGGGTTGTTACTGTTTTAAACATTTTACATATAAAAACACATTTAATCCTTCCAGCTATCTTAGAAGTTCTTCGTTATCCCACTTTGCAGATGAGGAAACTGAGGCATGGAATGGTTAGTACCTTGCAAAGATTACAAGGCTATTAAGTAGCAGGGACAGGAGTTGAACAGAGGCTGACTGGCTCCACAGTCTTTACCATCACCTGGTTTGCCACTCAGCCAATTTCCTTGGAGCATGTAACAAGGTCCAGGCACGAAGCAAGGCTCTGGGCATGCAAAGCCCATAAATACACACCATCCTTATATTTCAGGAGCTCACAGTAGAACCGTGGAAACAACCTCATTGACAAATTCAGTAATTTGACATAGTCAGTGGAGTGAATACTATGTTAGATGCTATTGTAGGGGAGGAAGGCCATCTATTATGAAAGGTGGTGGACGTTAAGTGAGGATGGAGAGGCAGAGGAGGTCACTGCTTCATGTAGGAAGGGCAGGGGACATTTCCCATGGGAGACAACAGTCCATTTAGCTCCTGAGGGCTTCTTAGGCTTTTGCCTGAGTTAGAATAATTCTAGGGTTTTTGTTAGGCATGTTCTGTTTCTCCTTAAGTAAACCTGGAGACCTTTCCCCTCCGACTTATGAGCCTTTTTACTTTCCTCCAGGGAAGTGATCATTCCTGCTTAGTTATTTTAGGAACAGGAACAGAGAACAATTAAAAAATCATCAATTACTATAAATAAACTTGACAGTCAATATCCCTCATGATACCATAAACCCAGGCAGTGATTGACTCACTAACAGGTGAATAATTTTCTAGGATCAATGGTGACAATAATGGTTTGCTAAATTTAGAATCATCAAAATAAACATACAAGGGTGAAAGTAATTCCTCATATCCACAAGGGAAATTTTCATCAAGTTAATGTGCCACGATAAAGCAAAAACAGGAGGAAAAAACATCCGCTTCTCCTTGAAATGAACTTTTTTTCCCGCTGTAGAGTATTCTAGGATTATATTCTTTGTCCCTAAACTTTATGATATTTTGTGCAGCAATGATATTAACTGAAGAAAGTGATGACTAGTCAGCATCAGCACAGAGGTGTTCCTTTCCAAATATTCGTGAGAGAGCTCAATAACCTTTAGCATCCTGTGACTTCAGCTTGGTGATTTCAGCAACTATTTGCATTCCTTAGTTTTTGTTGTTTTCCTGAAGATATAAGTCATCGTGACATTTTGGATATTCTCTACTTGTAATGTATAGTGTTTTGAAACTTTTTGTCTTTGCAGCTAGTGGTGTTTACAGTAAGCTGAGATTTTATATGTCCTGATATATTCAAATACTTGTTTCCACATATATGATATTTATGTTCATGAATGCGTGGCACTAGGCACTGTGATTAACAGTGAGTCCAGGGAGACACAAGTTCTAATCTTGCATCTGTCTGGCTTTGAACTTAGCCAAATTTATTTATTTATCTGTGCCTCTGTTGCCCAATCTATTAAATTTAGTTAATAAGAGAAGCTTTTTTTTTTTTTTTTTTTACAAGATATAAGAGGATAAATGAATGGGAGGAGATAGGTTTATGGAAAGAATATAGAATATTGTCACAAATCTTTGTCCTTTCAACCCAACTTTGGATGCTTCTCTTTTTCCTTTATTTTTCTCGCTCCTATCTGTATTATTTCCATAAACCTATCCTTCCATTTATTTATCCTCTCACATCTTATAAGATATAAGCTTACAAGAAGCTTCTCTTATACATTGGAATACTACTCAGACATAAAGAAAGATGAAATATTGCCATTTGCAACAACATGGATAGAACTTGACACTATCATGTTAGCTGAGATAAGTCAGACCAAGTAAGTCAAGAACCATATGATTTCACTAATATGTGGGGTATAAAACTGAAAGTGACAAGTGAACAAACAAGACAAACAAAAACACATAAACACAAACAACAGTATGGTGGTTACCAGAGAGAAAAATGAATGAAAGGGTTGAAGTAAATGGTAAAGATATATGATGACAGAAGATTTGACTTTGGGTGGTGAACACACAGTGCAATGAATAGATGATGATTATAGAATTGTACACTTGAAACTCATATAATTTTTTTGTGTGTGTGACAGAGACAGAGAGAGTCAGAGAGAGGGACAGATAGGGACAGATAGACAGGAAGGGAGAGAGATGAGAAGCATCAATTCTTCGTTGCGACACCTTAGTTGTTCATTGATTGCTTTCTCCTATGTGCCTTGACTGGGGAGCTACAGCAGACCAAGTGACCCCTTGCTCAAGGCCGTGACCTTGAGCTCAAGCTGGTGAGCCTTGCTCAAACCAGATGAGCCTGTGCTTAAGCTGGTGACCTTGGGGTCTCGAACCTGGGTCCTCTACATCCCAGTCTGACGCTCTATCCACTGCACCACGATCTGGTAAAAACTCATATATATAATTTGATTAACCAATGTCACCCCAATAAAGTCAATAAAATGAAAAGAAGGAAAAAGAAGAATACAGCCAATATAAGATATATGACAAAAGGTGTGAAACTGATAAGATTAAAAACTCCTTCTGGCGGGCATTACAAGTTGGCCAGAAGGTTGAGTGGGAAAAAGTAAAAAAGACAATTCCGTATATGAGGTTTTCCATGGGCTTTTCCATTTGGGAAAGAGCAATGATTTGTTCTTGGAGTGCCCTCCCTACGGACAGCACTTTGCTCTTGGCCTGCCCAAGCTTTCCCTCTCATGAACTCCTTGGGTTAAATCAACTGTCGCTTCTTCCTGGACCCAGTAAACACAGTTCTCCATGATCTTTCAGAGAAGCAACTTTTTCTTCTATTCAAATCTATTACTGCCAAATTCCATTATGTTTATGGGTGTTGGTCAAACTTATGTTTAGTAGCAACAGACATCATCCTTTTAACATCCCTTCAGTTCAAATACCCTACAAAAAGTACTGACCAATCTTTAATGGGACGGTCAATTCACCTTCTCTTTCCACCATCAAAAAGGGTTTCCATTTGGGTATTTATAAAATTTACTGTGATAAATCATGCTGTGTCCCAGTTCCATTTCACTTCTGATTAGACTCCATGCCAAATCTTGTTGGATCTGCTTTCAATCTGCTTTCACATAATAGAAACCTTATGCACCTGAGGAAGAAAAAAGGCCTTTATTTTTCTCATGGTAAAAAACAAAAATTGCTCCTTCTCAAACACGCATCAGGGGAAACAGCTTCTCTTACAAATCCTGCAAATCCTCTGTAAGAAGCTGGTTTATATTTCTGTTGATAAGTGACAAAAACAAAAGACATACAATAATTGTGACAGTAGGAACTCATGGGACAATGATTTTTAAATATTTATATTTTTAGTTAGTTTGAAATAGTTTTTATTTTAAAATAACAGGCTGAACAGATATACTACTTATTAAGTCTATACCAGGTGCAGAAAATATGTTCATTACTTACATGATCTATCTTATTCAATCTTCCCAACTTTATGCAGTGATGTTATATAATATTAAGTAATTTTTCTAAATCCAGGCACCTGTGAAGTGGTGAAGCTGGGTTTGAATCCAGGTTACTAGATTTCAAAATCCAAATTATTTTTACTCTATTCTGCTAACTCCTTCTAACTATAAAAAAATTGTAATAAAAATTAGTTTTGCATTGGGAACTTTCATATCAATTATATTTTTCTGCATGGCTCTCTATTTGATTCTAAAATGGCTTGATGACTTGTGGTAAATAAGAAAGAACTCCAGACTGTTTTTTTACTCCTGGTTCTGTAACTTGCTAGTTGTGTGATTTGAGCACTTTAGATGCTCAAAACCTCAGTTTTCTTAACTGTCAAGTGGGGATAATAATATCTGCACATAGCAGCATTAATGTAAATTTATAAATAATACATGCAGCTTTTCTAGCAGAACATCTGGTGAGTGTTTCAATAAAAGGCAGCCATTCTCATTATTATACAAATGGATATTTACTCTGTGAGACTGAAAAAATTACTCCAATTGATGCTTTTGTTTTGGACCAAAAAATTAGAATGTATCCTGCTCATCTTCATTAGTTATTAGAGAAATGCAAATCAAAACTACAATGAGATACCACCTCACACCTGTTAGACTAGCTATTATCAACAAGACAGGTAATAGCAAGTGTTGGAGAGGCTGTGGAGAAAAGGAATCCTCATCCACTATTGATAGGAATGTAAAGTAATACACCATTATGGAAGAAAGTATGGTTCTTCCTCAAAAAACTAAAAATAGAACTACCATATGACCCAGCAATTCCTCTACTGGGTATATACCCCCAAAACTCAAAAACAATGGTATGTAAAGACACACACAGCCCCATGTTCATTGCAGCATTTGTCACAGTGGCCAAGACATGGAAACAACCAAAAAGCCCTTCAAAAGATGACTGGATAAAGAAGATGTGGTACATATATAGTATGGAATACTACTCAGCCATAAGAAATGATGACATCAGATCATTTACAACAAAATGGATGGATCTTGATAACATTATATGGAGTGAAATAAGTAAATCAGGAAAAACTAAGAACTGCATGATTTCATACATAGGTGGGACATAAAAACAAAACTAAGAGACATGGACAAGAGTGTGGTGGTTACGGGGGGGTGGGGGGATGGGGAGGCTGGAGAGAGGGGAGGGGAAGTGCACAAAGAAAACCAGATAGAAGGTGATGGAGGACAATTTGACTTTGGGTGATGGGTATGCAACATAATTGAATGACAAGATAACCTGGAGATGTTTTCGTTGAACATATGTACCCTGATTTATTAATGTCACCCCATTAAAATTAATAAAATTATTTACAAAAAAGAAAAACCCCTTTCCAATTCTGCTGAACTTAAAAAAAGAAATTAGAATGTATCCTTCAAGTATCAGAAAAAAAGAAATGGCTGAGAAGTGGTTCTTCTATACACATAAATATTAGCAACTTTAGTAGATGTTGAAAAACTATAAATGCAACCTGCAAGGCAAATAAGTCTGTCAAAGGTTGAAACAACAACTATACTTCTTTATTAAGCTTAAAATGCTTAGGGTAAAAATAAACTTGTAGTTTTCCACTGAAGCTTTTTATTAATTATTTTTAAAAATCATGTCATAAATTTAAAGGCCCTTAACTGTAAATTAGAATAATTAAATATTTTTTTATTTTATTGATTTGAGAGAGAGAAAAAGAGAAAGAGAGATAGCAAGTGAGAGAGAAACATCAACTTGTTGTTCCACTTACCCATGCATTCATTGATTGATTTTTGTATGTGCCCTGACCGGGACTGAACCTACAACGTTGGCGTATTGTGACGATGCTTTAACCAACTGAGCTACCCTGCAAGGGCCTTAGAATAATTTTAATCTGGTAGGCCAAATTATATGGATGCCACCAGGTAGTATTTTCAGAATTAGTGAAAATAGACACTATTACTCTAAATACTGTGGTGTCAAAATGGGCACGTTCTGAAAAAGCAGAGAAGAAATATTGTAAGCATTTTAATTTTGCATCCAATCAACCTCTGGCCTAAGACTTTTAAATTGGGATAATTTTGGATAAGAAGAACAAGTGAAAGCAAACAAACATTGCTCTATAGACGGCTTTTCTTTCTCTCCTCTTACTCCTTGGTAGCAGCAAATATGCAGAAAACACTGAAAATTTCTACTGCAGACTTTTATCAAGGTGAAAGTCACTGAGGACTCTGCCTAATGAAAACCACTGCATCCAACAGCAGGAAACAAAAAGGGTCAAAAACTCTAACCTTGCAAGTCACATTAGAGCCTTTTGTGACCCTCAGAAGTATGTTTCTCTGTACTGGTGTATACAGCACCATGGGGCAGGGTGGATGACAGAAGAGAGGTGAGTAGTTCTCAGTGACCTTGGCCATGCTGAGTGCGGCACAACAGTCTAGAGTAGATGTTGGCATTTTAAATATTGTTCTCTTGAAACTATTTCCACAACATGCATTCAGTGTCTTAACAGGCAACAATTTTCTCTCTATCTCTCTCTCTTGGACAAAAATTCTCAGAAACTCTGAGTGGATTGAAATTTACATACGAATGTGAGACTCTAAGGAGTCAAGTTACTTATTGAAAATTACACAGCATTTAAGATAGAGCCAGGACCCAAACCAAGTCCTTTGACTGTCACTCCCACACGAGAACCTGGAAAGAGAGCCTGTTTTGGTAAGAGGAAAAGCAAGAGGAATATGTGAACTGAACCCTTAAACAGGTTTCAGGAAAAGGGACAAGATGGTGAGACTAGTCCAGCTTTGTCCAGCTCATTATCCAGAGCAGCTCCATCTCTATGCAAATGAAGTTCGAGGTGTGCTGCCTGCAAAGGCCAGCAAACTAGGGAAGGTGCATAGGGATGAGCAGGTTTCTAGCTTGTGCCTTGGTGAGACTGAAGAGTAGGGCGCAATAGCCCTCTGGGGGCGTCTTCCCTCTGACAACAAGAGTACCTACCTCGCTCAAGTATAGTGAGGGTTAACTGATTCATATAAAGGGATTGGAACAAAGCCTGGCATAGAATTACTAAATTAGGGTAATAACCATTGTTTTACAAAGAAATGTCTTTTCCTTTCCATTATGAGTATGCATGTCCAGTGTTGCAGATTTGGAAAGTATTTTATTTGACAGTTATTTCAATAGTGCTTACTATGTGCTTCACAAATATAAACTCATTTCTTAATAAGGGAGCATTAGTATGTCTTCATGGCAGGGAGGTTATAAAACGTGTCTAAGGTCACACCACTGGTATCAGAGCTGGACTCAATGCCCAGTGAAGCCACAAGTCAAACTGCTACCCTATGTAGTCTCTCACCTAGAAGAATGTACCCCAAATATCTGCAATCCCACCACCCAGACAGTTTAATGTTGTTTCTACATCTGTTCACTTTCTTTTCCCCCTATGGTAGTTTACTTTAAAGAGAGATCATTTTCTTTATGTTTTTACTTGATTACTTTACATTATCAGTATTATGTTCTATGATTTCAAGGTAGGGAAAGCGTCGGAACATCATGTGGTAGTAGCCTACTCCATCCCCCTATTCTGCTCAGCATTCTACATATACTTCCCAGTTTGACCTTCATAGCAGCCCTGTTGAGGGGGTCTTATTTTCCATATAACATTGATGAGGAAGGAAGGAAATTACCTTTAAAAAGTCCTGTTCTTATAGGCTTCTCATTCAAAAATAACTATGCAGCAGAAGTGAACACAGCAATTTAGAAGCAACAAAGAACATGAAGGTGGCATGGCCTGATTATGCAGATGAGAAAATAAGCATGGCAAGGATGTAGGACTTTTGAGTGTCATGCATCAGGCTGAAGACAAAAGGATGGCCAGAAGCCCATATCTGTAAATTCCAGTCGACCATCATACATCTCCCCTCCCCAACATGCACTGTGTTTTAAATAAGTACTTTTTTATTGGTGCCTTTTTTGCTGTTCATTTCCTCCAAGTAGAAGTGACAGAGAGTCAATGTTTCTGATCTGATTTGTCCCTTAACATCTTGTCTTGCGATGTGCACGACTGTCTATTTGTCTGAAAAAGCTTCCACAACACTGTTGATTCTCATGACTGCTTCCATCTCCCCAAATCACCCAAGATATCAACATCCTTCTCTTGTGGGACCTACATTATATGCAGAGGGACGTTAACTTTGGGCTGAACAAATTGGATTTGGGAGGACATCTCTGATCCATTTTAAGTTAACAAGGACTTAAAGAGAAAACAGTGTGGTTGAGCAGAGATAATATGGAAGAACATGGTTAGAATTTTGTCAGATATAATACAACAGAGAATTAGACTGTGGACATCCAACTGATTAGGTGGAGAGTATGTAAAATGTGTTTTTAAGATAATAGTCACTGAAAATAGGAGTGAGCAGAAATGTAACAACAACAACTCCCATTTATATTGAGGGTTTGTTATGAATTAGCCCTGTGCTAAAACACTTTTCATATATGATCTCTTTTTACCTTTGTAACCACCCTAGCTATAATTACTCCCTTGATGAAGAAGATGAGAATTTATATAACTTTCAGCTCTGTAACTTAGAAGCACTTATAGTATGTAAGTTAAAGGGCTGACAGCCATATAATTTTAATGGACACATTCATTTCCCTTTAGAATATAAGTTCCATGCAAGTAGGGACTTTTATTTTTGTTTCATTCACCGTTGTGCATGTGCTAGAGCCTAGAACAGTGCCTGGCATGGATTTACAATTAAGAAGCCCTCAGATCTGGTCTTTGTCGCTTGAGATCTTAATAGAGCTGAACCATGTCATTTCTGTTTGCTCTGTAGAACCAAGAATTGTGTGATGCTAGCTCTTTTTAGACTAAATTATTAAAATAAGTACTTCTACTGGTAGCAACAACCTGAGTGAAGAGATGAAACTCGTAACTAGGATGAATTATCTGGACAAACCCAAACAATCAGAGAGGCTGTAAATGCATCTTCTAAGCCATGTCAGTGAGGTGGACAGAATGTGGTAGGGGACATTTGTAGGAGGAAAGGTCAGCTGTCATCACATAACAGAGGAAAGAGAGCAATGGCAAGGTGCCTTTGCAGTGTGTAGTTTTATAAAACGACAATCCAGCACTAATTGCTTCTATGAAGATAATAAGGATAATGGGAAAAGCGTCTCTTTAACTCATTCTCTGTTTTCAGAATTTAAGATAATAATGATCTCTTGCAAAGCATCTTTAAGGGCTACTTATTACCATTCTGCCCAATGGTATTGTTCAACTCCCTGACTTCTGTGGATCATCTAAATGGGCACAGAGCATGGCCTATGGTGGAAACTTGTGATTGAACGTTTTGTGAATTAGCTCAGACTCTTGGACCTTGACCTTGTATAAATAATTCTCTAGAATTTTCCCACTGGAGCTATACCTAATCTGAAAGTAAAAGGGATTAGCATAGTAGTTAGCAAGATTTTGAGTCCAAAGAAAGAGAAAGTGAGACAAGCTAGGCACAATTTTTTTGGCCAGTGATGGGAGGAGAGAATTTGGTTCTGAATGCTTGAGATTGCACGACCTTATTTCTTTTTTTAAAATAATTTTATTCATTTTCTCAATTACAGTTTACATTCAATACTATTTTATATTGGTTTCAGGTGTACAGCATAGTGGTTAGACAGTCATATACTTTACAGAGTCTTCTCCCTGATATTTCCGGTACCCACCTGACACCATACATCATTATCGCAATTATTGACTGTATTCTTTAACTGTACTTTACATCCTGTGACTGCTTTGTAACTTTTTTTTTTAAATCTTTTTTTTTTTAATTTATTCATTTTAGGGGGGGGGAGCAGGAAGCATCAACTCCCATATGTGCCTTGACCAGACAAGTGCAGGGTTTCGAACCGGCGACCTCAGTGTTCTAGGTCGACGCTTTATCCACTGCGCCACCCCGGGTCAGGCTGCTTTGTAACTTTCAATCTGCACTTCTAAATCCCTTTACACTTTTACCCAGTCTCCCAAACCCCCTCCTCTGTGACAACCATCAACCTACTCTCTGTTTCTGAGTCTGTTTCCATTTTGTTTTTTTTTACTTATATCATTCTTCACATATAAATGAAATTGTAAGGTATTTTATTTTTCTGACTAATTTATTTCATGTAGCATAATACCCTCTAGGCCCCTCCATGCTGTTGTAAATGGTAAGATTTCATTATTTTTTATTGCTGAGTAATAGTCCATTATATATATGTACCCCAGCTTTTTTATCCATTTGTCTGTTGATGGGCACTTGGGTTGCTTTATATCTTGGCTATTGCAAATAATGCTGCAATAAACATAGGGGTGCATATATTCTTTTGAATGAGTATTTTGGGTTTCTTTGGAAATATTCCCAGATGTAGAATTGCTGAGTCATTAAGCAGTTCCATTTTTAACTTTTTGAGGACCCTGACATCATCCTACATAGTGGCTGCACCAATCAGCATACCCACCAACAGTGAACGAGGGTTCCCTTTCCTCCACATCCTCACCGATTCTTGTTTGTTGATTTTTTTGATGATAGCCATTCTAACAAGTGTAAGGTGATATTTCATTGTGGTTTTAATTTGCATTTATCTGATGATTAATGACATTGAACCTCTTTTTATATGCCTATTGGCCACCTGTATTGTATGTCCTCTTTGGAGAAGTGAGAAAGAAGTGTCTATTCAGGTCCGTCCCCCCCCCCCCTTTTTTTAGTTGGATGGTTTTTAGGTATTGAGTTGTTTGAGTTCTCTATAAATTTTAGATATTAATCCCTTATTAGATATATTATTGGTGAATATGGCATGACCTTATCTCTTGACTATAGTATTCCTTGACTCCTATAGTGACTCCTTCCTCATATATACATAAATGGATAAATAGCTCATTGTCAATTATAGGAGCAACATAAAAGGCCATTGGCACTTTAAACGTTTTCTTTAATCAAGAGAAAGCTGCATGCTATAAATAATAAGGACATGGGTTTTGGAGACAGATAGTCCTTAATTCAAGTCCAGCTCTGCAGTAAATTAAATTTCCTGTGTAAACTACAGCAAGTAACTCCAAATAGTTCAGGTTCCTCAACTGCAGTTTGGAAACTGTGATACTAACACCAGGTTGCTTACTGATGGTGTGTAAATAAATGTATTTGTACTTTTGAAAGCTGTTTTAAGGATTGAAAAAAATATATGTAAAGTACCTGACTCATTACAGAAAGTATATAAATATATATTTTCCTATAATATAAAAGAAACATTAAGGATAAAAAGGTGTCATTTCCATAAATAACAGTGCCAAATTCAAAAGACTCAAGGAAATTCCTGGAAATGTGTATAAAATTGAATAGTAGACAAAGAACTTTAACAATAAGCCATAAAAAAAATGTAAATGGATAGTATAAATAATTCCTAAACCTCACTTGTTGCCTGGGAGATGCAAAATGGAAAAAGAATACTATTTTCACTAAGTATATAGGATAAATAGAATTTGAAAAATAAAGACAATATACAAAATGTCAGTATAAACTATGGAAATCAATTAGGCAATATCTATTAAAATATAAATGAATTCTTTGACATATAAATCTCATCTTAGAAATTGATTATATAAAAATGAACAATAACATATTTGGGACCATAAACAACTCTTTAATAAATTTTAAAAGATTGCAATCACAGAATATATTCTACAATACAAATGAATTAATTTGGAAATCAACAAAAAAAATATCAGGAATTTTACTAACAGTTTGGAATTAAATTATACACTTCTAAATAACTGGTCAAAAATGAAATCATAGAAGTAAAATATTTTGAACTGAATGAAATTAAAACATTATCAAAGTTCATGGAATAGAGTTATCAAAATTTGTGTAAAATATATAACATAGAACATATATTAGAAAATATTAAAAAGGTCTCAAAAATGACCTAAGCTTTCACCATAAGAAATTGAGGGGGAAAACCCACACAAATAACTCTAAGTAAGGAGAAGGAAGGAAATAATAAGTACGTGTGGAAATAGTGAAATAGAAATTAGACAAACAATAGAGAAAGTAAGTGAAACCAAAAGCTGATTCTTTGAAAAAAAAAGTTAATATGTTTAATAAAACTTTACTAGATGAATGCAGGAAAAAGAGAGAGAATACAAATCAATTTTAAGAATGAAAGTGGGGCTATCACTGCAGAGTCTATAAATATTAAAGAATAACAAATGAAAATTATGAACAACTTCAGGTGATTAAATTTGACAACTTAGGTGCAGTGAACACATTACTCGAAAAGGACCAACTACTGAAGACACTGAGGGAGATAAATAGTTAACCTGAAAATCGATGTATCTATAAAAGTAGTGATATTCATATTTCAAACCTTCCCCAAAAGTAAACTATAAGCGTAGATGGCTCCACTATTGAATTTTGTTGAGCATTTAGAAAAGAAATAATTCCAATGTTTCATACTCTTCCAGAAAATAGAAGCAGTGGGAATAGTTCTAAACTCATTTAATGAGGCCAGTATAACCCTGACATCAAGCTACACAAAGACATTACAAGAGAAAAAAAAAATACTGACCAATATAGTAAAATCCAATGCTATGTAATAATACAAAATAATGTATCATGAGCAGATGAGATGTAGTACAAAATTTTGCAGGTTTGGTGCATTATTTGAAAACCAATCAATATAAAGGAAAGTGAACTATCCCTTTGTCCCATGCTCCCTGATCATTAGGCATTTAGTAGTCCTGTGGATTATCAGACCCACTGCTGTGGCATCATGTGTTCAAGTGAACCTCATTGTATTTAATAATGTGTCATTCACCTCACTTCATCTCATTACATATGCACTCTATCATCTCTCATCATCACAAGAATTAGGGTGAGTATAGTACAGTAAGATACTTTGAGAGAGACCATTTTCACATAACTTATTACAGTATGTTATTATAAGTGTTTTATTTTCTTATTAGTTATTGTTATTAATTTCTTACTGTGCTTAATTTATCATTAAACTTTATCATAGGCATATACATATAAGAAAAAACATAGTATATATAGGGTTTGGTATCATCTGATTTCAGGCATTCACTGGGTATCTTGGAACACACCATGGATAGGAGGGAACTACTGTAGTCACTTATAGTGCTCATGTATGTGCATTATTCTTTTGTGTGCGTGTGTGACAGAGACAGAGAAAGGTACAGATAGGGATGGACAGATAGGAAGGGAGAGAGATGAGAAATATTAGTTCTTTGTTGTGGCACCTTAGTTGTTCATTGATTGCTTTCTCATATGTGCCTTGACAGGGGGAGGGGCTACAGCAGAGTGAGTGATCCCTTGCTCAAGCCAGCATCCTTGGGCTCAAGTCAGTGACCTTGGGCTTTAAGCCAGCGACCTTGGGTCCAAGCTGGTGAGCCTTGCTCAAACCAGATGAGCCTGCACTCAAGCCGGCAACCTAGGAGTTTTGAACCTGGGTCTTCCACATCCTAGTCTGGTGCTCTATCCACTGTGCCTCCACCTGGTCAGGCTGTACATTATTCTTAAAATCTATCATAGTGTATTTTAGTTTTTAGTTTGCAGGACTGACTTACTAGATCTTAAACCACTGCCGGGTAAGGAAGACTCATATCCATCTTTGAATCCCTGGAACCATTCATTTATCAACTACATATATTTATTGAATACCTACTAAGTACTGGTCACTGGCCATGCAGTGGTCAAATTTTCCAGTAGGTAATAGAGCTTTAATGCTTTTTAATTGCTGAGTTGAATTCAGGTACGTTATTTCATGGGGCAGAAAAAGGACAACATTAATCAAATATACCACTTTCCTTTCTAACAAATGCTTTAAAAAAACAACTGTAATATATGTCCATTTATCATCTGGTTTAAAGTGGAATTTGGCTCTGCAATTTGAGTGTAAAAAAGGGATTTGAGAAATGAAAAATTACATAAAAGTCCAATTTAAATTGTTTTAAAAAGAAGCCATATGTTCAATATCTGGTGCTCCATGCTTCTGCTCATATCCATAAGTCTGTAATTTAAAATCATAAATCACAAACCTAGTAAAAATTAGGACCACCTAATTTCATCAGAATTCATGTTTTTGCAAAATTAAATATATAAACCTATCAGTATTCTGGTAGAGAGGTCTAATCCTTATAAGTCAGTGTGCAAGAATTAAGTTTAGTTGTTGAGGTGGAACATTAACTCTTTCAAATTCCACAAGCCAGGCAGCTCTGAAGAGATCCAAATCACATTCACGGTCATTGTCTTCACCCTAACATCACTTGCAAAAATAACCCGCGGTCACAGAGTGAAATCCTGCACCTGCCACACCCCACAAATAAACAGTAGCATCAAATATGGATTTCAGAGCTGCCTGGGTTTACAGCCCAAGCCCAATCATTTACTGTCTCTGTGCCCAAGGGTAAATTGTTTCAGTTTTCTTGTCTATATAGTGAGAATAATAAAAGGATCCACTCATAGGATTGTTGTAAGGGTTAATGAATTATATTTATTAATTGGAAGTTACCTGAAACAACCCCTGGCCCATGAGAAGTTTTTTATTTAAAAAAAAAAAAAGAAAGAAAAGAAAAACACTGCTGTGCCTGGGAAGCCAGCTGTGTGCCCTTGACATCTCTGTTACGTCTTAAAAAGGGGGGCAAGTGGGAGGGGCTAGGAGAGATCATCTCAGACCCAACTTAACTTCTACTCCACTTCACTTTGACATTTCATAGTTTTACTCCCCATTTGTAATCAGGGGTGTCTATTACCAGAAACAGCAACTGAAAAAAAATTCTAAATGAAAATATTCGCAAGAAAAAATGTAAACAAGTCTACCCCGTGCCAAATTTCTTCATTCTAGGATTCTGGGGCTGGGACTTTGTCACAAATTTGAGCAATGGTGTTATATAAAACAGACTGACAAGGCTGTGAATTGCAAATGTTACATCAAGCTGGAGTCATAAAATGTTACAATTTTTTTTTTTTTTTGCTTTCAGTTTTTACCCCATATGCTTACCATTTCTGCTGACATACTTTCATGAATTGAAATTTCTGCTTCCCAGAGGTAAAAAAAAAAGAATACTGGGATGATATCAGTTAGGATTTTGCTAATTGTTAGGGCAAGAAGGTTATGACATTTGGGAAGTAGTGGGGAAAAGAGCAGCAGGAGAAAAATCTGTGCATCTGCTCCGTATCCTTTCTGGAATCTGCTTGTACTGGCATTATTTAAGCTTGTTTTATTTCCCCATTATACTGTGAGTCTTCCGAGGTCAATATTATGTCTTGTTTATCTTTGGACAATAAGTGGTAATCATAATAATGACAATGGGCAGTGTTTACCGCAAGGCAGAAAGTGTGCTGAATGCTTTACCTGTGTTAGCTTGTTTAATACTCGCAATCATTCTAGCTATTGCTTTTATTTTAGTTTAACAGATGGGGAAACTTAGGCTTAGAAATGAAAATGAATGAGCTCAAGATTGTATAGATAAGTGGCACAGTCAATTTTAGGACCAAGGTTTGTCTGGCTTCAAAGTGCATTCCTTTGATTTATACCCTGTGTTTCTCATGTGGGACATAGCTTAGTGCTGAGGACCTCTCCAAGCTCAAAAAATGAATTCCCCCCTTGGTGGCAGCTGGATAGAAAGAGCAAGATTGAGAGAAGCATGTGGTGGGAGCTCAGCAGCGTAGTTTGTGTTCTTCATCCTTTAAAAAAATGTATGTGTCTGTATGCATTCCTTTATAAAGTTTCAGTAATTAAAATTTATTGGTTTTTATGTTTAAAAAAGCATTTCAGAGTCATAATACCTTATAAAAATGAGGATATCACAGATCAGTGTATATGAAAGCATCCTAGGTCATCAGGAACTTTATTCCTATAAGCCATGATGATCAAGTTCTTTTCCCCCGAGTGTCTATTGCATTGGGCGTCGTGCAGACTCTTGTCCTTGATGAACCAGTAATGTCTAACTCAAATGGCAGAGATGTGTAAGAATACAATGGATGTATATTTCCTCGGAATGATGCAAAATGCAGCATGATCACCCCTTTGATTATGCACACTGCCTGTTTCTGACCTCCTGGGTGACAACTGGCAGTTTGATGGGGAAGACAAGAAGAGAGGAGAGCAGGAGCCTCGTGGATGAGTGAACAGTATGCTAAGAGGAACCAGTGAAGTTGAAGATCCAAGAATGCAGGATGTGGATTTCTGAAAGATTCCTAGAGGAGTATGGAAAATATAAAAGGAAGGGTAGCTTAGGCACAGCTTTTATTGTATATGATACACAGTTTAGTTAATCTCTAGTTTTACTGTCATGGAGTGATTGTTTGTGTTTCCTCAAAATTCACATGTTGAATTCCTAACCCCCATTGTAATGATATTTGGAGTTGGGGCTTTTGGAAAATGATTAAGTTTGGATGAGGTCACAACAATGGGGCTCTAATGATAGGATTAGTGCCCTTATGAAAAGGACACCAGAGAGGTTGCTGTCCCTCTCTCCCCCCATGTGCTCACTGAGGAAAGTCCCTGTGAACACACAGCCCGAAGGTGGCCGTCTGCAGGCCAGGATGGAAGCCCTCCCGAGAACCTGACCATATTTGCAGTCTGATGTCAGACTTCCAGCTTCCAAAACTATAAGAAAATCAAGTTAAATCCCTAGTTTATGGTATTTTTGTTACGGTGGATTTGTTTTGTTATAGTGAATTAAGACACTGTCAGAAAAGTCAGGTAAATTTTGGAAAATATATCATTAGACCACTGTTTTTGTTCTCAAACATGGCCAACATTCAGTCTAAGACAGCCACTTATATCAAAATGATGATCATGGAGTTATCTCTTTTGTACTTAAGCATAACTCTTAAATGGAACCTCTCCCACTGTTCAATTCCTTCTCCTGTCCTCTTCTCCACTGCCAATATTATTCACCCAACATGGTTTAGATTTGCTAGTTTTTTATTTTTAGTGAAAGAAAGTTTTTAAACACTAGGCCCGTTCAGTCTGAAAACCTAAAACCATCATCCCCCTGCCCCTAACTCCCCACCACACACACAGGAAAAGCTTTACTGAAGGGCTTAACTTATTTTCCTACCAACCTGACATTCGCTAGCCAACCTATAAGGGATTAAGTGTTGAAAAAATGACTTTCATTTTAAGATCAAAGCGATGATAAAAATAGAACTAATAAAGGCTATTTCACATTTGGTATTAACATTGAAAGAAACTTCTCCTACCTTGAAAACAGTTTATTTCTCAATTTAAAAAAAAATGGAACTGTTGATTTTTATGTATTTCAACAACCCTCACTATTAGCCTTGGAATAATTATAAGTTTTCAAAAGGATGTGAGAAAATGCTAGAGGAATCGGTATCCAAGAAATCAACAACGATGGTGATGAAAAAGGCATTTCCTTGCCTGGAGATCATAAATTTTCTTCCACCGCACCTTCCTTTCAATGAATTAGAAAAAAAATAAAATAAAGTGACTGAATGTCAGAGTCTCAGGAGTGAGAAAAAAAGAAAGCTTCAAACTAAAATGTCCAATATCTGTGCGTAATAAGTTACTTCTGGCAGGTTGACATCACTGATTGATCATGGCTTCAGAACCACCTACTTTCCTGCCTGGAAACAACCTTCAAATTTTGGTTGCAATGAAGATTGACTTTATGCTTCTCATAGCACAGTCAGAGTAATTCAAAGAGAGAATTGCAAATCTTATCCCACTGTGCTAGCAAAGAAACTGATTTAGAAACCTGTTTGCAGGGAGCAGTTTTAACCATATTATGGTCCAAAATTGGATGCTCTTTTTGAGACGGAATGAAATTTGATCCCTTTGTCAATGACAATAGAGGGTTCATTGCCCACATGATAGAAGTTTGTGTATGGTAAGTGATTCCTCCAAAATTTCTCCGCAGTTATAAAGCAAACAAAATCAACTCTGGGCAACATGATTGTGAGGAAACTCAAGACCTTGCACAGTGCACACCTCTGCCTTCAGCAACAAGCCTGTCTTGACCATTATACACATACATCTCTCCTGTAATGCTTCCTGCACAGTACAGTCAAGTTCTCCCTTCAGAGTAGGGCTACACAAATCCTTCAGAAGTCACCTAAGGGACCAGTTGACACTCAGTGGGACCACCCTTTTATCTCACTGTCCTCTAAGCCTTATATCTCTCTGTGTATCCTCACCATGGAAGGCAAGTCACTTTTTTGTCTGTATTATAAATCCCCTTGAGTAGAAGGCAATTCCGACAGTAGCTTTCATTGCTTTTTCTTCTTCTTCAGGCTGGGTAATCCTACATTCTGTAAATTTTTTTTTCATAGGCCCTGGTTTCTATCTCATAATTCATTCTATGATTAGTTGTAGCTTTCCAAGATCTTTCTAGAGTTTTGGTTGGGCTTAACCAGAAATAACCATGATGAATGTATCTCAACAATGCATATAAGAGTTGTTTGCCCAGAAGGCTCTCTTTATCTAACTGGACTGCTTAGGCCTGGAGTTCCTTAAGTCACTAAAGTTATTTATCACTCCTGTCTTCAAAACCATCCCCTGTTGAAATGCATAAGGTAATGGGAAAGAAAGGGAGAGTGTTGTTCATAGCTATCTATGCTGTAGATGAACTTTTTGGGTTAACTGACTGACAGCATGGTATAAGGGATGGTGACATGGTTCAATGCAAAGAACTGAGAGTCTGCAGGCAGGGTATAGCATTTCCCTTACCCTTGCCACTCACCAACTAGGTAATCCAAGACATGTGACAAAGCTTTGGCTCTCTTATCTGCATCAAGAAGATACTGGAGAGGTGATAGTTACAATTCTACTCATGTCTGAGATTTGGAACTCCATAACTTAATATTAGGCAGAACTCGAAGAGAATGCAGTGCAAATTATATTTCCAAGGTGAACAGGGTTGATTAAGGCCAGGGCAGAAGGTGCTCTGGCTATAGAGGAGCTGCAGAGGAGAGCTGTGACTCTCTGGGCAGAGACGGTTGACTTTTGATGCTTGGAAATGTGGGAGATGGTGTGAGAGTAGGATCCCATATTGTTCAGGCCTCAGCCAGTGTAGAATGCAATGTCTGAACTCTTCTGTGCTTCCTTATATAAGCCCAACTCTGCTGAAATAGATCTCAATGATACTGGGGACATTTAGAGTTTACCTCATATATACCTTTGAAGAAAATCTTATTTGTGGAAGGCAAAATCATCTTCTCTTCTAGAATTGCCAAGATGATAAATATCCTGGCAGAAAGGTTGATGACTCTTTATCAAGTTCTGTAGTAAACTCAAGCGACAACTAGGATTTATCTTTCCTTTAATTTCAAAACACATAACTCTAAAATGCTCTGCAACCAGAGAGGTTTTGACTTTATCCAGTGCTTTTGTCAGTGGTATAAAAAAGTGATAGGTCTCAAATGAAACAAACAAAACAATGTCCTGACCTTTAGACTCAATAAGTTTGTATTTCCTTAATAGTTAATAATGAATATAACATAATGATTAGGCGCATACATTCCGGACACAGACAAATCTAGATTGCAGTCCTGACTCTCATTTAATAGGAGAATGATCTCAATGAAAGCTGAGACCTTCAGCTTCTGTTTCTCCTTATTTGTCCAATGGAGATAAAAAAAATAATATCTGTGTCATAGGTTGACATAAGATTAAATAATAAAAAGTTATTAGTTCAATGCCTGGCATGTGGAAAGTGCTCAATAAACCATCATCATATCATCATTATCACATCATCATCATCAATTTCATAAAATGATAACATTGTGGTCCTAAAGTGTGCAAAAATTACACACAGAAAAGAGGACTACAGACTTACAATATGCTTCCCATTTCTGGTTACTGGACGTGGCCCTTGAAAATAAGCTGGAATATGTCAAATAAGAACTTCACAGAAATAGGTTGAAGACTGCTTCAAGCTAGATTCCCAAGCCAGGCAAGTGTCTAATATTAAAGTATCCCTGCAGTCATATTGAAGTATTATTACAATATATTGCTTTGAAAACAAAAGCTGAGACCTGTGTCCTTATAGTACCTTTTAGGCTATGTTGATTGGTTCAGCCAACCTTCTTATTTTCTGGTGGAATTATTGTTTTGATCATTGTGAAACAAAAAGTCTGAGATTAGCTAGAGGACCAATTGGCCTATGTACCAATTCTCTAGTTTGTTTCAATTTTTATAAACAACAATGAAAAAACCCCCCAAATTTCACTGTAGTTATGACTCTGATCCTCTATGGATAAAGTCATTGTAATTATAAGGGTCCACAGGAAATATAAATAATATTACATTTGATGTCACACACCAAAAAATTTTAAAGTACTTCATGCTTTGAAGTGCTTTTTTGAAAAAAAATTTTTAGTGGAGGTTGGTGATAAGTTGAAATATATTGTTGAGTAAGAGGTAAATGCATAAGAGTTGAAAATGGGCTTTTCATTCTTCAATTTTTCTCTGTCAATTCAAATTTCATGTTTTTATTTTTTATTCTGTGAACTTCAGTTCAAGCTGCAAAATGACATCTGTGTTTATATAAAACAACACATATCATCTGAATATATTAATATAAAGCATTTTACACCTAGAAGAGACTCAAATAACCGATGCAGTAAGCAGATGGGAGAATATAATAAATAATCTGCCTTTCATTGACATTTATATCTTTTCCTCATTCAATAATGGCCGACTAAATAGGCAAATGGACTTTTTTATATTTATAGTCTAGAGCAGTTTCTCTGAAACTGCTTTTATCGAAAACTCATTTAAAACATATTGGATTGAGTATCTAACCAAATGATCTACATTTTATGATGCAAAAGTTTTAAGCCATTTTAGGGAAAAGGAAAAACCTAATTTACAAGGGTGTTCAAATGTAAATAAAATCCAAAACTGTTTTTTGAAATGGGGAACATTTTAGTGAAAGCACTTCAACCTAAGGCATTTAAATCTAAATTTTGTTTTCAGTTCGACTTTTTCCAATTCACAAAGTAAAGGGTCTCAGAGCAAAAAACCCAAATGGATTAGGGTTTTCAGCTTAAAGGAGAAATAAATTTAAAAAATCAAATTAAATAGAATCTTCAATTTTAGAAAAGGTTTTGATTAAACAAATAGGGATATATTGTTCTTTGTCTTTATTTACTTTAAAATATTTAAAACTTTTAAGAAAATAAAGAGTCAATGAAAATTACCCTGTGGATCTTTTCAGTTGGTTAGAAGACACCATTTATTGTTGGTGAGAGGTTTTATTTTTTAACATGAAATAGAGTCTGCAGGAGTTTGAAAGTCTTTTGTGAGATTTTTTGAAATATGACAGATTTTTTTTTTCAGTTTGACTTGAGTTTTCAAGTGTGACTGTCCAAATCCATTCCTACCCTCTTTAAAATATTCTACTTTCATTTGTGGGTTTGTTTTTTTTTTTTGTTTTTTTGGCAAAGTGTGTTACATTTCTCTATAAAAGCCATTTTAGCTATATGCTATTAAATTAATTTAAAAAGAAGACCATTAGACTGAGGTGTTTCTAATGCCTTGATGGCTCACATAGGCAAACCCAAACCTCAGCCCGTAAATGTCTCAAGGTTATGAAATTGAAACCTAAGGACAACCAGTTACAAAACAGCCAACTAGGCTGTAAGCTATAGCCAATCAGTTAATTACCTTTCTTTGCTTCTGCACCTTCTCTCTGTTAATTCTTGCCTCAAACTGCTGTCTATGGAGTGCCCCTCACCACATCCCATTTGGTGCTGCCCAATTCAAATGGATTTTGCTTAAATAAACTCTTAAAAAAATTTTAATATGCCTCAGTTTGTCTTTTTACAGTGCTTAGGGAAGTATTAGTTAGAGAGTAATGGTTAATTTTTATGTCCACTGTGGTCAAGAGAGCAGAAATGACTGTCCTGCTCGGATATTTCAAATCCAATTGAAATCTGGAAACATAGGGAAGTAGATGCTTCTGATAGATATATGAATTTACCAGAACTTCCAACTGCCCTTTTGTTGTCCCACCTGGCTGCCTGACCTCACCCTTACTTACTGGAAAATCGCCCTGAGGCAGAAGAGTTCCAGGAAGCTGGTCAACCTGCCTCAAGAAGGAGCATTTTAGAAAGCTGAAATTGTAAAACTGTAAAAGGGAACATACCAGGACTTTTGACTCAGTACTCCCTCAGGCTCTCCTAAACCCTATAAAATTTGCCCCCAGTCTGTAACCGGTGCCCTTCTTTCAGAGGAGTGCCCCGGCAGGTCTTTCTCCTCTAATAAAGCCTGCACACCTGGAGTTTGAGTGCCGTCTCATTCTTACATCTGGTGCTGAAACCCAGGCTGGGGCACCGGCTGCCTGGATGATCCCCTTGCCAGCTGAACTTACAACCAGGGAAGCAGTGGATAGCGGCAGCTCATCCGGGCTAACTCCCTGATTCTGTTCGGCTGTGTGAGCACGGTTGAGCGACCAGCAGTCCGACCCTGTCCTGAACCCCTGCCGGACCAGGAAAGTAAGGAGTTTCTCCCTCCCCTTCCCTGGTTGGCCTTCAAATTTCTCTCCAAAACACCCCTTCCTGGTCAGACGGTTTTGACTTTGGACCCCATACCTACAGGTGGTCTGCCTCTACTCCTTTATGGACTTTTACGAAAGTCTAGGCGCGCCTAGCCAGGCCCCTCTTCTACGTCCCGGGATCTCAGCCTTGGGGCGACGACCTCCTGTCTGAGACTCTCTTTCTATGGAAATTTTCTCCTCCTGGGACTGTGACTGAAGGTGGGGACACCCCCTTCTCTCACCAGTCTCCTCTACTGTGGGCTCCTCTCAGTCCAAACTGTCCAGCCAGACTCCCTCAGCTGTGTCCTCAAAAATCTTGCCAAACTTGGCCTGTCTGACCTCAAACCAAAAAAACTCAGCTTCCTCTGTAATACCATCTGGCCTCAATATAAATTAGACAACGACTCCCACTGGCCAGAGAATGGAACCCTTGATTACAATATCCTAAGAGATCTTGACAACTTTTGCCACCGGACAGGGAAGGCATCAGAAATCCCTTACATGCAGGACTTCTTCTATCTCCGGTCTAGACTTTCTCTTTGCTCTTCATGCTCTACCTATCAAGTTCTGCTGGCCAGAACTTCTTCCTCATATTCTACCCTCTCTCCTCTCTCTGACCCTCCATCTGATACTTTTGACCCTCAAGACCACTCTGTTCCTGTTCCTCCATCTCCTTCTTCTACTGCTCCACCTCCCTATCACACACAATCACCTGAAAACACTCCATTACCTCCTTCTCCTAATTCCTCTCCTCCAATTTCTCCCCCTTATCTATGCCTGCGTAAGCCACCCCAGCCAGGCATGTACCCTCTCCGGGAAGTTGCAGGAGCTGAGGGAATTGTTAGGGCCGCTATCCTTTTCTCCCTCTCTGACTTTGCCCCAATTGAGTGCTGCCTAGGGTCATTCTCCTCAGACCTGAACACCTACATAAAAAAGTTCAAAAACCTTACCTACTCCTATGACTTACCCTGGCATGATTAAGTATTATTCTCACCTCCTCTCTGTCGGTCAGTGACAAGGACCGAATATGGACCACTGCCCAACAAATTGCAGATGAGGCAAACAGTAGGAACAACAACCTCCCCATGGTTTGTCTATTAGTTCCCTCAGACGGTCCCAATTGGAATTACCAGCTCAATCATGCTGATCAAAAACTCAGAGATCAAATGATTGATTACCTACAACAGGCCCTCAACCAACTTGCCAATAAGGCTGTCAATTATGACAAAATTAACAAAATCATTCAAAGGCCCCAAGAGAACCCTGGAGAATTTCTAGAACACCTTTCACAGGCCTTTCAAAGGTACACTCACCTAGACCCAACAACTCCAACAGGGACCACCCTCTTATACTCACACTTTATCTCACAATCTGCTCCAGACATCAGGCGCAAGTTTAAGAAACTTGAGAACAGGCCTGAGACTTCCCAGAGAGATCTCTTAAATCTAGCCTTTAAGGTCTTCAATAATTGGGAGGACACGGAGAAGGAGGAACAACAAAAGAGGAATCAGGAGAATTACCTAATGCTAGCAAAGGCCCTAAAGGGAATCCTATTATGGGCTCAAAAACCAAACCCTTCCAGGGTCAATCTTCCAAATTCGAGCCACCAGGTCCCTGCTTTAAGTGCCATCAACCTGGACATTGAGCTAAGCAATACCCTAATCCCCATCCACCGCCAGGGCCTTGCCCGCATTGTCACCAGGAAGGTCATTGGGGAATTGATTGCCCCAGTTGTCAGAGAGGGATCAAGTCAAACCTCCCCACTAGTACCCAGTCAGTGACTGATTTCCTAGGCCTGGCAACGGAGGACTGAGGAGGCCCTGGGACACCGGCCCCAGTACGCATCACCAACAGTGAGTCCAGGGTAGAACTTCATGTAGCAGGTAAGGAAATCTCCTTCCTCATTGACACTGAGGCCACCTACTCCACCCTCCCTGAATTCAGAGGACCTCTGAATCCCTCAAATACCTTTATAGTCGGGGTCTCAGGTCTATGCACTAGCCCTCTTATAACTCCACCACTTACTTGCATACTAGGACAGACATCAGTCACACATCAATTTCTAGTTATTCCACAATGTCCCACTCCACTACTTGGATGGGACATCCTAACTAAATTCAATACTACACTCCAATTATTTCCATTTAGCTCTACTCAAACATTACAACAATAAACTTCCAATATTCTCCTTTCGTTGGCCAGTGGTTCATCACCCCAACATGCCGACTCCCAACTTCTCTCCCCTCCCTTTCCTTCCTCTCTAGTAGACCCATCGGTTTGGGACATTCAACATCCATCCATAGCTAGACATCATACCCCTGTCCAAATTTCCCTTAAAAATCCCTCCCTCTTTCCTAACGTACTCCAATATCCCATTTCCCACAAACACCTCCGAGGACTGAAACCACTTATTACTAAATTCCTTAATGCAGGACTTCTTATCCCCACCAGTTCGCCATACAATAGTCCTATCCTTCCGGTTGTCAAACCCAACAGCACTTATAGGCTAGTGCAGGACTTGCGAGCCGTTAACTCGGCAGTTTTTTCCATTACTCCTGTAGTTCCTAACCCCTACACTATCCTATCTACCATACCCCAATACTACACACTTTACTGTGCTGGATCTTAAGGATGCCTTCTTTACTATTCCCTTACATCCTGACTGTCAAAACCTCTTCACATTTACTTGGACAGATCCTGACACTTTACATTCACAACAGCTAACTTGGATGGTCCTACCTCAGGGCTTCTGGGATAACCCCCACTTTTTTGGACAGGCATTAGCTAATAACCTCAAATCACTAACTTTGTCCCAGAGCACCATCTTAGAGTATGTTAATGATCCCCTTCACTGCAGTCCATCCTTGGAAACTTCTAAATCAGACACCATTCAACTACTCAATTTCTTTTTTTTTTTTTTATTTTTTTTTTATTTCTTTTTTTTATTTTATTTTTTTTATGTTTTATAAAATTTTATTTTTTTAATGGGGTGACATCAATAAATCAGGATACATATATTCAAAGATAACAAGTCCAGGTTATCTTGTTGTTCAATTATGTTGCATACCCACCACCCAAAGTCAGATTGTCCTCTGTCACCTTCTATCTTGTTTTCTTTGTGCCCCTCCCCACCCCCTATCCCTCTCCCATTCCCACCTCCCCCCCGTAACCACCACACTCTTATAAATGTCTCTTAGTTTCACTATTATGTCCCACCTACGTATGGAATAATACAGTTCCTGTTTTTTTCTGATTTACTTATTTCGCTTCGTATCATGTTATCAAGATCCCACCATTTTGCTGTAAATGTTCCGATGTCATCATTTCTTATGGCTGAGTAGTATTCCATAGTGTATATGTGCCACATCTTCTTTATCCAGTCATCTATTGATGGGCTTTTTGGTTGTTTCCATGTCCTGGCCACTGTGAACAATGCTGCAATAAACATGGGGCTGCATGTGTCTTTACGTATCAATGTTTCTGAGTTTTTGGGATATATACCCAGTAGAGGGATTGCTGGGTCATAAGGTAGTTCTATTTGCAGTTTTTTGAGGAACCACCATACTTTCTTCCATAATGGTTGTACTACTTTACATTCCCACCAACAGTGTATGAGGGTTCCTTTTTCTCCACAGCCTCTCCAACATTTGCTGTTACCTGACTTGCTAATAACAGCTAATCGAACAGGTGTGAGGTGGTATCTCATTGCCGTTTTGATTTGCATTTCTCTAATAGCTAAAGAAGATGAGCATCTTTTCATATATCTGTTGGCCATTTGTATTTCTTCCTGGGAGAAGTGTCTATTCATATCCTCTTCCCATTTTTTTATTGGATTGTTTGTTTGTTTGTTGTTGAGTTTTATGAGTTCTTTGTATATTTTGGATATTAGGCCCTTATCTGAGCTGTCGTTTGAAAAAATCATTTCCCATTTAGTTGGCTTTCTGTTTATTTTGTTATCAGTTTCTCTTGCTGAGCAAAAACTTCTTAGTCTGATGTAGTCCCATTCATTAATTTTTGCCTTCACTTCTCTTGCCATTGGAGTCAAATTCATAAAATGCTCTTTAAAACCCAGGTCCCTGAGTTGAGTACCTATGTCTTCTTCTATGTACTTAATTGTTTCAGGTCTTATGTTTAGATCTTTGATCCATTTTGAGTTAATTTTTGTACAGGGGGAGAGACTGTAGTCCAGTTTCATTCTTTTGCATGTGGCTTTCCAGTTTTCCCAGCACCATTTATTGAAGAGGCTTTCTTTTCTCCATTGTGTGTTGTTGGCCCCTTTATCAAAAATTATTTGACTATATATATGTGGTTTTATTTCTGGACTTTCTATTCTGTTCCATTGGTCTGAGTGTCTATTTTTCTGCCAATACCATGCTGTTTTGATTGTCGTGGCCCTATAATAGAGTTTGAAGTCAGGTATTGAAATGCCCCCAGCTTCATTCTTTTTCTTTAGGATTGCTTTGGCTATTCGGGGTTTTTTATAGTTCCATATAAATCTGATGATTTTTTGCTCTATTTCTTTAAAAAATGTCATTGGAAGTTTGATGGGAATTGCATTAAATTTGTATATTGCTTTGGGTAATATAGCCATCTTGATTATATTTATTCTTCCTAGCCAAGAACAAGGTATATTCTTCCATCTAATTATATCTTTTTCGATTTCCCTTAACAATGGTTTATAGTTTTCATTATATAAGTCCTTTACATTCTTTGTTATGTTTATTCCTAAGTATTTTATTTTTTTTGTTGCAATCGTGAAGGGGATTATTCTTTTGAGTTCCTTCTCAGTTGTTTCATTGTTGGCATATAGAAAGGCTATTGACTTCTGTATGTTAATTTTGTATCCTGCGACCTTACTGTATTGGCTTATTGTTTCTAGTAGTCTTTTTGTGGATTCTTTGGGGTTTTCAATGTATAGTATCATATCATCTGCAAAAAGTGATACCTTTACTTCTTCTTTTCCGATATGGATGCCTTTTATTTCTTTGTCTTGTCTGATTGCTCTGGCTAGAACCTCTAGTACCACATTAAATAAGAGTGGAGAGAGTGGACAACCCTGTCTTATTCCTGATTTAAGGGGGAAAGCCTTCAGTTTAGTGCCATTTAATATGATGTTAGCTGATGGTTTATCATATATGGCCTTTATCATGTTGAGATATTTTCCTTCTATACCCATTTTGTTGAGAGTCTTAAACATAAAATTGTGTTGTATTTTATCGAAAGCCTTTTCTGCGTCTATTGATAAGATCATGTGGTTTTTGTTCTTTGTTTTTCAACTACTCAATTTCTTAGCTCACCTAGGCTACCGGGTAGCTCCTGCTAAGGTACAGCTCTCCCTATCTCAGGTCACATACTTAGGGCTACAGTTGACCCCAGGACAGAAGGCCATCACCACTGATAGAAAACTTTTAATATCCTCCATACCAACACCCTCTACCAAAGAGGAGCTTCTCTCCTTCCTGGGAATTACGGGTTTCCTCAGATCATGGATCCCTAACTAGTCTATTAGTGAAACCTCTCTATGAGGCCACTAAAGGAGACCTCACCGAACCCCTAAATCCTAATTCCCAATACAAACACCCTTCACCAAACTCAAACAGGCTCTCCTTCAAGCCCCTGCCCTACATCTTCCAGACTTAAACTCAATTCATAATCTATGTTACAGAAAAACAAGGGCTTGCCCTTTGAGTCCTTGGACATCAAAAGGGACCCTCCTTCTCACCAGTTGCTTATCTCTCTAAACAGCTTGACCCCACTTGCAAACGATGGGCACCCTGCCTCAGAGCTCTGGCAGCCACTGCCCTGTTAGCCCTTGAGAGAAAAAGCTCTCATTAGGACAAAAGGTCATCATCAAATCTCCTCACAATCTACAGGACCTGGTTACTCATAAGGTCTTAGCCCATTTATCACCCTCTCAATTACTACAAATTCATATCATCTTTCTTGAAAATTCCGAATTCTCTTTCCAGCCCTGTTCTAGTCTAAATCCGGCCACACTCCTCCCTACCTCCTCCTTACCCCCAGTACATTGCTGCATTGAAACTCTCACATGTTTCACTACCCCCTTCCCTCACCTCTCTTATACACTTCTTCCCAGTCCAGACCTCACCCTCTTCATTAATGGGAGTGCATTTAAGACCAAACAACAGTCCACTCAGGCAGGCTATGCAATCATCACTGACCAACACCTCATCCTCGAGGCTTAGCCCCTACCACAAGGTACTACCTCACATCAGGCTGAGCTTATAGCTCTTACAGGAGCACTGACTCTCAGCTCTGGCAAAATGGCTAATATTTACATGGACTCAAAATATTGTTATCATATTCTTCATTCAGCTGCAGCCATTTGGAGGGAGCGCGGATTCCTTACTACCAAAGGCAATCCCCTCCAAAACCACACTTACATACAAAATCTTTTAAATGCAGCTCTACTTCCCAAGCAAGCAGCCATTTTCATTGTAAGGGGCATCAAAGAAGCACCTCTCCTATATCCATTGGAAATAACTTAGCCGATCAGGTAGCCAAGAAACTTGCAACCCAACCTCCTGATTCACAAATTTACTTCCTCACCTCACTTACTCCACAATATTCCACTAAGGAGAACACTATCTACTCTCTCCCACAAAAGGAGGAATGGTTTCTCAAGGATTGAAAACCCCTCCTTCCGCAATCCCAAACTGAGACCAGCTTACAATTCATACACGAGTCTTTCCATGTAGGCTACCAACCTCTTCTAATCTACATCTCCTCCTTCCTCACGAGTAATAGTATTTCTGCAATTCTTAAACGCATAACCTCATCTTGTCATATCTGTACCTCTTGCACTTCACAGGGAGGAATACATCTTAAATCTTTCCCTGCCCACCAGGCTCGGGGACAACTACCAGCCCAAAATTGGCAAATAGACTTTACACATATGCCTAAATATAAGGGATTCAAATACCTTCTCACCATAGTAGATACCTTTTCAGGATGGATTGAGGCATTCCCCACTAAACGGGAAGATGCTGGCACTGTTGCCATCATTTTAACCGAGTACACTATTCCCCAATTTGGTCTCCCTTCTGTGCTTCAATCTGATAATGGCCCTGCCTTCATTTCTCACATCACCCAATCCCTCTCATCCTACCTAGGACTCAAATGGTAGTTACACATTCCATATCATCCTCAGTCCTCAGGGAAGGTTGAACGAGCAAACCAGGTCCTCAAAAATTATCTCACAAAATTCATCCTAGAACTACACCTACCTTGGCCTCACCTTCTTCCCTTAGCCCTCATGAGAATTCGAGCTATGCCCAGAAAACCATTAAACCTAAGCCCCTTTGAGATCATGTATGGTAAACCCTTTGTCTTAGACTCCAGTCCCCTTACACCCTTGGATCCGGCTATAAGGTCCTACTTTCCTGCTCTGGCTCACATGCGAGCCAACCTACATGCTGAGGTCAACAAGCTGCTACCCCAACCTTTTCCAACAACTAAGACACATTTTCCCCTCCTACCCTGAGACCAGGTATACAAGAGGACCTGAGGAAAGACACCACTCCAATCAGTTTGGACGGGACCCCCACAGTCATCCTGAGCACTCCAACAGCTGTAAAAATAGAGGAAGATACCCATTGGACTCACCTCTCTCATATCAAACCCTATATCAGCAAACCTCCTGAAGCCTATCTTTCAACCTCTACAGGTCCCCTAATCCTACAGCTATCCCATATCCCTGAAGAACTAGAAGAATGAATAGCATTCACCTCTTAACGCTTCTCAGTCTTTTTACCCTTCACATAGTAAGGGGACAAGATCTCTGGGTCTTCTTGGCTGAAGAAGAGCCTACAAACGGACATGAAACATTTCTTTTAGCTCAAGCTAACTGCTCTCTCCAGGGCTGCCAGGAAAGAATATCTCTAACTTTACCATGGAAGAATTTTCACCCCCTTCTATACAACCCTCCTTATCTCTGCATTCCTGATCTCCAAATTAAACCCAGATGTAAAGATAAGTGCACTAATGGTCAGTTCTTTAAAGATTGTCTCTCTCTTCAGTTGACCACCTCCTCTAATTCTTGGATCTTTAATATCTGGGACCTCTGGGATAATAAATGGGTAAAACCATATTTAGTGTATCTCTATTCATCAAATTTTGGTCTTCCAAACAGAAAACTCAAAATATATCGAAAATGGGTGAGGACAAAACCCCCCTCCAAGGTTCTTGAAGAATTAACCCATTTTATTCTTACTCATGAAAATGAACTTAAAACTCAAACATCTAATCCCTACTTTCAAACTTTTTCATGGATAGGACTCATCAAACAGGGCATTCAAGTTCTCAACCTTACTTCTGTATATAACATTTCTCACTGCTTTCTCTGCGCCTTTCTTAATAAGCTTTCCATCACTGCAGTTCCTTTACCCTACCCACTCAACATCACCAAAAATCCAGACCATTTTTCTCTTTCTGGAGTTTCTCTCTTCCCAGAAGACCCCACCTCAACTCTCTCAATTTGCTACACCAATCGGCCTACCCCATTATGTAATAAGACTATCCCAATCAAAACTTCTCTAACCAGCCCTAATGGAACTCATTTCTGGTGCAATGGAACCATTCTAAAAACCTTAAACACCTCTTCCCCCCTCCCTTGTGTCCTGGTAATAGTTGCACCACAACTAACATATTATAGAGAGGAAGAGTTTTCAAACTAGCTGAGGACAAACAGGAATAAACAGGCTGCCTTCCTCCCGGTCCTCCTTGGCCTTACCCTTGCCACCTCTATAGCGGCTATAGGGATAGGTGGGGCTGGCTTAGGCCATAGTATATGGACTACTAACCAACTAAAGGCAGACCTAGAATAGGCCCTTGATAATTCAGCCACCTCTCTAGTCTCCCTCCAGAGACAACTGACCTCTCTAGCTCAGGTTGCCCTACAAAACTGGAAGGCTTTAGATCTACTAACAGCAGAGAAGGGCGGTACTTGCCTCTTTTTACAGGAACAGTGTTGCTTCTACATTAACGAGTCTGGCCTGGTCTAGGAGAATATCAACTCTCTCCAAAAACTTCAAGAACGAATCCACAGTGACCAGGCTGGTACTGACCCCTACTCCAAACAATGGTGGAAAAACCCCTTATTCTCCATGCTAGTACCAATTATAGGACCAATCCTAATTCTGTGCCTAATTTTAATGCTTGCCCCTTCTTTATCAAGTTCCTGCAGGCTCGAATGAGAGAAATCTCCAGGATTACCTACTATCAAATGCTTTTACAACCCCTACTCCAACTGCCCCAGGGAGGGTTCACGAAGGAGGCCCCCTATAGGGATAACAGCAGGAAGTAGCTCCAGAAGATGGCCGGTCCCAGACAAACCTCCTTCCTGAACCCCATACCCTTTCCTTCTCCCCACCTCTTTTCCTTTTTTATCATACCACAGAGTTAAAAAGTGATAGATATATGAATTTACCAGAACTTACAACTGCCCTTTTGTTGTCCCACCTGGCTGCCTGACCTCACCCTTACTTACTGGATAATCACCCCTGAGGCAGGAGAGTTCCAGGAAGTTGGTCAACCTGCCCCAAGAAGGGGCATTCCAGAAAGCTGAAATCCTAAAACCATAAAAGGGAACATACCAGAACTTTTGACTCAGTACCCCCTCAGGCTCTCCCAAATCCTATAAAATTTGCCCCTAGTCTGTAACTGGTGCCCTTCTCCCTGAAGAAATGCCTGGCAGGGTTCCTTTTTTCTTTTCTATAAAGCCTGTTACACTGGTCTTTTCGGACTCCCATGGATTCCAACAGCTTCTCATTGTACATTAAAAAAAGAAACAAAAACAAAAACTCTTTTTGATGCATCTCATAACAAGAGTTCTTCATTGCTTATGCTGCAGGGATCCCCAAACTTTTTACACAGGGGGCCAGTTCACTGTCCCTCAGACCGTTGGAGGGCTGCCACATACAGTGCTCCTCTCACTGACCACCAATGAAAGAGGTGCCCCTTCCGGAAGTGCGGCGGGGGCCGGATACATGGCCTCAGGGGGCTGCATGCGGCCTGCGGGCCATAGTTTGGGGATGCCTGGCTTATGGCTTTCTGTGTATTTCCTCAGTCTACAGATAAACCCAGATGAAAAACCATCAAACCAAGAACTAGGAAACATCATGCATATTGGTGACATTGTGCAACACATACGATGACAATAAAAATGAAAGGGCAGTCTGCGTCCACACACCATTCTCCTTACACTCAGTGGCCAATTGTTGGGCAAATGAGTTTGTAAAATTTGTATTATTTGAGTTTGCTCACTTTTAGCGTTAACAACTGGTGCTGGGCAGCGCCAGGTATATATCTGTGAAATTGTACATTACCTTCCTGCTTGGGAAGGGCCATTGTCTTGCTAATGTTTGCTGGAGGAGAGGTTTTCACACCAGAAAGTTTTGAAGAGAAGAAGAAAGAGAAAGAAGGAGAAGAAATAGAAAGAAACCATGTTTTGCAGGGAGAACAGAGAAAATGCAGAGTGCTGAAGAAGAAGCCATATGCAGAGAGGGAGAAGGTGTGCAGATGGGGAACCAGAGATGAAGGGCTTTGCGAGCTCCGTTAAGACTAGTGGGACTTTTGATTCTAGGAGAAACCAGAGAAGATTCTCCTGGTTGTAGAACTGGAGAATGTGTCAGTGGCTTTGGGGGCCCTGTGTGTTTGCTCGTCGGTTGGTGCAAGACTTTAATAAAAGAATGGTTCACCATTTTTTGGCTTCACTGTTTCTTTACTATCTGCCCAAATCCAATGAGAACCTGCATGTGAATGGCGGCAACGACAGCGATTATTGGCCCTACACCAATATAAAACAATTATATACAGTGTGTCCGTAAAGTCATGGTGCACTTTTGACTGGTCACAGGAAAGCAACAAAAGATGATAGAAATGTGAAATCTGCACCAAATAAAAGGAAAACCCTCCCAGTTTCTGTAGGATGATGTGGCAGCATGTGTGCATGTGCAGATGATGATGTAACACCATGTATACAGTGGAGCAGCTCATGGCCATGCCAGTCGAGATATGGACGGTACAGAGGAAAGTTCAGTGTGTCCTGTGGCTCGCTAAATTCAAATCTGTGCAATATAAAGTGCAACGTGAATATCGGCGCGTTTATAACAAAGCACCACCACATAGGAATAACATTACTCGGTGGGATAAGCAGTTGATGGAAACCATCAGTTTGGTGGAGAAACCCCATTCTGGTAGGCCATCAGTCAGTGATGAGTCTGTAGTCGCTATATGGTATAGCTACCTAAGGAGCCCTAAAAAATCTGTGCATGAGCCCACATCGAACTGCACTGAATAGGTATGAAACTGGGAGAGTTTTTCTTTTATTTGGTGCAGATTTCACATTTCTATCGTCTTTTGTTGCTTTCCTGTGACCGGTCAAAAGTGTACCATGACTCACTGTATATATATATTTTCAGAACATGGCTTAGTTCAAAATAGGAATTAGCACAAATTCATATGTAGGCTTCCTTTTTGTGAAGGTTGCATGTAGTCACTCAATGTATAAGTCAGATCCCTAAATTTTATCTTACCTGATCCCAGCTACATTCAGAGCGATTCAGCATAACTTTTGGACAACTGGGAGAATCCTTCTTTTTGTGTGCAGATGTTATGAACCTTTCTTTGGGGGGGGGGGTGATGTTTTTCTAGTGGAAATGGGCAAAGAAGGCAAAATGCATATTAGAGAAGAAGCTAAACTTTTCTTACATCAGAAAAATCATGGGCAAATAAAGTTGGATTTAGTAAGTACTTTTATCCAGGACAAGGATGAAAATGGGGGAAAGTAACTTAGGGTCTAGTGAGAATCACTCTTCATGTCATAAAATCACAAACAGAATGGTCACAGGAAAGAGACAAAAGAGTTTTTATCATGCATATTTTCTGTAACCAGGCAATTTCCTAAAACTAAGGGAGAGAACAAGACTTTGGAATTTGAGATGACTTTGCCTATTGTTTCTCAACTCACTTCATCTTTCTATGCTGAACTTTTTTATGGGTAAATGAAGATTACAATAGTAGCTATTCCTAGGATGAAAGAATGAAATGCTACAATGACATACAGATGTTCTATGGGTCCCAAAATATAGGAAGAACTTTATAGATACTAACCATTATTATATTGGAAAGTGTTTAATCAAGAAGGAATTGTAATATATAATATGTTTAAAACATCAGGATGGTGTTTTTATAAAGGATGATGCCTTTTAGTTTCATTTTAGTGAAGGTACAAATATTTATAAGGCTTACATGAGATTTCTCCTGACATTTCCCCCTTAACACTGTATTTATAGAAATATATATCTTCATAATTTATATATGTATGAAAATATAAATGTTAAATTACTTTCATATCATTTACCACTGATAATTTCAGGATTCAAATACTGATAGATGGGATAAATCTCACATAATAATAGCACTCTCTATATCAAAACACTACCTTCTAAAAAGACTTGTTAAAGAACAATTTTCAACTGAGTAAATTTTAAGATCTAATTGGCTTTGTTAAGCAATTCATGAATTTGGGCAACATCCTATCTAGCAACTAGAAGGGTGTTCTGAGAAGCTGTGCAAAATGGGAGGATTCATAGGAAGGAGGGTGGGTCAAGGGAACTATTAACAAAAGAAAAAAAAAACATTTTTATACAAGGACTTATTTTCGGGTAGGTGGGGGAAGACAAGGGCAAGTGTTTTTATTATGCAGATTGCCTCTTCTTTCTAAGGAAAGATTAGAAGGGGGATAGAGAGGGCCATGTAACAGATTACCTCATTGATGTTGACCAGAAAATTCCAGACTGGTTGATTAAGCTTATACATATTTCTTAGAGAGGTTGAAACAGCAATTAGGTCAGTTACTAAGTAGATTTTTTATCATGTGTTTTAGCACAAGTGATGCCATTTGAGGCTTGTTGTTTTCTCTTTAACAGATCTCTAGTGCCTCAGGCAAGAAATTATAGATCACCCATCTACTCATAAAGGTTGTTTTGTTTGTTTGGTTTGTTGATTGGTTTATGCGTTGGGTTTGTGTGTTTTTGTTTGAAGAGTTAGGAAAAGTTGGAATAGAATTGGAGTCTAAGGCAAGACATTTGAAGCAAGTGTGCTAAATAGAATACTATTGTTTCATCACAGCAGTGCTTTTGATGAAATTAATTAAACACTCTTCTGCACAATTAACTGATAGAAGATTTAATTTTGAATCTAGCTTCAACATCAACTAAAAATATACTGAATTGCAAGTCAATTCCATATTCCAATCAAGCTTCTTTATGAATCTGAATCATTTTCTAATTTCTGTGACAACCAACTCATGCCTCTTTCCAGCTCACGTGAAGCTTAGAATGACACCGACCCAAATCAATGTCATCTTTAACAATAATAATTTTAGACTTCCTTACATTGTATGACTGCTAAAAAAATACATCTATGCTTTAAAAATTCAAAAATAAGTTTATAAACTGAGATCACCTGAGTGTGGAGACTAAAATTTCTGTAGGCAACTATCAAATTTTATTAGGTTTTATTTAACAGTTTTTCTCTATGATAATCTATTACTTCCTTAACCTTTCTCTCTGTGCCTCCCACTTAATCCAACTCCCACACCTGCCATTTAAGATGCGACAGCTGAATTGATTCAATAGTATTATACTGAGTATTTATTACCTACCACACTGTATAGAAGTTTTGGAGTGGTCTAGGTGAAAAGACAGAGACAGTTCCTGACCTCAGAAAGCACACACTAGATAGGTGGAGACTAACCAAGAAGGAATTTCCATGTAATGGGGCAGGGCTCTGATAGGGAAAATCCAGTGCTCTGATAATGCAACTCAAGGTCTACTTCCTTGATGAGGTAGAATCAGATGCCTGCCTCCCTTCGTACTTTAAAACCTTGAAGACACAAGGAGTTCTAGGACTCATTTCCCTCTCATTCGTTGGCTTCGGCATCTTTAAAGAGATGATATTCCGTTTGTACGCAGTGGTGGTGATGGTGGGATGGTTTGGGAGGATTGGGTCTGTTACCAGGAGCCATTTTGCTTTCTGAAATAATGATGTCCCACATGTCAAATAGCTTGCCCTAAAATGTGGCAACTTCTTCTTTTTTTTAACACCTCTTTGTCAGTACTTTCTTTAGGCTTGACATCTGAAAAGGAGAAAGCTGAGTTTGGCTCAGACTCACACATTACTAGCAAAATTGTCATTTTCACTATAACACTCAGATCTTATGAGGGGAGCTGGAAAAAATAGAAAGATAACTCTCCTGTTTTATTTACTTATTTATTTTTTACTTTAATTTATTTTCAGCAATATGTAGGGCAGTTGGCTAATACAAATGATGCTAGGAATTTATGATTCCAGTTGTAAAGGTTACATATAGATGTTCATATGGAATAGTCAGTAACTAAATAATATAGCAGATAAGGTATTGGATTCACAGAGACATCTAGAACTAGCTGGGGTCTGATAGTTATTCACGGAGTATTTCAAAACACATCAGTTTACAAATTCAGAATTCTCTGGCCTCTCATGTCTCCTGAGCTATGTTCAACTCCTAGTCATTAGCTCAGTCTGAAGCGTATAGATTTTCTGACCACATATATACTCACCTTCCCCTCCATACATATCTCTGTCTATAAAGAATCAACAAAAACCCAACAGTATGACAAAAAGTTTTATGGCACACCTGGTAGAATCCAAAACCAAAAGTTTGGGCCCTTAATGAATTTTGGCCCTTAATTCATTTTGACACTTAATGAATTTTGTGTCATAGAGCAATTTACTTAATTTTCTTGAACATCAGTTGTTCATATACATACTACAATCTCATGACATATCTATCTATCTATCATCTATCTATCTATCATCTATCTATCATCTATCTATCTATCTATCTATCTATCTATCTATCTATCTATCTATCTATCTATCTATCATCTATCTACCTACCTATCCATCCAACTAAATAAATAGATAGATATAGATATACACTGCTCACAAAAATTAGGGGATACTTCAAAATGAATATGAAGCAATAAAATATCCCCTAATTTTTGTGAGCCAAATTAGGGGATATTTCAAAATAAATATGAAGCGATGAAACATCTATTTCTTCACTATGTCTTTTTCCTGACAGAGCTTTCTGTCACTGAAACTCCTAAGTCACATATCTCTTATCCTGTCTTTCAGGCAGGCTTGTATATGCTATCTTTATAGTTTTATCTTGGTGAAAGTAAACATACTCACAAAGTTTACATAAAATCACTTAGTGGGTACCCTCTGCATTAGAGATTGCTAACTGTCTCACCATACCTATATTTCCCTTCTCCCAGTTTTTAGTGAGGTTTATAATCACTGTATAGAAACAGCATTTCCTAGCTTTCCTCTTCAGGTCTTACCATATATATAAGTCTTAACCAATGAGATTCATTCATTCATTCAACACATAGTTATTGAGTACCTTCTGTAGTCTGGGCTGTAGGGATACAGCAGTGAATAAAATATACACAAAAAAAAAACCCCTGCAATAATCCATAACCCCCAAGGAGTTTATAATCTACTGGGAGGAAATAGACAAGTTAAAAATACATTATTTCAAGTGATGACAAGTGCTATGTCATCATGAAGCAAGGTAGGAGGACAGAGAGTGACAGAAGATGTGGGTGTTGCTTCATTCTCGATGAAGCTGAGTAGGAATTAGAGTTTTGGGGTTGAAGGTTAGCCTTTGGATTCAGGGGTTCTTGCTGTGACTAATGTAAACAGGTTAAAAGGCATGCTGAGCTGTTGACAGGGCAGACAGTGGTGGTGAGGCTTTGAGTGCTGAGTTGAGGGCTAATTGACATTTAGCTAGAAGCACACAGAGTCCTGGGGCACCCTCATTACTCCTGTCCATAGTGCTGTGCAGGCAGGGACACGACAGTCACCTGTAGCATGCAGAGATTCCTCCTGGCTCCTGGAACCACAGGCAAGAGGGCAGAGTAAGACAGGCATTCTTGGTGATGAGGGGCATGGAAATGTTATGAAGTAGCTTCTACCAGTTTTCCTTTCAACATCATCTGGTGGGTGCTCTTTGTCCTTTATTCTTTATCCCTTTATCTATCCTTATGCCTGGAACAGAGATATGATGACAGGATTGCTAGAAGCCACCTTCTATCATGAGGACAGAACCATACTCTAGGGAGAGGGAGCAGCTTAGTTCCTGAGGACTTTAGATAGCAGAGTCACCATTCTGGCCCTGGACAACTCACATCATTTACTTGAAAGAGAAATAATCCACTATTATTTGGAGTTTATACTACTTCTTTGCTACTTTCAGCTACTTTCAAATTACAATATGAAGGAACAGGACCTACCATTTATTCTTAGAATTATTATTATTATTTTATTTTATTTTATTTTGGCAAGAGAGACAGAGAGAGAGAGAGACAGAGAGAGGGACAGACAGGCAGGAAGGGAGAGAGATGAGAAGCATCAATTCTTTGTTGTGTACCTTAGTTGTTCATTGATTGCTTTCTCATATGTGTCTTGATCGGGAGGCTGCAGCTGAGCCAGTGATCCCTACTCAAGCCAGTGACCTTGGGCTCAGATCAGCAACCTTGGGCTTCAAGCCAGTGATCTTTTGGCTCAAGCCAGTGACCATGGGGTTATGTCTATGATCTCATGCTCAAGCCAGTGACCCCACGCTCAAGCTTGTGAGCCCATGCTCAAGCCGGCAACCTTGGGGTTTTGAACCAAGGTTCTTTGCATCCCAATCCAATGCTCTATCCACTGCACCACTGCCTGATCAGGCTATCCTTGGGAATTTTTTACTTGAGGTTGATAATGTAGTGTGTTGGACAGTTCATTCTGAATATCATTTTCTTTATTCATAAAATAAGAACACACAATACAATATACAGATGATATATTATAGAATTTTATATCTGAAACCTATATAATTTTATTAATCAATGTCACCCCAATACAGTCAATAAAAAGAAATGGAGAGAATAATTAGACTCAACATTCCTACTAGAGGAAAGAGAAAGTACAAAGACCCAGAGATGAGAGTGAGCATGTCCAGTTTGAAAAGTTGGAAGTAGTTTAGTATGGCTGCAATGTAGCTATTCAAACATTTAACCGCATTTGGTGAGCTGATCACCCATCAGGGTGCCATGGCATACTAGGTAAGCATAACTGATCAGTAGTAGCTCAGCTCCATGGCATAGCACATCAGTTGTCCAGAGTCTGGCCAATGCCTCGATCTCCAGCCTTGTCTTTCTCTGCTCTTCTTCGTTCACATTACCCTCCAGAAATACTGCGCTGCTTGCTGTTGCTTTACACTCACTCATTATGTCTTTATACTTTCATTCATGCTATTCCTTCTGCCTAGAATGACAGCCCACAGCCCCAATACCTGTATAACCCCTACATTTTCTACACATTGTTTCAAATGCAACTCAAATGTTACCCTCCTCCAGGTAAGCTTTTTTGATACTACCCATTTCACTGACCTGTACTACCCGGTGTGGGTTGAATGACAGCTCCATCCTGGTACCCGTGAATGTGACCTGATTTGGGAAAAGACTCTTTAAAGACATAATTTAAAATCTTCAAATGAGGCCACCCTGGTTTATCTACATGGGCACTAAATTCAACAAGTGTCCCTATAAGAGACACAGGAGAGAAAGATGGAGAAGTGGATAAAATCATGTAAATATGAAGGCAGAGATTAGAGCTATGTAGCTGTAATCCAAGGAACGTTTTGAGCTCCCAGACCCTGGAAGAGACATGGCAGCGTTGTCCTGAAGAGCCTTTGGAAAAAGTGTGTCCCCGATGACACCTTGATTTCAGGCTTCTAACTTCCAGAACTGTGAGGGAATAAATTTCTGTTGTTTTCAAACAACAAGTGTGTGGCGATCTGTTATAGCAACCCTAGGAAGCTAGGCTTTTAGAATTACATATAGAAATTGTCTTTCAAGTCAATTAGTTGTGGGTGTTTCTCCCATGTGACATAGAGTGAAGCTCCTAGACAAGGGGCCACTTGTCTTAGTCACCTGTCACATCTTGTGCCTAACCCAGCACAGGACACATGGTTTGCATTTGTTAAATAAGTGGGAAAAAAAGGATAAATAAATAAGCACTAAATATTTCAAGGGTTTGACTACAAAGTGTTAAAAAACAAAATCAGTTTTTCTGAAAGGTACTTGTTTATAAATATGAGATCCTCCTGCCCCTTTGTCAGTGTCGTCCTGAGCACTCCGGGTTTCTTGCTGGGTTTTATTTAGCATCATACCAAATCGAAGGAAATGAGATGTTCATGCCTTCCCTTGCTTCCTGGGGTTTAACCTTCCTTTTGTGTCAGTCCTTCCTGCTCTCACAGCAAGGCAGTGCCTGCCAGCACCCTGCAAGGTGTTGAATTCAACTCCGTGTGGGACCGAAGTCTAGACAGCTCCTCTGTACCTTGTTGCCTTTCCTGCGTGTGAACGTTTAGTTACGGCGTGGGCTCAGTGTGGAGATGGATGTATATTTACTCTGATGCATTTTTGCAATTGTGTGACATTTTCACTGCATGATGCAAGGGACCTTGAACCACACCCTGTGTGCCCAGCCAGGGGATTTCACAATTCACCTGTCTCCTCTAATTGGCTCAGACTGATTCACTTACTGTGGTCTCTGCTTGAGTTTGATGTTCTCTGGAATATTATTTTCATCCATTTGAAAAGCCAGACTCAAAGATTAGGGGACCACTGAACACAACTCACGTGTAAAAAAAAAGAAAAAAGAAAATGCATTTATCGTTCATCAGCAGGAAAGCGGTTTCCAGACCAGGTGGTGAGGAGAGCCCAGCATTCCTGTTCAACTCTGTCTATGCTTCGCCATTTTGCTGGGGCTACATTTATACTGCCTCTCAGTTTTCTAGACTATCTGCTCACCTAATTTATTGAGCACCTACTACATGACTAGGCACTAGTCCAGGTGCTGGGACAGAGCCATGAATGAAACAAGAGAAACAATTCCTGCTCATATGACATTTAGATTCTAGTGCATTTTGTAAGCTAAAAGTATAAAAATACAAACAAGTAAATTTAGTGACTCTTTTTCATACCTTGTTCAGGTATGGCTCACTCACTAAGGTTTTCTTGTTAAAATCAATTCACCAGTGATTTATTAGAAGCCATAAGGGACAGAAATAGAAACATGCAAATCAAACATCTGTTTTAGAATTTCTTTTGGGTCCTGGCTGGTTAAATCAGTGGTAGGGCATCGGCCCGGTGTGTGGATGTCCCAGGTTCGATTCCCAGCCAGGGCACACAGAAGAAGGGCCCATCTGCTTCTATACCCCTCCCCCTCCTCTATTCTCTCTCTCTTTTTTCATCCTGCAGTCATGGCTTGAATGGTTCAAGCAAAGTTGGCCCTGGGTGCTGAGGATGGCTCCATGGCCTCACCTCAGGCACTGAAATAGCTTGGTTGCTGAGCAATGGAGCAGTGGCCCCAGATGGACAGAGCATCACCCAGTAGGGGACTTGCCTGGTGAATCCCGGTCAGGCGTATGCAGGAATCTGTCTCTCTGCCTCCCTGTCTTTCTATATCTCACTTAATAATGACAAAAAAAATAGTAAGAATTTCATTTGGGCTTTCTAGACATGCTGCTTCTGATAGCAGGTTATTTTTGGTGTCTGTAGTTTCCATGGTTGAATTTCTGTCATAAGGACTATCATTGACTCCTGTTTTGTACCTGTTCACTTCAGTCAGACTGTAACACAATAGAAAAGACACTATTGGAAGAGTCATTGCTATTTTTTTGCACTGACTACCTGTCCTAAACATAATTAAAAATTAGTGGGCTAATTTTTAACCTATTAATGGGAGGTTCATTTTTATTGATGATAAAAAAAGCAAAGCTAAAAGATATAGGTTAAATTCTTCCATATGACATATTAAAGGAGACTGATTTTGACTAAAGATTAATTTGGGGATTAATATTTGAAGGGGCACTGGCCATATGTGTGATATGACAAGTGTAGTTAAGGAAAAGCAGAATGGTAGATACAATCCATCATTCAAAACCAAAAGAAACAGCCCAACACCAAACTGGAAAAAGTGCTGCATGCAAATTTATGATAATAAAGGGAGGCAGCATGATAGAGTAGAAATAGTTTGCCTGTGGAATCAGACAGAGGTACATTGTAATTTGCTCCTCTGAAAAATAAAATAGTAATTGACAAACAGTAAGTACCTTTCTCAGATTTCACACTCATTCTCTTGGTTCAAACTCACATCCCTCTATAAGGTAGGTATAATTACAATGCAGAAAATTAATGTTATGATTAAATAAGAAAAAATACAAAAAGCTTCTATGAAAGCACATCATAGGTTTTGTTCAAATATTTTTTTACTATTTATTTTTAGCATTCTATTTATTGATTTTGAGAGAGAGAGAAAGAGAGAGAAACATTGATTTGTTGTTCCACTTACTTATGCATTCATTGGTTGATTCTTGTATGTGCCCTGATCGGGGATTGAACCTGCAACTTTGGCCTACTGGGACAACACTCTAATCAACTGAGCTACCCAGCCATGCTCTTATTGTTTTTTACATATTGTGCATAAACATAAGCTTGCCATTTCTCTGCTATGTGCTTTTGTAGGGGCCACAAACTTAATCTTCACAAGCTTCAGTCATATCTCCATCATGGGGTTTTCATCATATTGAAAAACTTAACACAGATAAAGAACTTAGAATGATTTCTGGAGCTTAGAAGATGATTAATAAAAGTTAGTCCTCTCAGTAGCAATTTAAGCATGGTGTACTAGAACACATTAGTTTCTCCATACTCCCAACATTGACATAGAGCAGTGCTATCCAATAGAAATGTAATGTGAGATACATATATAGTTAAAACATTTTAGCAGCCACATAAAAAATGTTAAAAAAGTAAAATTTGAATACAATATTTTATTAAACTCAATCTATCCAAAATAGTCTTTCAATATGAAATCAACATAAAATTATCGACAAGATGTTTTTAATTTTCATTATTAAGTTTTTGAAACCTGGGTATATTCTACACTTACAGCACATCTCATTGAATAGTAAGTTTTCATTGGAAATACTTGATCTGTATTTAGATTTCATAAAATTAACAGTTGACAATGTAGAGTCACATACCCGAGTTGTTCCTTGAAAGTGTTCTAGTAGCTGAACTGAGTATGAGTTTTAAAACTTCACTGATTTAATTTTTTAAATTAAATTTATCAGAGTGACATTGGTTAATAAAATTATATAGGTTTCCAGTGTACAATTCTATGATATAATATCTGTATATTGCATTGTATGCCTGCTGCCCAAAGTCAAATCTCCTTCAAATTAAAATGAACATTTCAGTTCCCCAGTCACATGAGGCATATTTCCAGTGTTTGGTAACCATATGTGACTAGTGGCAACTCCATTAGAAAGGATGGATCTACATCTTTCTACATAATCTGTCAAGAGTGGGAATGCAGTTAGGGTTTCTGTTCTCTCTAACCCCAAGGAACTTCTGGATTAGGCCTCTTACTTTGGGTCAAGAGCTGTAAATGTCACTGGAACTCTTATTTAAGATGGAACATAAAAATGATGTCCATTTTTTGTGAGGTTCTTGAGGTTAGGGCTGATGCTGAAAGCAGTCCTGGATCTCACAGGGTCAGTGCTGGTAAGAAAGCTCCAGGATAGATGAGGCTAGACCTAAGTTCAAGAGACTCAGTTGGAACTAGAGGGACTCAGTAACTCAGCCAGTATGACTTGTGTATAGAAGGCTGGAGTGCATTTGCTGGGCTGGTTCCCAAGTATTCAGTTGCTAAGAAATAAGGGGATGGTCATAATCTTGAAACAGAAAATACAAAAGGGAAAGAAACTATGAGAGTTTATTTATTTATTTATTTTGTTTGGGTCTTATCATATGCAAAAAAAAATAAAACCTAGAGAGCTTTGGAGGCCTATGGGGATGCAGTGAATTCAGAAAAGTAGGATTTGTTTTCCAGGAAAGTGGTGAGATGTTAGTTGAAATACTATATCATCTTCAGTCCTTCTTACACTAACTTGAGGGGTGGAATTCAAAGAAGAAGACAGTTAAGAGGAAATTTCCAGCGAGGATAAGTGAAAAGACTTGCAACTTGGAGTAAAAGAGAGTAAAAGAGCCTGAAGAGGATATAGTAATCCGGGGCAAACACGTAAGGGCTGTAATCATACAGCATCAGTGTAAATAGTTGACATCAAAGAGGCACCAGGATTCAGGACATTGATATCAGTGCTTTTGTTTGGTTTTGTGAGCTGCCATATCCCTTTTAGTTGTTTAAATCAACTACAGCAGCTTTTGGGTCACTTCCTTCAGAGAAGGTTTCACCTGACATTGTTTCTGTCTCTGGTTTCCCTCCTCAAGACTAGTGTTCTCCTTTTTAATTAATTAATTAATTTTTATTTTTATTTTTTATTTTTCCAAAGCTAGAAGAAGCAGGCAGGCAGTCAGACAGACTCCTGCATGCGCCGGACCAAGATCCACCCGGCATGCCCACCAGGTGGCGATGATCTGCCCATCTGGGGCATTGCTCTGTTGCTGCTGAAACTATTTTAGTGTGTGAGGTGGTGGCCATGGAGCCATCTTCAGCTACCGGGCCAACTTTGCCCCAATGGAGCCCTGGCTGCGGGAGAGGAAGAGAGAGACAGAGAGGAAGGACAGGGGGAAGGGTGGAGAAGCAGATGGGCACTTTTCCTGTGTGCCCTGGCCGGGAATTGAACCCAGGACTTCCACACGCTGGGCCTCCACTCTATTGCTGAGCCAACCGGCCAGGGCCTTGTTCTCCTTTTTTTCTGCTCTCACTTAAACATGGAAGAATCTCCGGTCCCGTCCTTGCCCCTAACATTTTCTCTCTTAGGTTTTCTTCCAAATCAATATTCACATTATTATTTACCACCTAGATAGATGCTCCTCCTGATGCCCACATACTTGTCTACAGCCAGACCCACTCCTAAACTTCATTTCCATGTAGCCAAACATAAATAATCACAATATGGTCTTTGTTCTTTCATGTATGCTTCCTCCATCACTTGGGCTTTATGTGCAGACTCTAGTCAGTGTCAAATCAGGGGCCAAATTCTATGGTCCTGCTGAAAAAAGGGGTCTCTCGGTTGTCTCACTAGAAGTCCTGGGATTGTATCTCACTTCTTCTGATAAGGCCATTTGCCTGTCCCTGGACCAATCACTGTGGCCAAGGACAGACGATACCTGATTGGTTAGGCATAGTCACATGCCCAGTTCAGTCACTGGAGGTACATTCAGGAGCACTGAAGGTAAGGGAGGGAGGGAAGAGTGTCTCCCTAAAGCAAAGCCAAGTGCAATTTCCAGAATAAAATTCTGAGTGGGAAAAGGACCAATGTCCATCACAAAATTCAAGGGAAGAGAGTGTTTGAAGAACAAAGGATTCATTAACAGTAGAGGATGCTAAGAAGATGTTAAGAAGAATAGAATTTTGACAATGGGATGTCATTGCTGATGTTTCCAAAACTATGATAGAATGGTAGGGGCAGGTGTCAGGTAGCAGGCTGGTTAAGATTTTTAGAATTGAAAAAAGAAAGATTATTTTTTCCAAATTTTAAGCCACTAAGTTTGTAATAATTTGTTATAGCAGCCATAAGAGTCTTAGAAGTGATTTTCTGTAATTTACAAATATAAATTTGGCATATGTATTTTATATACAATGGTCTCTTTCTTGCTGAGAAACCAGTAGGTTTAGACATGTTTCTAGGGACAATGCAGGGCACACATGTACACTGCATGTTCAAATATACATATGTATCTTATGCAATAGCATCCTTATCCAAAGAGCCAGACTTGTGTTTTACTAAGGGATTTGCAAGTTTTCTTCTTTCATATCTTCCGAATTTTAATGAAATTCCAGTACTCCACTAGAACATTGTAGAAAAGAGCAGACTTCTGTATTTCTATACAAGGATCCTCTAAGAATAGTCAGATATTTTTTAATTCAAATATAAAATCAACCTGGGACGGGAAGTCTGGCTCCCATATTTAAAATTCTGCATAAGATCATGGAAGTTCAGGAGAAGCTGATTGATTTGATCTTTTTTTATGACTGGTACCACAGACATATTTCTATTGTGAGCACATCCTTTTATGAAACAGAAACAAGATTGTCTTGTTGCTTCTTTTAATCTCAGAGCTTAGATTGCCCTGTATCATTTCCTTATTTTGCGGGTCACTTTTTCAGCACAGGAGCACAGCTGTGTCAGAGGCCTCCTCCTTTGGAAATAACAAAAATAGCACAACTTCTTATTATATCTCAGTTTCATTGTAGGACAATTTTTAGGTTGAACCAGGCTGTGTGATTCACTAATGTCCTATCACCATGTGCAGTAGAGGTAGCAGAGCTAAAAGCCTGACTCTCCTTCAACTGGAAAATTTGCAGACAAGTATTTATTTTATGAGGATGCTTTCTCTTCCCCATTGAGCTCATAGCATATAGCTAATGCTGACTGAATTGCAGTACCAAAGGCAATATCTAGAAACCACTTACAGTTCCTGACTTGTACTACTTACTGTGGGTACACGCATTGCATTATTTACTTGCACCACATTTCATAGATAGTTGCCCCACTGTAAATTCCTAAGCCACCAAATAGCCATATATTTAAATTGTACAACACTGCTCTCCAAAGAAAAAACTTTGGAAGTGTTTATCTTTAGAGCCAGCAGTCTTAAAAATAGCCTGGAAAGACTGTCTGACAAGTTTCTTCAATCCTAATGAAATATTGCTACCTTACCATTATTGCACCTATAACATACCTGATCTGTCCTGTTATTGGGGCTTTATGTGTTTACTGCTTGGCTTTATGGGTTTTGTTTAGGACTCATTCTCCCTCTAAACTTATAATTTAAATCTCCCTGTAAGCCTACTTCCCAATACTAATGACTGACATTGTCACCAATGCCTGGTAGTCAATGGTTTCCATGTTTTGAATGCTTCTTTGTGCAAAGATCTGTACACAGGTTATCTCTTTGTCATCCTCACCACAGTACTGTGCAGTGGATATTACCACATCCATTTTACAGATGATGAGATGGAGGCTCCTAGAAATGCAACATCTTTCATATGGCCATAAAGCTAATCCAGGAACTAAGACTGTACATCAATCAGAATTCTTTACCTTGGCTCTGCATGCCTTCCACAGTATTATTAGTAGGACAAAATAAATGCTGAATAAATGGCTAACTTAAAATCTACCTATACAACTTTTAAAATAGAAATAAATATTGCATATAAAAAATAGTAGAATGATTTAATGTTAGAGCACTGAGATCATTAGCCTCTCCTTAACATGCAATAATATAGACAATCCAGGGGTAAGGGTTTTCATGTTGAAGGCCACTTCAATTTTTGCCAAATTTCTACAGCCATCTAATGCAATGCCTTTTCTGGAGAAGAAGGTTGGAGAAAGCTGGCAGAAGGGTGCTGGATTTGTCACTCAGGACTTGACTTTTACTAAACTTTTTAAAGTGGGGACTTGTAGGCCTTTCTCCTCCAGTAAGTGATGGAGATGAAGGGATAGCAGGGCTGGCCTCATGGGTATGTGACCAGGGCAGTGGCCCAGGACCCATACTCAGATGAGTCCCCAATCTTGGCATTCAGTGTTCTGTGGTTACCATCTTGAAATTCTTAATAATTTTATTTTTAAATTTATGTTTTATAAGTGAAGTTTGGAATGAAGCAGGTTGTAGGGCTCAGAGTCTTAGCTCACAAACATGCTTATCTACCCCAAGATGAGCTCTTGGCTGCCTACCCCTCCTCACTGGGGCTAGGTGATGGGGCTTCAGTACAGATAGAAGAGTCAGGGTCCAAAGTGGGCCCCATGTGCTGAATTAGGGGTTTTATTTTTTGTTGTTTTTTTTTGGTGAGTATCTTGCTGTATAAGTATCCCCAAGACCAAGAAAATAAGAGGTTAAATAATGAATTAAGGAAATGCTATGACAGCTTGAAAGAGACTACAGAAGGAAGGCAAAAGCTTTATACCTGGTTTTTACTGAAGGGGACCTCACATTTTCATTTAATACTGCACCTAATGAATTATGTAGCTATCCATGAAGGAGGACTCAGATCTTTTAAAGGGAAAATTTTGGCTGCCAAATCTTACTGAATGGCTTGCACTTTAACTTGTTAGCCCTTCTCTCTCTCTCTGTCTCTCTGTCTCTGTCTCTCTCTCTCTCTTTTTTTTTAGTAGAGATTGTCTAGATGCTCATCAACCCATTCCTTTACTGGACACTATTACAGGAAGTTATTGTATTTCCTAGCCTCTTTTGTAGTTAGCTCTGGCAAAAGAAATGTAGATTTAAGTCTACATTTAGCCTGGCCCTGAGATGCTCCACATGATCCTCCTTATCCTTTCTCTTCACTCAATGACTGGCTGGATGCAGAGGGCCCAGCAAGGGACTCCAAGGAACCCTGAGAGATGGGATGGCCACAGGAAGGAAGGAGACAGGATCCTGAAAGCACCATAGGATGGCTGCCCACCAAACTGTGTGTCAGAAATACATATTGATTGTAGGAAGCCATTGAGAATTTGCGGTGGTTAGCTACCAAAGCAGTGTTAATTAGCCCAATTAACAATATTTTCAACAAAAGACATTTTTTTTCTTGTGCAGGGTTTAGAAGCTAAAGCTCTCAAGCCAAACTGGGCTACTGCCTGCTTTTGTAAATAAGGTTTTATTAGAAACCCAGCCCTGTCCTGCTCATGAATTGTCTAGGGTGGCTTTCACTCTACAGCGGCATCGTTCACTAGTGTGACAAAAGCAGTAGGTCTCCCAGATCCTAAGATATTTTCTAGCTGGTCCTTTACAGAAAACCTTTACAAATGGCTGGCCTTATGAATTGCTACTGATGGGGTGGTTGGACTGACCTTCATCAGATGTCTCTATAATGACTTGGATGAGGTTTTTTAAGATAAATAATGGTGTGTGCTGGATAATATTATTTCAATGTTTACTGTTTCTTATTTCTACCACTAGAACAAGTTGTTTTCCAAAGAGATGTAGGATTAAATCCAAGAAGATTCTTGCTATTGTGCCGTTGATCATTTATGTCTCTCTTGGCTCCATCAATCTCCATGGTCACTGTCCTTTGAAGTTTGGGGCTGGGGGACTAAAAGGACTCTCAGAGTGTTTTTGCCTTATGAATTGCTACTGATGATAATGATGATGATGATAACAATACTAATAATTAATGTGATAACTGCTAAAACATTCATTGAGCTATATACAGACAATGAGTTAAATATTACATGTGCATTATTTAATTTAATTCTCATAACACCCTGTGAGATAGGAATAATCATTTCATTTATTAAGAAAGAAACTGAAGCTCAGAAAGGTTAATGACTTGCCCAATATCATTTAGGCAGGTGGAAAGGCTGGATTGATATAACTCCTGTGATGTCCGGGGGTGGGGGGTGTCAGTGTAGCATTACTATCTCAGTAGCAGGAGAGGACATTCTGCTTAACATAATTTTTGCATAATTACAATGGGAATCTTTTCTTGTGCCTCTAAAGACTGATTTTTCACATTTGAAAATGAATAAAAACAATTACCATATTTCCCCAGGTATAAGATGCTCCCATGTATAAGATGCACCTTAAATTTGGGGGCCAGAAATTTGAAAAAAATGTATTACATAAATTTATTGAACTCAAGTTTTATTCATCATAAAATTCATACAACTCTTCATCACTGTCAAAACTCCCATCCATCAGCTTGTCCTCATCTGTGTCTGATGACGAATCACTGTCTTCAACAATGATCGCAAAAACAAGCGCAAAAAAGTGGGAAATGCAAGTAAAGAAACTACAACCTAGGTTTTAGACCCCAAATTTTTTGAAAAAGCGTGCATCTTATACATGAGAACATATAAGACAACACTATTTGAGAATGTAAGCAATTCTGCAAGACACAGAGCAAATGAACAAGTAGGAACTAATTTAGTAGCAAAGAGAAAACAGAAACCTGCCTACCCTCAGGAGAGTAAGGTCATAGAAGCCTATTGTCACCAATTCCTAGAAAGGAACTGGAGAAATCAGGTACATCTAAAGGTGAGGGTTAAAGATGGGACTGAAAAATGCTAAGATTGGTTGGCAAAGGATCATTTAGATCCCCCATATTTACTTCCTCACTCCAATTACCAGGTGACTACCTTTTTTCAACCTAATGAGGAAACATTTAACCAAAGAAACTCCCTTCTTAGGGATGTAGACACAATAAATCTGGTGAGGGAACAAGTGAATAAAATATTCAATGCTGAAAACAGAAACACCTTCCAAAGCTCTGCTCACAGAATCCTGGTTATAAGGACTAAACCCTCCAGGAAAGAAGGCTTCCTCTTTGGGGAAACAGAAAGTGACACTTTAGGTGTAACAGAAAATGGCTATATTATATTCTAATTTTTTTTTCCACACTGAATTCCTGCTGGCATTTGTTGTGATTTTAAGGTAGATTTGTCATACAGTAGTCACAAATAGGAAAAGAACTATTTGAAGAAAACTATAAGTAAAAGTAACAGTTTGGCTACTCATCAACTGTGTGATGATGTTAGGCTAGTCATATAGCTTCTCTGAGTCTATTTCCTTTGCTCTTATAAAGTCTGGATAATAGTACTTTTCCTACTCCCATTCCTAAGTGGTTGAGAAACTGTTAAGTCATATGCAGTCGAGCCTTGCTAATCTTCTATTTTTTTGCTACTTTTCAAAGTGGGAGGAGGGGAGAGAAAAAGACAGACTCCCACATGCACCCAACTGGGATCCACCTGGCAACGCCGGAACCCCCATCTGGGGCTGATGCTCTGTGCATCTGGGGCCATGCTTATAACTGAACTATTTTTAGCACCTGAGGCAGGGCCTCCATATAGCTATTCTTAGTGCCTGGGACCAATGTGCTCAAACCAGTCAAGCCTGGGCTGCGGGAGGGGAAGAAAGAGAAAGAAAAAGAGGGAGAGGGTTAGAGAAGCATATGGTTGTCTCTCCTTTGTGCCCTACTGGGAATTGAACCCTGGACATCCAAACACCAGGCTGACATTCTACCACTGAGCCAACTGGCAAGGGCCGGGCCGTGTCAACCTTAATTAATATTAAATCTACTTCTCACCCAATTTAAGATAGACTCTGGCATAGAGTAGACAGACACCCAATAGCTCTATGTTGAATGAATAAATGACCAATCAAATACAATTGTTTTGTAAACTTTAAAGTGTAAAAAACTTAAGTGTTGGTGATGTAGTCATTAAAAATAATAACTTAGATCTACTTTCATTAATATGGAACTAGGTTGGTTTATAGAATAGCATATAGTGTACGATTAACATTTCTTTTCAATTTCTTTTGTGGAAATTATTACAATATTCAAATTTATACTTGAAATGCTAGGGGGAAAGTCCAGGGGCTTATGGGTTGTTTATCAGTAAAACTATAATCTTACAAAAATTGATATTTTTTTACATATTTAAAATCAAGTTTTCTGCTCAGTTTTGTTACTGTATAAATGAAAAAACAATTAATTTCTTCAAAAAATGACTCATCCACAAAAATAGTGGTATGGTGGGATATAAAATAATTTTATGGATAGCAGTAAATCTTTGTGGAATAAGATCCTAATCTTTTTATGAAAACATAGGACATGCTTCTAGATGCTGATTAGCTATATGCAGAAGCTACAGAGAATGGCAAGTATTCTAGTCATCTGTTCTAATTAAAATTTAAATTGAAATCTGGGTTCTAATGAAGAGAAGCTTAGTGTAGGTCCTGTGGGAACTCTTCAGAGGGTAAGAGGAAAAATGCACAAAGGCAAATAAAGATTTCACACACACATTTTCTTCCCATGAGTTTTACTTGAACATAAACTTTATATTTTTCACAGGAACATGTCTTTTCTTGATGGAAGCCAAACACTGTCCTTTTGACATGGACATTCTTAAAGTTATGTCATTTCCCAATAGCGCAGACCTAACTATGCCATTGTGGACACATTGGCATTATTCCTCTGACACCATGTCTCAAAGAAATTAGGTGACAGCTCAGCTCTACCCGAGAATTGAATTTATAACTAGCAATTTTAGGCATGTGGTCTGGCTCAGACAGGGCTCAATGTCAAAGGTTACTGCTATGTTGGAAAAAAAAATGTTGGGTTGCTAAAGGGATAGTGAAGAAAAAACAACTTAAAGCTCTATACAAATCTTTTTGGGCAACTTTAAAAAAATAATTCTGTATGTCAAATTATTTTGCAACGTCCCTTTAAGAGATATGTAAACCACCACATATATGCATGCACCCAGAGAATGCATTCAAAGAGGTAATTTATTCAAAACATTGACAAGAAGTAAAATGTACAAAATAAAGACATTTCAAAGGAAGGATGTAAAAATGTTGATTTCTTACTAAATGTATTTTTGTCATAAACACAACATAAATGTAGCAAATGGAAAAATTGAAAAATCCATTTTAGTATTTAAAAAGACACGTATTTGTGCCACTTCAGAAACAAGACATTTGAATGAAATACAACTATTTTTTTAAGCCTTGAGCTGCATTTGTTGCTAAAACATGGCACTAAGCATGTCATCCCTCTGTCTTATAGAATATTTCCTGCCATATTTCTCCACATTTATTCTCTCCAGTTAATTGGGGAAGTGAAATTGATTCTCTAGTCAGGATGCCTTCTCAATCAAGAACAAAGGCATTTCACCTTTAGTAGAATTTCTGAAGGCAGAGGCGGTGCTGGAAAGGTAATTAACACTGCGTTAGGGCATCTTTCTCTGGCTATAAGCATTCCACAGATAAAAGTTAGCAACTGTCAGTTGGACACCAGGAGTGGCAGGTTGCATGCCAGAGAGGGAGCTCACAGCTAATCTATAGCGAACAATATGCAGCATCAATCAACTCCTGAGCCTCCCCCAGTTACTGTGTGGAGAGGGGCCTGGGGGAGGACCACTTCCCCAGCAGCACTTAAAGGAGGAGCACGCTGAAAAACACAGCTGGAAAAAAAAAACCCAACAAGGGCAGATCTGACTGAAACTACCAGCGGAGTTTGATTAAAATGTACCAAAATTGTAATTTTTCCTTCACTATTTAACTGTGTGAGACACAGTCAATGTTGTTTAATGTCATTGCTGTTAATGAAGTTGTCGGGCATGTCACTTACATTGAATACCAAGTTTGTGAAAAAACTGATACTACAATTACCTCCAGCTCTATATGATTAAATTCATCAAAGCATGCCCAGGCTTCAGACTGTGCCAGATCTTTGAAGAAATTCTCTATGGCTTTGGAGTTTGCCCCAGCAGAACAACTCAACAAGCCTGGTGAAAAGACCAAGTTCTGTGGTGGCACAGTGGGTAAAGTGTTGACCTGGAATGCTGAGGTTGCCGGTTCAAAACCCTGGGCTTGCCTGGTCAAGGCACATATGGGAGTTGATGCTTTTTGCTCCTCCCCCTTTCTCTCTCTCTCTCTCTCTCTCTCTCTCTCTCCTCTCTCTAAAATGAATAAATAAAATCTAAAAAAAAGTTGGTAAAATTAAAAAAAAAATACTAAGATCTTGGGCCTGACCTGTGGTGGCGCAGTGGATAAAGCGTCGACCTGGAAATGCTGAGGTTGCTGGTTCAAAACCCTGGGCTTGCCTGGTCAAGGCACATATGGGAGTTGATGCTTCCAGCTCCTCCCCCCTTCTCTCTCTCTGTCTCTCCTCTCTCTCTCTCTCTCTCTCTCTCTCTCTCTCTGTCTCTCCCTCTCCTCTCTAAAATGAATAAAAAAAAAATTAAGACAGTCACAGAGAATCAAAATTTATTGAGGAATTGCTCCTCCAAAATGAGCCAATGGGAAATGAGAGAATCCCATTCCCCACGAGGAGAACCAGCCTCGTTTGCAGGCTCTGTGACCCCTTTCGAAGCACTCCAGGGCTGCATCCTCGCTCTCTGTCCTTCTGCCCCAGGTGAAATAAAATTCCACCATCTTCCTTCATTCCTTCCTTCATTTCTTAATTCTCTCATTCAAGAAATAGTATTCTATAATATCAAGAAATTAATTAATACAAATTAATAAGTTAATATTGAGTAGGACTTATTATTATTTCTATATGAATATTGGACTAAGCACTGTAAGTGATAAACAGAAGAGCAGATCTCCAAGAATTGGAAATTCTCATAGGTTAGAACGACATGTGCATGCAGAGCTAACATCCAAGGTATAAAGCAGGGGTCCCCACACTACGGCCCTGCGGGCCGCATGCAGCCCTCTGAGGCCATTTATCTGGCCCCTGCCGCACTTCCGGAAGGAGCACCTCTTTCATTGGTGGTCAGTGAGAGGAGCACAGCTGCACAGCTGCAAAGCGCTGCGTTGCTCACGTACAGTACTACTTCCGGTGACGCCAGACACACACGTCACGGCTCCGGAAGTGCATCATATCACTCGTTTGGCTAGCAGTGACAAATATGGAACCGGACATTGACCATCTCATTAGCCAAAAGCAGGCCCATAGTTCCCATTGAAATACTGGTCAGTTTGTTGATTTAAATTTACTTGTTCTTTATTTTAAATATTGTATTTGTTCCTGTTTTGTTTTTTTACTTTAAAATAAGATATGTGCAGTGTGCATAGAGATTTGTTCATAGTTTTTTTATAGTCCGGCCCTCCAACGGTCTGAGGGACAGTGAACTGGCCCCCTGTGTAAAAAGTTTGGGGACCCCAGGTATAAAGTGTTAAGCTCCACAAGGAAGATAAAGTAATATAGGTTGGATGGAACTCAGGTGGGAAGATAAGGGAAGGTTTGAGGCTGAGGTTGCATCTGAACTAGGCTTTCAAGAGTGGATGGTATTTGAATATCGGGAACACTTGCTGAGCTCTCTCCCTGGAACTCTCTGATCTTCACATGGCTGGCTCCTTCTTGATATTTTGAGATCAAACATCATCAACTCAGAAATATCTTTCCCTGAACACCCAGTGAAAGGATCCCCCACCCCATAAACACATTCCCTTTCTACCACATCACCCTGTTTTATTATCTTCATAGCACTTACCACTCTCTGAAATTCCTGTGTTCATTTATTTAGTGTTTTCACTCATTAGAAGAACAGTTCCGTGAAGAGTAGATACCACGTCCCACTTGATTAACACGGCATTCCCAGGGCCTAACGTAGAGACTGGCCTGCAGCAAAGGCTCATAAAAATGCAAAAGAATGAATTGAATGAAAGGGAAAGAAGATGCCAGGTGCAGGGAAGAATACGGGAAATGGCGAGGCGGAGAGAGCATGCTTGTGTGCGCAGGAAACAGTAAAGCAGGAGAAAGGTTCCGATGGACCGTGTATTCTGAAAGACATATTGAGGCAGACATTGGTGTAAAAATGCCAGTTTAACAAATCGGGACTTCTTTCTGTTGTAAGTGGGCAGCCACAGATTTTGGACTAGGACACTGATCAAAAACAGTGTTGAAAAAGCTGAACCTTTCAGATGTATCCCAAAATAAAAGGGTGGACACTGAAGTCTGGACGACTAGAGGACTATTTAACAGTTTAACTGGGAAGAAACTGAATGAATGCTTTAGGGAAAAACCATGGTACCATGATTAATCCTCAATTTCTGTGTAAATTAGTGTCTCCAATCTCTTTCCCAAGAATTAAATAAAAACTGTTCAACGAATAGTACTCAGTCACAAAAAGACATGGGAGGATAAGGAGAAAGGAAAGAAGGAAGGGTGATTTGGGGACCCTTACGTCCAAGGAGTCCAGAGTTGGTTGGAAAGGCATTGCTTGGGCTGAGACACATGTAGGCCCAGGCATCTGCCGGAAGGAGAAGGTGATGTTTAAAATACTTTCATGTTGTTCTTAGACCTGGCCCTGTATTTAAACTGAGAAATCCTAATTTGGGATTTGGTATACTTCCCCATGTCTTGTTTATTCTCTAGGACAAAGAAAATACCATTCGATAGCACATTAGCCACCTATGTCTACTGTTAGACCACAATCTTTAAAAGTTGGTTTTCATATTTTGGTGTCTCTTTAAGAAAATCTGCATCTGTGGCAGACCATGGGTCCTGAAGCCACAACATCAGCGTTCAGATTCTGGCTCCACTCAGTTGTCTGCTCTTGGACAAGTTATATAAAGGCTCTATGCCTCAGTTTCCAAAATTTGTAAAGTTGTGATTATAATAGTAGTGCCAGTAAGTGAGAACTTTTGTGAGAATAAATGAGTTAAAGCATATAAAGTACTTCAGAGGCATACCTGGCAAAAAGCAAATAAATTAATAATTTATTACTATTAAAATATTTTAATATTAATAGTAAAACTTAGCTGTTACTATTACTATTAATCTTATTATTGCATTCATGGCATCTAGCATATTACTCAGTGTATGCTCTCTATTACTCATTAATGCTAATGAAAAACTATGGCTTCTTTTTATGTTCTGGGGTTATAAAGAAATATCCTAGTAAGTTATGCATTTGTCAACCTCCGTAATGTCAGAGGTTTGCTTTGGCTAAGGAAATAGCTTGAACAATTTTCCTATGAGGTGACCAGGTCACTTTTTTCTTTACAAGTGACACAGTTCACTAACCCACATGTACATTATCATCACCATCATCACTATCATACTAGTTATTGTGTATTGAACACTCACTGGACCCCAGAACTTTCTGTCAGATACAAATAAGTAGTAAGCATGTAATGTGTGCTGAACATTGTCCTACAGCCTAGGAATGTAACAGTAAACAGAACCCATTTGTTTTTTCTTTTACAGAGACAGAGAGAAAGTCAGAGAGAGGAATGGATAAGGGACAGACAGGAACGGAGAGAGATGAGAAGCATCAATCATTAGTTTTTCATTGTGACACCTTAGTTGTTCATTGATTGCTTTCTCATATGTGCCTTGACCATGGAGCTACAGCAGACCAAGTAACCCCTTGCTCGAGCCAGTGACCTTGGGTTTAAGTTGGTGAACTTTTGCTCAAACTGGATGAGCCTGTGCTCAAGCTGGCGACCTCTGGGTCTCGAACCTGGGTCCTCTGCATCCCAGTTGAATGCTCTATTCACTGCACCACCGCCTGGTCAGGCCAGAACCCATTTCTTATCTTCAAGGTGCTAATACTTTATTAATGTGGTTTCATTTACTCTTCCCCAGGGTGAGGATGCATTATCACTGCCCTTTTATTGATGAGAAATGTGAGGCTACCATTGCTATTAATATGTGGAAAACCATACAACTGTTAGGTGGTCCATGTAAGATGTTACTCCAGAATTAACTTGTGTTCATTCTTGTAAGCTACACTGCTTCCTCAACTTCTTGCATTAGTAAAGTAACAAATATTCTTTTGTATATGTTTGAATGAAAACACTTTATTTGAAATTCTGTCAAATTGACACGTAAGAAAAATGCAATATAAAATTGGGCTAAGGGTTTGATCCAGATAGAATTCCAATAAAACAATTCTAGATATCTCGTAGCAAATATTTTTTTATCAATATGCAAGCATTTAAGTATTATTGAATATGAAAGTGGTGTCGAGTTGTTTTGGGTTGTGATGGAAAGTCAACACAAAGAAGGTTAAGCAAAAAGAAAAGGGCCATGTCTGGTTCATGTAACTCAGCCATAGGAGGGACTGCTAGCTTCAGGTGTGTCTGGATCCAGGTGCTCAAATACATACATCATCCAGTCTTATTCTTTCTATTTCTCAGCTCTACTTTCTTCCCTATTGGCTTCAGTTTCAGGCAGAAAACTCTTCTCATGGTTGACTTGTTTTTTTCAGTTTGTAATCTCATTGAAGTGAGAACTGCCTTTTTTTTTTTACACAGTTCTGGACAAGCTCCTAAAGAAGCCTCTCTGAACCAGCATGGGTCATTTGTTCACCAAGTCTGGGAGGATGAAGCACTCTGATGCTAGATAATGCACATACCTGGATTTCATAGGCCGAGCTGGGTTTTTATGGAATGCAGCAAGAGATCTAAACATCCCTCAGAGAAAGAGATGCATGGATCCAGTATGGTTAGCAAAGTCTGATGCTACACGAGACAGAGAGTAAAGCAGACAGTGACAGAGTCCACTGAAGTTCACCAAAAGAAAAGCCACACTTAATCACTGGAATAAAAGATTAATGTAGTCACTGGTAATTTCGCTATTTTGCCACGAGGTTTAAATTACTCATCTGAAACTTAAAACTGGGAAATTTATGTGGGCTTAACATTTCACTGGAGTGATAAATAAATGCTGGAAATAACCTTTCAAATGTAAACATATGCTCCATCTGGGTTAGGCTATAAAACAGTTGCACCAAGAGAGTGTTTTTCTTTGTGAATTGCTGGAAACTTGCACTCTTGCAAATTTTCAATCTTCCCCAAAACAAATCCTCTTCTTGTATAAATTTATGACCAAATTGAAGAAAACATCTAAGTGATATATTTTATGCACCCTATAGGTTCATGCTCTTTCTTTTTATTTCCCTATTTTCCCATCCTCCTCCTCTGCTTTCCCTCTCTTTTCCATTCTTCCTCCTTGCCTTATACCCAGTGCACCTGTCCATCGTGCTTGACCTACTTAATCATGTGTAAGCCCCTGCCGTCATGCAGGTAGATATCACACAGAACAGAGCTAAATAGTTTCCCTAGAAAGATTTCCAGTAAAAGGTCATTTCAAGGTATGATTTTGTTAGGAAATTGATACCTGTCCTAGTGACAAGTTTGCTCATATGTGGAGGAGAGAAAAAAGAACTAACAATTCCTGAGCGTCTCCTATGCACTGAAAAACACTGTGCTACTTAGTTTGTCTGTATGCTCTTACTGGAGTCACCTTCTCCCCAGCTTCCACGAGCCAGCTAGAATCACCCTTTTGTAAACCAACAAAACGGTCTAGAATGTCCAGCTACTGCTTTTGTGAGTTTTGTGGTGCAACGCCACGTGCCCTCCCCTCCTCTCCTACACAGCTCACTCCTAGGTCAGATTCGCCCACGGTGGTCTGCTTCAGGCCATCGCCTGCCTCCTCCTGGACTGCAGCAGCAGCCTTTTAACTTACTTCCCCAACAGCCCTTTTCCTCTCTTTTATTCCATTCTCCACTTTTCCTAATGAACACTCCAGATACATATCTGCTCGTGCCATCTGCTTTTTTTTTTAAAGCCCTTAAATGGCTCCCAGCACTGTAGGGTAGAGTCTGAAATCTTTAGCATGAGCTGACCCTCAGCTCCTGCCTCAGCTCCATCTCCCATTCCCCTCATTTACATTGAGCCACGCTGAATTTTTTTCTAGGTCTTCAGTTGGGACACGCTCATGTTGCCCATCCGTCTTTGATCTTGTTGCTTCTGCCGCCCCCTCTCATGGCCTCTTGACTTTGCTGATTTCTTTTATTCTTCGGGACATATTTTAATGTTACTGCCTTTGGGAAGCTTTTTCCTGTACTCCTTGACTATGTTGGGTTCTGATTAGCACCATGCATTCCCTTGCACAACACCTCTCTAGATGGAGCTTTTATCACATCACAGACTGTATGCCCAGGGAGGGCAGGCACCACGGCAGCCTTGCCCACCAGTGACTCCCTAATACCAGTGCAGTGTCTGACACTTCTCAGGAGGCACTCATTTTATATTTTTCGAATAGTCAGTTAATTCGAGTCATGCTCCTTGTCTGTCAGCAGTGAAGAGCTATATACCACAGTTAAATAGCTTATGCAATTATGCATTCACTCTTGTGGTCAGAGTATTTGTTAGATTACATGACATTTGTACTGTGCCATGTACTGAGGGTAAGAAAACATTATTTCTCCTGAAAACCAGATGTCTACTTAGGGATGTAGGACACACATGTAATAGTTAAAATGGGAAATGTTGGAATAATTGCCTCACAAGGTCAGAACAGAGGAAGGTCAGTCGGTATCGGCTGGCACATCAGGGAGTCTGGAAAGAGGCAGGCCATGATGGACAGTTAGGATTGGAGAATCAGAAGGGAGTGGGAAAGATATCCTGGGTGAAGGAATAGCATGGTCAACAGCAGAGTGAGAGACGGGAGATGGGTTAGCTGGAGTGTAGGGTTTGAGCAGAGAAGTTACAGACGGAATTATATAAATTGGAGGAAATTGCATTTTATAGAGCCATGCAGCCAGATTGAGCAGTTTGCACTTTATGCTAGAGAAGGCATTTAGGAATTTTCTTGTTATGGATGTGACATAAAAATATTGTTCTATTTTAGAAAGATAAACTCTTTCTTGAGTCTTTGGGAAAGATCTAGGTGTTCCTTGTTTTATATTCTTTTTGATCCTAATGATAATGATATAATTATTGGGTTAGCATTCTTATTTCCCATTAGACTGTAAATTTCTTGAATAAGGAAGGATGCAATTTTGTTTCACGTCCCCAGTGTCTCTAGCACATTACCTGGTGTATAGTCGGCATACGTTACATACTTGCGGAGTGACTAACTCATAAATTAGTTAATTAAGCTTGATCGTATAAGCATCAAAGGGTTATATGATTTGAAATTAGGAGAAAAGAGATATAAGAGATCAGCTGGTTATTGACAACACCCTGGGCATGACAAGGTGAGTGCCGGAACCAGCTGTAGGCTCCGAAGTTAGAGCTGTTCGGAAGAGCTGCATGTGCCATCCTTGGTAACATAAGAATTACAGAGCCTAGATGAGAAAAAGAAGTGAAAACCAGATATAAATACTGATTACCTGCAAGGAATGTAAGTGAGAAATTGAATGAAAGGAAAGATGAGCTTTTTTTTGGGGTGGGGGTGTCAAGGTTATGGTAGCCCCAAATGGGGATCTACCAAAGCAACTGGAGAAACAAGACAAGATTTTGATTGAAAAATCAGGGTAAGAGTTCATCACTCAAATCAGAACTTTTTGAATAGAATGAGTAATAGTTTCTAATGAAGCTCATTTGGGTCCTTATCAGAATTTAACAACAGAACAATCAAAACAACGTTATGTAATCATTGCTATAGAAAAGGATATATGAAAACATTCATGCTAAATAGAATCTACTGAAAAGTCATAGCCCAAATACTGATAATTTTTTCCCCTATGGTTATTGGGATTATAAGAGATTTTAGCTTTGGTTTTGTTTATCTAATTTTTAAAAATCCTCTAAAAAACTATAAATGCCTCCCAAGTAGTTATAATAAATCCTGATACTAATATAAAATGGTTAAAGTGTTAATTTAGTTCATGTTCTATGTTTTATGAAATTGCCTTATGCATTAAGAGAGGATTCCAATTTTGGGGCCACAAATATATGCATGTGAACAAAACCACCTATTTGTGAAATGTGGAGATGAGTAAAACATCAAACTATCCATCCTTTATGACCATCAAGCTTTTACTTTACAATATTATTTTTAATTTCATACTCAAGTGGCACTTTTATTTTATAATTAAACAGTCCACTGGATAATAGATGTATACCTGAGAGTAGCTTTACTGCATCGTAGTCCCTGGAAATAAATCCCGCCCCTTTTCACTCCAGTGTACTTATCTTGCAAACCTCCATTAACTACACGGAGGCATTATGCCTATGAGAAGTTGCATTTGGTTTTTTATTACCACTTGGTTTGAGTTCGCTCAGGCTCTCCCTGCATACTGGTTTCCACAGACAGTATGTAAAATGGAATCTCTCCAAATCACATCCTCTCTCTGCTTTAGTATGCCTGTTGCTCACCATGCAATTTCTCCTCGGTTTCCAAATACCCTCCCACTGGCCCCTGGTGGAGCAGCTCCAGAGAATAGTACCCTCCCATCAGTGTAGCGAACAGCTAGATTTCCCATTACAGACCTTTTGGTTGCGAGCAACTGTGAAATCCAGTGACTCACACACTCACAATAATGTGCACACAAGGGCTCTTCATCCTGCGTTTGTTTTTCACCTCCTGTTGTGCTTAAGTCATAAAGAGAGGACGTTTCCCATTTTCCAAACCCAAAGCAACCTGCTTGGGGCAGCCTTTGCTAGTCCCTTTTGCATGTTTTTGTTTTCCCTGGCCTGCTGATACCTTTGGCTTTCAACCAAGGTTTAACCATAAGACTCCCATCAGAGTCCTTAAAGAAGAAAGGTTACCAGCATGAGTACACTATATTAATAAATGAAACCCAACCTTTTAAAAATTACACTGTCAGAAAAACCCATTAGGCTGTAAAAGAGTTGAAGTAAACATTAGATTTTAATATCTACTGCTGCTTAGATTTTTCTGAACTGAAAAATCCCTGGTGAGCACTTAAAACTTCATTACTCCACTGAAAGGTTGTGAAAGGCTATTTAAAGGTTTTCAATTTTGTTGAAGTCTAGAGGTTATTACAGCTGGAAAAAATACAAACCCTAATATTACAAGGAATGAAAGGAATGAAATTTATGTTCTCATCTTCCTTGCAGTTTAATCTAGGTCTATTAGATTCATTGGTGAAAATTAGGGCAGGTTGAAAACTTTTCTACAGGTTTGATGAAAAAGAATATTTGGACACTATGAAAAGTATTGCTGTGTGCATCACACTCAAGGAAATGCTTTATCTCCTAGTTCTCTGGTCAGAAGTTATTTCAAGACCAACCTCTGCTTAAGGTCTCGTACACAGTTTCAAAACACAGAATTAAAACTTAGAGCAAAGAAATCTCACAAACACAAGATCTTGGTGGTTATGTGTCTTTTTCATGACTTTTTTTTTTTAAAAAAAACAGGATCTTACTTTTTTTTAGTGGAAGGAATATGTGTCCTAATTTTTTGTTGTTGCTAAAATTGATATTCTTTAACCAGGTAGTATTAGATACTGTGTACATTTCTTATTGTTATTTGAAAGACTATCTTGACTCTCTTCAGTCAGTCTCTTTACTGTGAGATGGCTTTGAGCTTAATACAACATTATTATCCATTTGTCTTTCCATCCATTCATCCATCTCCCCATCTATCCATCCAACAAGTATGGCTGGCTCTATGCTGGGTGTAAGGGAGTCATGGAAAGATTGCCAACTATTGTGAGATGAACAAGTTAATAAATTCCTGCACAGAATGGAGCAAAGTGTGCTATTCTAGTTGATGCTGAAGGTGCACCCAAGGAGCAGTGAGCTCTCAGAGGAAAAACCTAACTTTACTGGCTGAATGGAAGGTTTATTTGAGGAGGAGATAGTTGAATGGGGGTTTTAAAGGATGAGTCATCGTGAAGCGAATGGAACAGAAAGAACATGGTAAAGGAAATGTCATACTTAGAAAGGCACACTGCTATGGAAAAGCATAGCATTTAATTCAGGCTCAGGTTGGGTCGGTGTGAGGCTTTGAGTCTGGAAAAGTGGTCTGGGCTGAATGGTAAAAGACTATTGTGGAGAGGTATACAGGGTGAGGCAAAAGTAGGGTTACAGTTTTTCATATAAAAATAATACAATAATTAATAAATAGTAATACAAGAACAATTCTGTTTTCCATACTCATAACTACTTTTGTCTTACCGTATATTTGATTTACATAGGACACTTAAAAATTTTTTTCTAACTGTAAAAGTTATGATATCTACTTACTGTAAAAAATTAAAAATTTAGAGATGTTTAAAGGAAAAAGTGATCCTTCATAATCTCATCATGCAGTGGAAATCATTGCTAATATTTTGGTGTATTTATTTCCAGTCATTTTCTTCCATGCTTTAAAAATATTTATTGATATTTTTGGTATAGTTGAAATCAAATAAGACATACAATGCTTTATATTGCTTTTTCAAATAACATTATAACATACTTAATTCTTTTTTTTTCTTTTTTTTTTACAGAGACAGAGAGATAGTCAGAGAGAGGGATAGACAGGGACAGACAGACAGGAATGAAGAGATGAGAAGCATGAATCATTAATTTTTCATTGAGCATTGCAACACCTTAATTGTTCATTGATAGCTTTCTCATACGTGCCTTGACCACGGGCCTTCAGCAGACCAAGTAACTCCTTGCTCAAGCCAGCGACCTTGGGTCTAAGCTGGTGAGCTTTGCTCAAACCAGATAAGCCCGCGCTCAAGCTGGTGACCTCGGAGTCTCAAACCTGGGTCCTCCGCATCCCAGTCCGACGTTCTATCCACTGTGCCACTGCCTGGTCAGGCACCACACATAATTCTTTATGATCATTTTTTCATAATCATGATATTAGTGGTTCATCACATGAATAAAACCATGCTTTAGTTGGTAGATTTTAAAAAAAAATTTTGACATTATAAACAATGCTAGGATAACTATTGTTTACATAAATATTTTTCTAATTTTTGGATTATTTTCCTAGATTTATCATATAATATATATGAGAGGCTTTCCACAGTAGTTGGCTCAAATATAACATTTATTGTCAATAATGGAATGACTGGGTAAAAAAGTAAAAATCCTTTTAAGGTTCCCAATAACATATTATTAATTTTGTCAAAACTATTTTAATGATTTCTTCTACAGGATATAATATAAGACCCCTTTTTCATTTTATCTTCATCCAGAGTAAATATTATCACAAAAACAGCTTTGCTAATTTGATAGTGAGATGACATAGCACACCATTGTTTTAATTTCTATTTCTTTGAATATCAGTGTATGCCAAATATTAATTCAATGTTGATTGACTTTTTGCATTTTCTCTTCTATTTTCATGTTCTTTGACCATTGTTTGCAAAGAGTATGGAAAGCTCTGCTAGAAAACTGGGACATTATCCAATTGGCAATAGGGAGCCACTGAAGCTTTCAAAGTTTTTGCAGTTATGCAGAAATGACTATCTCAGCAATATCATTAATTGCTCTTTGATTATTAGCTCCATAATAACACTATTCACATATGGCTTTAAGAGGCATGATGATAATAAAATTAATAACATGATAAAAATAATAGCTGCTATTTATTACATGCCTGCTCCATCCTGGCATTTTCTAGGCATTTTCAATATTAGTTTCAGTAATTTCCACCACACTAGCAGGTTGGTATTATAATCTCTGCAATGTAGCTTGAAGCTTAGGCGTGCCCACTATTCATCTTTCCCGTCCTCATTCTATCCACCGTTATCCTGTAATAATACTTCCAGAAAACTCTAAGGATATATCTGGGATCTGCCATATGATATATTTAAATGTCCAACCCTAATATATATAAAATATAAACAACTTTCTCTCTGTTTAAATATAACTGCACAAATTGATTTCAAAAATGCTATTATTATTGAACCTATTTCATAAAGAGAGATGATTTAATTAATGGATGACCTTTTTGGAAAAACTTAGTAAAGTTATTAGGTAATTGCGCTGTTTAGGTGAGGAGCCTGTACAATTTCCCTAAGAAATTTCTTCTCGGTTTTAAGAAAGATTTTTGTAGTATATATCCGATTTAAGAAAGACTGGACCTGTCTAAATCAAGCAATGCAAAAATTGGGGAGGGGGTGCTGGCTTTGAGTTATGGTTCATTCTTCAGCATCTAATCATTGTTTTATTTTAAAAATATATATTGATTTCTATTAAGAGTTACAAATGGATATATTTCTGAATCTTGTCTTCATAGAGGTGTTAAACACAAATAATCTAACAATTTTTTTAGAATTTTAAATTGTAATAAATGTTTCAAAGAAAACTACAGAAAGACCTAAAAGAGTCGTAGAGAAGACAGCTCTGAGGAAGGGTTGTTTCGCCTGAGTTTTGACGGATGAGTTAGAAATAGCCTGGTGTGTGTTAGGGAGGCAGTGTGTCAGGAAGAGGTCCGGAAGCAGAAAAATATGCAGAGAGTTTGAGGATCTGAAAAGATCAGTGTGGTTGGAACCCGGGTTGTGGGGGATGAAATGGAGAGTTGGGAGGGAAATAGATCATGCAAGCTCTTGTGAGAGGTTAATATTTCTGTATTTTATTCTAAATGCAATGAGACATTTATGATTTATTTTTTAGCAGAGGAGTGAAGAATGGCTCCACCATTAGGTACACATGTAGGTGAAAGTGGTGGTATTTGGTAGAAAATGAGAAAAAAAACTCATTTAAAGAGCTTTTAAAACTTTCCAAAAACAATAAAGACCAATGACTTAAGAAAGATTTTTTTTTTTTTTTTTTTGCATGCAGCTGCATGAATGAGAATCCACCTGGCAGATGTTGACATTTCTGGGAAATTATAATCAGCTATAGAATAATCAGTAAGCAAAATAGTTTTAAATTAAGAAGTCAAGAAAATAGAATTTCTTTTATAGCTTTATGTGTAGCAGGGTAGAGGGTCTGAACTTGGTTCTGCTGGCCATTGGGAAATGCTGAAGGTTTATGAGCAACAAAGTGTCATGATCTGATGTGTTCCAGCAAGGTGACTGGTGGCTCTGAGGGAATTAGATTACTGAGGACTAAGCCTCCAGTTAAGTGGTTACTGTAGCTGTTCAGACAAGAAAGGATGAGATTTGGCTAAGACACTGGGGTGAGTTTTATTCATATGTTTCTGAGAAAATGTATATTCTTATCATATGTGGTCATGAGTGTCTGAGAAAATGTTGCCATTTATGAATGGTTAGGAGGATACATGATCTACAAAGAACCTAAATAAATGCTATTTTTCCAGGAAGCTGGATGGTGTATGACTCACTCTTGTTGGTAATTTTTTATACTATTTATTAGTTGGGTCTGCAAATGTAAATCAAGTACAAATTAACTAAAGTTTAGGGTAATGGAGTCATAATTGTTTACCTGAAACAAGAAGCAGGCAAGGTAGCTATGTTTTATTACTCTATCTGCACAACCAAATTCAAAGTTCTCATCAGTAACAGCTTCTATATGACTGCCAAGTATTCTTCTATTTTTTACTTCAAGTTTGAGTAGTCAATACAAGCCTTGAGGGGTGGAAAGGAGATCTCTTTTACAAGTAGAGCAACATGTCTGATGTCTGGAACACTACCCTCAGTAATGATTCATTCGTTCCTTTGTTCTAAGCATTGCTTTCCCCCCATGGTCCCTTTAGAATGGGAATCAGTCTGGTGGGGAAAATTCACTGGGTTGAGTCTCTAACACATTAAGGCAGTGAGTTAATAAGATTGCTTTTCTTTCTTGCTTTGGAGGCAGTTTATAGTGACCATATCACTATGGAATAGGGGAAAGGGAGAATTGGTACAGAGAAGAAAGAGGTCATTAAAAAATAACTCTTATAGAAGAAAGAAGATGTTTTGAAAAATATAAAATAGGTTAGTCCATCCATAGGTGAACTAGGTCTGTCTTGTCCTAGTAACTAAGTAAATCAATATTGAATATATTATAACTCAGATCATCTCAGAGTTAGAAAGGATATTAAATACCATATTGTCTAACCCTCATCTATTACATGAGAATTCCTCATCACGCTTGAGCAAGTGACCATGTACCTTTTCCTTGAGTACTTCAAGTGGCATACATCCCTTAATGTCCCCAGGTAGTCCATTCCCACTGAGGCCGAGAATAAAATTTCATTAAATTGTTCCTTATGTGGAGCCTGGATCTGTATTCTTAAAATTTCATTTTGATTTTCAGACCTACATTTTCTTCATTTACTCATTTTTGTATTTTCTCCTTTTCTCTGCCCTACCCTTTCTTCTTCTTCTTCTCCTTTCTCTAGCCTTGCTTCAAAACACACCAAGCGTTAGGCATGTAATGAGTCTAAAATTCCTTTACATGTGGTTCAAGTATTGACCTATAATCATGATCTCTCTAAGTCCTCTCAGGAGTTAAACTGCCTTTTTTTTTTTTTTTTTTTTTTACTTCTCACTCATAATCAAATTACATTTAATTTTACATTATAAATGCAATCTCCTTTAGTGCCCATATGTCACTCCTGGGTGGCAGATTGTATAAAAGCATTCAGTGGGGGAATATTTACTTCAACCCAAACAGGAGTCGATGAATGCTCTATGAGGTTCCTTTTCTTCCATGTATTTGACTTTGCTCAACAGGGGATAGGAAGCTCCTTGTCTGGACAGCTTTTTATAAATAATAACTACACTTCAGATGCCAACTATTAGAGTCCCAATTATAAGTTGTTCTTTTAATAGCACTATATCTTTCTAAGAACAGCAACTGTGTTCTTACTTTAAAATTAAATGCCAATCATACACCAGGTCAATCATATGCCAATACCAAACCTTAAATTAAGTTCTCTCAACATCTTGGCTACTGCTCTTCTCTGTTGACTTTCAGTATATGCAAATTGTTCTTATTTTAGGATTAATTTGCTTATATTGTGTACATTCTCACAGCTCATTTTTCTCTCCCTTTACCTTCAGAAGGCCTTCCTCTCACTGATAACCAATTTATTAAACAACATCTCTTTCCTCCTTCAAAACTCACTTATCCTGTGATTGTTTTCTAGACTAAACTTGATCTTGTCTAGGAAACTGGTGAATTAAGAGCAACTACTAGAGGTAAGGAAAGGCAAAAAAACAGGAAAAAATAAATAAAAGAAGTACTGATAATCCTAACATCTTATAAATATGCAATGATTTTATATACACTATTTCACTATCTTGTGCCAAGGATTGTCTGGGGAGACCATGTGTATCAGTCACAGCCAGTGAGACACAAGGTGAAGTCAGCTAAGATCTGTCTGAGGGAGCTTACACTCCTGGTAAAAGCTAGAACTGTCAGAGATGCCTTTTAATCTTTTTTTTTTTTTGCCTCTTTTCCTTCTTTCATACTTGTAATGCTATTGGGTAAGGATATGAGTCTGGAACTGCAGTGGCCATCCCTTAGCCATAATGGGAGCTATGGCTAATAACACACTGTTGATGGCAGCAAAGAAAGGCATAAGGATCCTACTTCCTGATGACATCATGAAGATGTTGTATCTGCTAGTTCTTGCTGAGTAACAGACCATCCCCAAACTTAATAGCTTAAAACAAAAACCATTTATATAGCTCAGAATTCTTTCTTTTTAAGTGAGAGGAGGAGAGATAGACAGACTCCTGCATGTTCCCTGACCAGGATCCATCCAGCAACCCTCATCTGAAGCTGATGCTTGAATCAACTGAGCTATTTTTAGTGCCAGAGGCTGATGCAATTGGACCAACTGAGCTATCCTCAGTACCCTGGGATCATGCTCAAACCAACTGAGCCACTGACTGAGGGAGAGGAAGAAGAGAAGGGGGAGCAACAAGGAAGAAAGGAGGAACAGATGGTCACTTCCCTTGTGTGCCCTAATTGGGAATTGAACCTGGGATGTCCATACTCTGGGCTGACGCTCTATCCAGTGAGCAAACTGGCCAGGGCCAGCTCAAGATTCTATACATGGCCATTTGAGCTGAGTTCAACTGATTGGGTCTTTTGGAGTCAGCTGGTCTGACTTACACATCTGTAGTCAACTGCTAGGCCAGTTGAGAGTTGGTTGGTGTACAGAGGAGGGAAGAGTGGGTATACATCTGGGATGGCCCATTTCTATTCCACATGGTCTGTCGTCCTTCAGTAAGTTAGTCCAGGCTTATGAAGGGGTGATTAACTAGAGTTCAAGAGTAAAAATGGAAGTGTACAAGGTCTCTTAAAGCCTAGTCTTAAAATGTTTCCACTTTGCCTCTGCTGCGTTTTCTTAGCTCAAGAAAGAGGCAAGGCAGTCAAGACTCAAGAGATGAAAATAGGCTCAGCCTCTTGATGGGAGAAGTTACCAAGAACTGTGGTCATTTTTTTTTCCCATCATGCATGTAACTAATACTTATCTCTATGGTTTAAACTACTATGAGGCAGTTTTTCTGTTACTTTCCACGAATACATTCTAAATGATTTGACTTGCCCTCTGGCTGACTCTCAAGCTGAGAAGGCAGCCTTTCTCTAGACAAAATTACAAGTTAAATTCTTTAATTTTCAGAACAGAAACAACCTGCCTGCTACTTGGACTGCTGGTATGCTGAGAAAATTATCCTCCTTTCAATCAACACCACAGAAAATCTGCATTTCTGGGGCTTGTGAGTGATTTCCACTTTTAATTGTCTTCCACACGACTATCAGCGATGACAATCGCCACCTCACAGGGATTACCTGTTAAATCTTCTTTCCTCTATCTTGTCTAAGCTTCAATTTATTCTGCCTTATTTGCCAGGTAGCTGTTTGTGTGTTGGCCTCCCTGTGAGGTAACAAAATGCAGGATGACCGGAACTGTGTTGTAGTCGTTCTTCTTCCATCCCTTCTTCTTGCTGGCACACCTTCCCCATCTCCAGTGCTTACCATTAACCTGGCTGTAGCAGGTGTGCAGAGTTCTGTTGAATGGAATAACAGGATAAATGCTGATAATGACATATTAAATAATTCTAACCCCTAGAGAATCATTTGGTTAATGGGTATCAACTCTTAAAATTCAACTATTCCAAGGAAAGGCAAAAAAAAAAAGCTCTAAATATTTTATCTAATTATGAGTGTATTAACCTTATTTGTAGCCTTTGTAAGCTAACTTGATGTTTTAGCATCCATTCTACAGGTATTTCCTGGATGCACTGTATTCTGGACAACCTGATAATATGCCCGAGGCACCTTGCCTTGACATCCTCCTCCAGTGAAGTCCTCCTCCTGGGGGCATGCTTTTCAAATACAAACCAACCAATCCAGAATCCATAACCCCAGTCACCTTCCTTGTTGAGCTTTCACACTATCTACTAGCTCTAATCATCCCAGGGACAGGTTCCTGATAAGCAGGGACAGTGACTATGTTCCAGGGACCACTGACATTATTCAAACTAGCCAGTCCCAAGCCTGCTTAACCTCCCTTGCCTTTTCCTTCCCACAATTAGCCTCTTGCCCGCAGTTCTCCCCTCTGCACCTTGTGACCAACCCTGCTACTTTCCCATGCAGCTTCCCTGTAGCATGGTAGTAATGGGTTCTCCCTCTCTTGGGAACTGTGATTATAATAAAATACCTTTCCAAGGACAGTTATCTCCTGATCTGTGGGCCTTACACTATCTAAATTACAATAAAACCTATTAAAACAGAGTAGGTTGTTACCTATCTGGCCAATGCCCAAATAGAATCTACAGTAAAGAAATAAATGTTTTCTTTTTTCCTTAGGGGGACTGGAAATAGAAAAAGGTTTAAGAAAAATAGAATTGATGAGCTGTTAGAGAAAGAAGGAAAACCAATATTTATCAGCAAATTGAGGATCTGGATAAGAGCCCTAGGCATGTGGAGTGAGGGAGTGGAAACAAGAAAGGAACAGAAATGGAGAGGAGAAAATTAGAGCAATTTGACCACTTTGGTATTATGTCTTAAAATACTTACTGACATATGAATTAAGGTTGGAGGCAGCTTGTTTTCTTCATTTCTCTTTCTTGACTTAAGGAAAAAACCTCTCTCAATTCTCATATGTAGCTAAGGTTGAGAACCACTGTACTAGAGCCTTCCTATACCAAGTGGGGTCCTCGGACCAACAGCATTGGGACCACCTAGGAGACATTGGTATCCTGGGCCAGCTTGCAGAGGCTTGAAAGAGCCAATTGTAGACATCTCTTTCCAACTAGTATTTATTGACATCCAGTAGATAAAATGGCCTGAAATAGGCCATGGTGGGGGGTGGGGTGGGAGAGTGATATTTACACCATGGGAATTGGCAAATTCCCTTCTGACTCCTGGCTCCAGAGCCAGTTGTTAAATATTTATCAACACACCACTTATCAGAAAAAGCACATGGTTTATCATAAATGTAGCCTGTCTGGCTCCACCCCAAATTTACTGAAGCAAAGTCAACATTTAATAAGAAGCCCAAGTAATTCATGTGCATATTAAAGTAAGAGAAGCAATGATAAAGTTCAGATACTTAACATGGCATTCAAGGATCTCAAAATGCAACTTCCTGTCCTCACACAACCCCTCTTCAGGCACATTGTACCCCCTCACTTAAAAACCCTTGAAGAATTCTGGATCCTCATACCTCCAAGGTTTATCCATTCGCCTGGAAAACTATTTCTATTTTGTTTTGCTTTCACTGCTAAAATCAAATATCATCTCTTCCAACTGTGCAGGCAGAAGTAATTATTCTCTTTTTCTTTTGCACTCCAACCTGTTACCTAGAGCTCTCTTAGGGTGATCCTTTTGTTTTATGGTCACATTCATTTACATATCAATCTCCATGACTTGCCAGATTCCCCAAAGCCAGGCACCATGGATTCACCTCTGAATCCCTACAAACCAGTCTGTTGTAGGTACTTAGCAAATATTTGTTAACTCCATAAATTGCTTCATTGAGGACATGTATTCCAAAAATTCTGAAAATCTGGTCTGTTCTGATAAATATGCATCTGGGACAGATGTGAAAACCTCAGGAACAGGCACAAATGACAAAAAAAAGGGGGGCCTTTTTTTTTTTTTTGCTCCAGTTTGTGCTTTAAGTATTTAGGAATAACTGAAAATTAAAGGCCATTGCTTCTCGTTTTGTTGAATAATACATCTGCAAACTGGAAAACTGCATGTCTATTTTATTTACCAGCACAAATGCCCATTTGCTCACACACATAGCTGTTTGCAAGCAAATTTTGTTCCCATGCAAAACAAATGTAAATTTGGCATTAAACAACTGCCAATTATTTCCTGAATGTGGAAGGGAAAGGCAGGGTGATTTAACAGACAGGCTCTGGATGAGGAAGCAGAGAAGGCAGCCTAGCTCAGCTGCACGGGGTGTGGGGGGGGGGCTTTTTCATCACAACAAGTGAATGTTTAAGCTGCTTAATTAGGTGGGCATTCACTGCCGATGAGCGGGGACTTGGGGTTCCATGTCATTTTCTTTCTCTGTGAGATGGCGGCTATGACCTTCGGCAGTCTCCTCCGCTTGCTGCTGGAATACAGGAAGCTAATCTGGGCTTGTTCTCATGTTTCTTTCATGCGGTGGAGAGACTTCGTTTGATAAGCCCTATGTCGGTTTTTGTTGTGAGGCCTGATTACTGTGATTAATTTTTATACTCTAGTTACCATTTAAGAACCCACTAGATGCCCAGCGCTATATGTACTGTAGAGCTTCAAGCTCCCTGTCTCACTGGAAGTTTAACCCTCACCCCAACCCTGTAAGGGTGAGGTGGTATTGGCCTATTTTGCAGATCAAGAAACTGAGGCTCAGCTTCAAGCCATGTATGGACAAATGGCACAGGCAGAATTATACATCAAGTCTATTTTCTCTCACCACTCCCCACACCATTTTTTTCCCACTGTGTCACACTCCCTCATTTTAATAGACACTACCTAATGAATTCTTTCCACAGCTGGACCATTCAGTATCTGTTCTGGAGAATTATTCCTTTTATGGCTGCTTTAGAGGAAAGAGGCAAAGTCTACTTTCTTGGCACCTTTAACCTGACTTTATCCTTACCACTCCTCCCTGCCCACCCCCACCGTCCTGGGATCTCACTCTGCTTCCCAATGCCAGTTTGCAGTCCCTTCTCTTCTGCACATGTGCTGCCTCCTCCCAGAGGCTCCAGCTTGCACCCTCCCTTCCTCCGTGCCCCTGCCACACACATGTACCCTTAATACTTGCCCATCCTCAGTTTCCTGCACCAACCATTACGGGTAACAATAGCAAATACAATGGACTATTTCCTGCTCAGGTCCAAATGGGCTTCAAATGAGTTCCTTTTAGCTCTATAAATTCTTAGACATTCATCAAAAATATAATGAGTGCTAACTGAGTGCCAGGTACTGTTATAGGCTGTGGATATTTAGCTGTCAACAACACACACCCTGCCTTCGTGGAGCTTACCTGTGGATTTACTACCCACCAGGCACTGTTCTAGGATCTGGAGGCACTGATAGCATCAAGGCTTAGCACTTGCACTTGGGTGTTCACAGACAATTGGAAGCTCACGGTTTAACCTCCATAAGTAGAAAATGTTAATAGTATTTATAGAACATTTGTTACGTGTCAGACACTCTCATAAACCCTTTCTGGATATTATGTTAACTAAATTTCATAACCTACCCCATAGCTTTAGCTGCTAACATCATCCTAATTTTGTCAAAGAAGAAACTTGTGACAGAGAGAAGTTGCTTTACAGCTACACAGCTAGGGAAGGGAGGAGATGAGGTGAAAAACGGGCCATCTGAATTCAGAGCTGAAGTTCCTCATTCCACCATGAATCTCTCTCAAAGATCTTAATGTGAAAAACACTTTATGAGTAAAGATGTCTTCTGTTGATGTATTTATAAGAACAGGAAGTTGGCAATCACCAACATGTTTAACCATAGGAGAACATTAAGTAAACGCTAGAGCATTAAAATCTTGTGGAATCTCAATAATTGTTTGGGAGCTCAGTAACAACCACCTCATCCCCCTTCACCCTCTACCCCCCCCCCCCATGCCAGCATCTGCAGGTACCTGGCACTATCTCCTCAAAGCAGAGTCATGCCAGATGCCAGATTTTTATTATATTTTTCTGCTCCTACCTTTGTTCTCTCTGTAGTCTCAACTGTTTTTTTATTCTTATTTTGTCCCTCAGAAGTAAACACTCCCACGGATCTATAAACTGTACATGATTTGAGATGTTCAAAACACAAAGCTGAACATAATTGGTGGCATTGTAAACCTTGGAATCACAAAGATAGTTTCCTGGACTTTCTTCTATTTAATTACATGGGTTGTCATGGTAATGGAAAGGATCAGGGACAGAGAAGAGACTAGAGAAGACTCCAGCATTGGGGCTTATGCAGTCTTGGAGAGTTTAAGTCAGGCTCAAACTGAATATTGCCTTCCTACCACTGGCGAGGATTATCCTGGTCAATTTCTTTCCTGTTGTCCCATAAGTAATGAAGAAATAGAAAGAAGGCAGAAAAAGTTGAGATCCACGCCAGTAGCACCATAAGACGGAACACATGGGTCTTTCTGCAATATTTGTTATGGCAATGGTACAATAAGATAAGAAATTTCTGTGACATAAATTAAAGTAAAAATAGTAAAATAAAAACTTGGATAGGATACAGGGAAGGCCAGATTTGTAGTTACCCTCTGGCAAGTTGATCAGACTTTATAATTTACATTGTGAACACCATTTTGATCAACAATTTGATCTAGGTATTCTAACCTGTCTTTTCTTTATATATATATTATATATATATATATTATATATATTTATATATAATATATATATTGTATCTGAAAATGACTTTAAGTCTATTTTAAGGAAAAGTAGGGTATACATAAATTAATTAAATACTGTTTTGATATCTCTTACTTCCCCTGCTACCTTCTTTAACCTGTCCTAGGCTGGAGTTATTATTCTCCTCTCAGGACAAGTTTTTCTTTCACAGGCCTGATGATTTGTTGTTGTTGTTTTGACAGAAGGTAAACAATTAGGAGTTGAGGACAAGAAAATGCTGAAATGACTTGTCTTTGGAGTCAAGCTCCAGGTGACGTCTAAGTGGAGGAAAGAGCAGTGTGGGAGAGCTGGTGGCCTGCCAGGGGCCGGGGCTGGAGAGGTGAGTGTTTGGTCTGCGTTCTAAGAACAGGACCAATTAGCCAGCACTGGCTGGGGGCTGGAGTCAGAGGTCAGGTTGGGAATTGCAAAATGGAGAGTCAGGTAGCCAAGTTAGGTAAAGAGTAAAAAAAAAAAAAGAAGACACTGATTTCTAAAGGCAAGGCCCGTGAGTTAGAGATAAGGTGCTAGAAAAGCAAAGGCAAAGTTTTCTGGGGTTCATTATGACTGCAACTGTACTTGGCTTACAATTTCCCTTCACAATAGTGGTCCCCTTTTCCTGTTTCTTGTGGCCCCATGTGCGGCTGGTAATGTCATCCAGGTGGGCTTTGTTCCACTGTGACTGCGACTTCTTCCTTTTGTCTTTCTGTGGCTTTTATTGATTCCTCTTTAGGAAGCATTTTGGCTTTCAGCCAGTTGTAGATTGTGTTTTAGGGAAATATACCCTTTGTCATCATCAGCCCCCTGCTTCAAAGCTTTCAGGGAAAGAAGCTGGAGTCTCTAATAATGGTCTGATTCTTCCTCATGGGATCCAAGTTAGCTCTTTGTCTCTCCCTTGCCCCTGTGGATGGCACATGAAAGCACACATTGAAAAGGAGCACTTTTCATCCCCAAACAGGCCCCAAGCAATTTCTGTGAAATGATTGTCATTTTACAGCAAATGGGCCCAGCATCACTCATAACATTAATAAAATCATTATGCAAAGTGGTGGCTTTTCAAGTTGACTGATAATTTTTTCTTTTCTTTTAGACATCAGAAAGAACCAGTTTCTACTACTGATTTTTAAAACATACCACCCACTAGACCTTCACTGAAAATTCTAACAGCTTATGCATTTTAGTCCCTGATGGAAACATCTAACGTCTATGTTTGTTCATTCATTTGTTCATTCATTTAATCATACACCCAAGAGACACCATTTAGTGAGAACTATGATGCTACAATGCTACAGGCACTGTATCAGCTCCTTCATAATTTATTGAATGCTAAGAAACTACTATGTGTCAGTCACTTCCCTAGGGAGCATGGATCAAAAGACCACCCTGTACAAGTTCATAGGGGAAGAAAAAATAAGTTGAATAAAAGTTACAGTGGGACCTAAAGGAAGAAATGAACAGTAATCTCTGGGTATGAAAGAGACCAGGCTTTTTGAAAGGATCAATGGTTGACCTAACTTATGATAACTTGGAAAAAAAAAGATTTCAGACATTAACAGGGGAGGACCAAAAAGTTAAAGACTTGCCCTTGAGCCACCAAGCTACTATTCCAATAGAAAACTGAAGTCATTGCTGGAGCAAAAGTGCAGTCAGATAAAAGGTATAGGAGATGGTGTAATGGAGAGAGAGAATCTATCCCCAGGTGTGGGCAGGGAAGCAGATTTTCTGTGGAGAAATTCTAGTCACTAGGAAAAGAGTCCCTGTCTGTCACTGTCTTCCTATAACAGGGAACCATTGATAACACATATACTCTTGCCTTAAGTAGCTAATGGATTAACAGAATTACAATGGACTATGGCATCTGGGGTCTATTCTACTATCAGATCGTTTGTCACCTCTTGATACAACCTCTTAGGAGGTCTCCATCACTGTTTTTTAATAGGTGAAGAAAAACTAAAGGCAACCTTCCTTATGTAGGAAAATTGGCCATTCTTATCTATAATAGCATGCGCTTAACATGCTGCCCATATCCAATGACGTGGAAAATACAACAGAGTAGATTGGGGACGTTTAGGCTAGGCATATTTTTTTTAAGTTTTGATGTGTGCAAGATATGTCTTACTCTTTTTTATTCTCTGATGAGTCCTCAAGCGACTTTAATAATCTCTGGCATTAGAGAATCACTCAAAAACTATTTGTTAAATTGAATTGAATTAGGGTGTAACATAAGAGCATGGCTACACCACATCCGGAGCCAGATTAATTAGATTTGAATAGTAGCTCTACCACTAATGAGGCTCCATTTTATCCTCTTTAAAATGGGGACATTCAGGTTGTTGCGAATATAAGATGATTAGAATATACGGAAAGTGCTTAAGCCAAGGGTTGGCACATAGTTGTGTTATGCCTGGCGTGCCTATGTTATGATTACTATTGCTCATGTCTCTTAGGCAGTGATGAGTCCTGAGCTTGTGATTCTGTGACTCAACTTTCATCTACACCTGTAGATCTCAGGGCAACTTGGCCTCAGTGCAACTTTTCCAAATACATTGCCTGCTATACTTTCAGTTCTCCAAGTTACTGCAATTGCTTTCTACCTCCATCACTATTCTGACACTGATCTTGTTGAGGTCATTGACACTCTTGAAACACCCTATCTAAGGTTTATTTTCAAACTTCATCCAATTTGACTCTCTGGAACTATATTCTTCTCAATTTATTTTTCTTTGGCATTTAGAAGAGTATTCCTTCTTGGCTCTCCTCCTAACTTGTAGAAACCTTTTTTTATTACCTTTGGTGACTCATCTTTCTCTACTACATTTATCAAAATAACCTATTGGGCTAGCAACTACTATTATTCCTATTTTGCATATAAGGAATTAAGACTTGGAGAGGTCTCTTGCCTGTGGTCACACACACAGTGTCTTGGTTTGAATCCAGAACACTCTGACTTCTGTGTCTGCACTGACACATACTCTGTTATTTCTTCAATTAGATTAAATCAGATAAGAAGGAATCTTGGAGACAAAGCTAATACAAATAATAATATTGATAATAACTAACACTTACATAGTCCTTACACTGTGCCAGACACAATTCTAAAGCTTCACATAGAGTAAACTCTTTAATCCTCAAGGAGTTCTATGAGGTAAATGCTATTATCTCATTTTAAAAATGAGAAATTCAAGGTACAATTTCTTAAGAATATTAAACAATTAATTGGCTTTTATTCTGTCAGCTTTTAGAAGCCCAAAAATATTGTTAAGAAAGGATGTGACATGGCCCTGTTCAATTTCTATAGAAATATACTAGGGGTGTGCCTGTGTGCGAGCCAGTGAGTGGTGCTTTGTGGCCGGAGGCACGGTGGTGGTGGTGGCGGCTTCGGCAGCATCAGCTTCAGCACTGACACTGACACCTCCCACCGTGGACAGCTTCAACTTAGCCCTGCTCCAGGATTGGAACCTTGAGTCGTTGTGGGTGACATTGATCAGCAAGAGTACATAGATTTCAGCTAAACACCTCCACATCAGAGGATCCAGAAGGTGGCGACAGAGTAGGTGGATATTCCAACTGCCATCTCTCAGGACCAAATTGGATTACAACTTAATTTAAGAACAATCATCTTGCAAAACCAACTTTGGACTAAACTAAGAGGAATCTATAACCAAGGATCACTGAAAAAGTCACACTGAGACATAGGAAGGCTGGAGACGTCAAAGGGCTGCCCCACTCCCAGGAGCAAGGCAGGGTGGGTTGCCCTAAGAGGTGTGTGTCCTCAGCCCCAGGACCAGAATCCCAGCCTAGAACTCCAGAGCCTAGAAGAGGCATCCAGACAGTATTTAGCTGAGAAAAGAGCCAGGTTACTGTTTATGAGAAAGAGACAGAACTCTCAGACCAAGGCTCTGTCTTAAAGGACCTATGCAGAAAACCTCATTCACAGCCACTTACCTGGGACTCCGGTGGCGGGGACAACTGAGAGGATTGGAGTTGCGAGAGAAGAGTGTAAACTCGAAGACCCAGGGAGAGACACTGTGGGTGAAGGCCACCCCTGTCCTGAGGAGTCATTCCCCAGTTCTGAAGTGGCCATATTTCCTGGGAGAAGCAACACCTTTCAGTGGCGCCAGCAAAGGGAAGCAATTACCCCACCCACCTGAATCTCCCCTGCTCCAGTCAGGGCAAAGGGTCACTCAGAAGCTGGGGGTGCATCAGGGACACAGGTTTGGGGTGCTGAGGCTTGAGCTACCCCCCACAAAGCTGAATACTTGCTGGAGGGTGGGCCTACAGCAGCAGGCAGGCAGACCACACCTCTGGATCTCAGAGGACACACCTACTGGACTATTGTGGCCATATCTTATGGAGGGCTGAAAGAAAAAAAGAATTCTGGATAGAATGACACCTGAGGTCAAGGGGTAAGCCACACCTACTACCTTTCCTAATCTCTGAATTACTGTGCTGAGCCCAACAAGCAGCCAGCAGTAAGAGGCAGCAGAAAGTGATCTCAGAGGAACTTGAACTTTTATGCAGACTTTGCCCAGACCAGGAGTAGATAAAAGCCAGCCTAGGAGTGCAGCTGATATTTACAATGGCACCTGGGCCCAGCAGAGGCAGCCACAAACTCTGGATTGCTTGTGGCTCCAAAAAGGTTGCTAAGGGCCAGTCATAGGCAGTGACCCCCACTGGTCTGTGCCAGGTTCTTGCCAGGGAGGCCCAGGGCTGGCACATCCAGCAGCCAGATGTAGAGAGCATCAGTTCAGGACCTAACAACCCTTGTTAGAGTGGTATCTTAAGGAAGGGCTCCTCAAACCTGACCTAGCTAAGGCACAGAAAACACTGACACAAACAGCAAAAAAAAAAAAAACAGTAGCTGCAGACAAGTAGTCCACAGAAGATTACAAACAACAGCTGAGGCCAACCCAAGAAGATCTAGAAAGAACACAACTGGAAGCTGGAGGCAGACAGCACCAACCCTAGACTCAACTCGCTACACAAACAGCACACCCAAAGGAGGAGTCTATACAAAGACAAAATAAGAAGACAGAAATGCAATCCAAATGAATCAACAAGAGAAATCCCCAGAAAAAGCGCTGATGAGATGGAAGTAACCAAAGTATCAGATGCAGAGTTTAAAACAATGATTTTCAAGATGCTCAAGAATCTTAGAGAAACACTAGATGAACAGAATGAGCAACTAAATAAAGAGATAGCAAGCATCAAAAAGGACATTGAGATCGTAAAAAAGAATCAGTCAGAAACGACAAATACAATATCAGTAATGAAGACTGCACTAGAAGGAATTAATAGCAGGCTGGATGAAGCAGAGGACCGAATCAGCAACTTAGAGGACAAGATACACAAAAGCACAGAAGCAGAGTAGCAAAAAGAAAAAAGGCTCAAAAAGTCTGAGGAAACTCTAAGAGAGCTCTGTTACAACATGAAGAGAAACAATATCGACATTATAGGGGTTCCTGAAGGAGAAGAAAAAAACAAGGGATAGAGAAACTGTTTGAAGAAATCATAGCTGAAAACTTCCCTAAATTGATGGAGGAAAAAGTCACACATGTTCAAGAAGCACAGAGAGTTCCATTAAAGAGGAACCCAAGGAAGCCTACAACAAGACACATCATAATTAAAATACCAAAGTTAAGAGACAAAGAAAGAATACTAAAAGCTGCAAGGGAAAAGCAGTTAATTACCTATGGAGGAGCCCTCAAAAAGATGACATTCAACTTTTCAAAAGAAACACTTGAGGCCAGAGGGATTGGAAAGAAATATTCAGAGAGATGCAAAACAAACACCTACAACAAAGATTTCTGTATTCAGCAAGGCTATTGTTTAAAATTGAAGGAGAAAGAAAAAGCTTCCCAGACAAAAAAACAAAAACAAAACAAACAAACAAAAAAACTCAAGCAATTTATTACAACCAAACCTATACGGCAAGAAATGTTAAGGGGCCTGTTGTAAACAGAGCAAAGGATAAAAAAATCTAGAAAAAGAGGGATGTAGATTTAAAGAATAAAATGGGAATAAACAACTACATATCAATAATAACCTTAAATGTAAATGGATTAAATGTTCCAATCAAAAGACATAGGATTGCTGCGTGGATAAGAAAACAGGACCTGTACATATGCTGTCTACAAGACACCCACCTCAAAACAAAAGATACAAACAGACTAAAAGTGAAGGGATGGAAAAAATATTTTATGCAAATGCAAATGAAAAAAAAGCTGGGTTAGCAATACGTATATCTGACAAAATAGACTTTAAAACAAAGGCTATAATAAGGGATAAAGAAGATCAGTACATAATGATAATGGGAGCAACCCAACAGGAGAATATAGCCATTGTAAATATCTACGCACCTAATATAGGAGCACCTAAATATTTAAAGCAGATTTTAATAAACATAAAGAGTGAGAGCAACAGTAATACCATAATAATAGGGGACTTAAATACCCCACTAACATCAAGGGATAGATCCTCCAGACAGAAAATTAACAAAGAAACAGTAGCCTTAAATGATACACTAGATCAATTGGATTTAATAGATATCTTTAGAACCTTTTATCCCAAAGCAGAAGAATATAGATTTTTTTCAAGTACTCACAGTATTTTCTCTAGGATAGATCACATGTTAGGACACAAACCTAGTCAGTAAATTTAAAAAGACTGAAATTATATCAAGCATCTTCTCTGATCACAATGGCATGAAACTAGAAATCAACTACAATAGAAAAACTGAAAAACATTCAAACACTTGGAGACTAAATAGCATGTTATTAAATAATGAATGGGTTAACAAGGAGATCAAGGAAGAAATCAAAAATTTTCTTGAAACAAATGAAAATGAACATACAGCAACTCAAAATCCCTGGGACATAGCAAAAGAATCCTGAGAGGAAAGTTCATAGCATTACAGGCCAACCTTAAGAAGCAAAAAAAAGTTCAAATAAATAACTTAACCCTGCATTTAAAAGAACTAGAAAAAGAACAACAAATAAAACCCAGAGGAAGTAGAAGGAAGGAAATAATAACAATCAGAGGGGAAATAAATGACATAGAAACTAAAAAAAACAATACAGAAGATCAATGAAACCAAGAGCTGGTTCTTTGAGAAGGTAAATAAGATTGATGAATCTTTAACCAGATTCACCAAGAAAAAAAGAGAGAGGACTCAAAAAATAAAATTAAAAATGAAAGTGGAAAAGTAACAACTGACACCACAGAAATACAAATTATTGTAAGAAAATACTATGAAGATCTGTATGCCAAAAAATTGGACAACCTAGATGAAATGGATAAATTCCTTGAAACATATAATCTTCCAAAAATCAATCGGGAAGGGCCCTGGCCGGTTGGCTCAGTGGTAGAGCATCGGCCTGGTGTTCAGAAGTCCCAGGTTCGATTCCCAGCCAGGGCTACAGGAGAAGCACCCATCCGCTTCTCCACCCCTCCCCCTCTCCTTCCTCTCTGTCTCTCTCTTCCCCTCCCGCAGCGAGGCTCCATTGGAGCAAAAGATGGCTTGGGCGCTGGGGATGGCTCCTTGGCCTCTGCCCCAGGCGCTGGAGTGGCTCTGGTCGCAACAGAGCGACCCCCTGGAGGGGCAGAGCATCGCCCCCTGGTGGGAAGAGCGTCGTCCCCTGGTGGGCGTGCCGGGTGGATCCCGGTCGGGCACATGTGGGAGTCTGTCTGTCCCTCCACATTTCCAGCTTCAGAAAAATACAAAAAAAAAAAAAAAAATCGTGAAGAATCAGAAAACCTAAACAAGCCGAAAACAACAAATGAAATTGAAACAGTTATCAAAAGCTCCCAACAAACAAAAGTCCTGGACCAGATGGCTTCACAGGCGAATTTTACCAAATATTCAAAGAAGAACTTACACCTATCCTTCTCAAGCTATTTCAAAAAATTCAAGAGGAGGGAAGACTTCCAAACTCCATTTATGAAGCAAGCATAATACTCATTCCAAATCCAGGTAAAGACACTACAAAGAAAGAAAACTATAGGCCAATATCCCTGATGAACCTAGATGTTAAAATTCTCAACAAAATATTAGCAAACCGAATCCAGCAATACGTGAAAAAGTCATACATATGATCAAGTGGGATTTATTCTGGGGAGGCAAGGCTGGTACAATATTTGCAAACCAATCAATGTGATTCATCACATAAAGAAAAGGAAGGAGAAAAATCACATGATAATATCAATAGATGTAGAAAAAAGCATTTGATAAAATTCAGCACCCATTTATGATCAAAACTCTTAGCAAAGTGGAATACAGGGAACATACCTCAACATGATAAAGGCCATCTATGATAAACCCATGGCCAACATCATACACAATGAGCAAAAATTAAAAGCAATACCCTTAAAATCAGGAACAAGGCAGCGGTGCCCTTTTCACTACTCTTATTCAACATAGTTCTGGAAGTCCTAGCCACAGCAATCAGACAAGAAGAAGAAATAAATGGCATCCAAATTGGAAAAAAAGAAGTAAAGCTATCATTATTTGCTGATGACATGATACTGTGCAGAGAAAACCTTAAAGTCTCAGTCAAAAAACTACTCGACCTAATAAATGAATTCAGCAAGGTTGCAAGATATAAAATTAATATTCATAAATCAGTGACAATTTTTATTTTATTTATTCATTTTAGAAAGGAGAGAGAGAGGGAGAGAGATAAAGAGAGAAGGGGGGGAAGAGCAGGAAGCATCAACTCCCATATGTGCCTTGACCAGGCAAGCCCAGGGTTTCGAACCAGCGACCTCAGCATTTCCAGGTCAACGCCTTATACACTGCGTCGCCACAGGTAAGGCAATCAGTGGCATTTTTATACACTGACAATAAACTGCCTGAGAAAGAAATTAAGGAAACAATCTCCTTTACTATTGCAACAACAATAAAAAAGTACCTAGGAGTAAATTTAACCAAGGAAGTAAAAGTGTTGTACTCAGAGAATTATGAAACATTGATAAAAGAAATCAAGGAGGATACAAACAAGTGGTAGCATATACTGTGTTCATGATTAAGAAGAATAACATCATTAAATTGTCTATATTACCCAAAGCAGTCTACAAATTCAATGCAATTCCTATTAAAATACCAATGGCATACTTCAAAGATATAGAACAAATATTCCAAAAATGTATATGAAACCAAAAAAGAACACAAATGACCTCAGCAATCTTGAAAAAGAAGAATAAAGTGGGAGGTATCACACTTTCTGATATCAAAGTATACTACAAGGCCATTGTACTCAAAACAGCTTGGTACTGGCATATGAACCAGTATAGATCAATGGAACAGAACAGAAAACCCAGAAATAAACCCACACCTTTATGGCCAATTGATATTTGACAAAAGCAGCAAGAGCATACAATGGACTAAAGACAGTCTCTTTAATAAATGATGTTGGGAAAATTGGACAGGTACATGCAAAAAAAAAAATGAAACTAGACTACCAACTTACACCGTTCACAAAAATAAACTCAAAGTGGATAAAAGACTTAAATGTATGTCGTGAAACCATAAACATCTTCGAAGAAAACATAGGGTGTAAACTCTCCGACATCTCTTGTAGCAATATCTTTGCTGATTTATTTCCACAGGCAAGTGAAATAAAGGACAGGATGAACAAATGGGACTATATCAAGCTAAAAAGCTTTTGCACAGCTAAAGACAATATGAACAGAATAAAAAGACAAACCACACAATGGGAGAACATATTCGCCAATACATCTGATAAGGGGTTAATCAAAATTTATAAAGAACTTATAAAACTCAACACCAGGAAAGTAAATGATCCAATTAAAAAATGTGAAAAAGAACTGAATAGACACTTCTCCAAAGAGGACATACAAATGGCCAATAGGCATATGAAAAAATGTTCAACATCACTAATCATTAGAGAAATTCAAATTAAAACCACAATGAGATACCACCTCACACCTGTCGGAATGGCGCTCATTAACAAAACATCTCACCATAGGTGCTGGCGAGGGTGTGGAGAAAAGGGAACCCTCCTGCAATGCTGGTGGGAATGCAGACTGGTGCAGCCACTGTGGAAAACAGTATGGAGATTCCTCAAAAAATAAAAAATGGAACTACCTTTTGACCCAGCTATCTCACTTTTAGGAATATATCCTAAGGATACCGAATCACTGATTCAGAAGAATAAATGAACCCCCATGTTTAGTGCAGCATTGTTTACAATAGCCAAGATCTGGAAACAGCCCAAGTGTCCATCAGTGGATGAGTGAATTAAAAAGCAACAGTATATATACACAATAGAAAACTATGTGGCTGTGAAAAAGAAGGAAATCTTACCTTTTTTGACAGCATGGATGGACCTGGAGACTATTATGCTAAGTAAAATAAGCCAGGCAGAGAAAGACAAATATCAGATAATCTCACTTATATGTGGGATCTAATGAACAAAGTGAACTGAGAAATGGAATAGAGGCAGAGGCAGGGTTATAGGGAGCAGAGGAACAATGTTCAGAGGTTAGAGGGATGAGGGGTTGGGATCAGAGAAAGTAAAGGGATTTGTGAAATTATATCTACATAACAGAGATATAGATAGCAGGACAGCAAATCCTAGAGGGAAGGGGAGAGGGTGTTTAGGGGAGGGGGGCAAGTAGGGTATAAGGGGGGACACGGGTGGAGGGTGGGGGAGTTATATTCGGTGGGACACTTGAATCCATGTAAACATAATAAATTAAAATTAATAAAAGGTTCTCTTTAAAAAATATACTAGGAATATGGAGGAGAGGGATTATTTTGGACATAGAAATCTGTTAGTAGGCTGATAAAAACAGTTTAGATTAAAATGATGAATTCCTGAATAAAGGCTGTGGGAGAGAATGATGGAGGGAAAGCATGTCTGTAGCCACTTATCAGATACTGTCTTTGACATTTGGTGACTGGCTTGGATGTAGGTGGTGAGAAGCTAAGAAAGGGTTTTGTTGAAGTTCTTTGCATGAGAGACTTTATAAGCAGTGTGTTTGTTGAGCTACATTTTCAAGTTTGGGTATTTAGCCTGGCAGCCTGGCCCTGTGCCCTGTTAGTCCTAATTAACTGGGCTCATCTGGAGAAGCAGTTTCCCTGCCAGTATGTCACCATGGCCTCTGCTGCTTTCTCCAGCTGACGCTTGCTGCGTGGCCACCTTTTCCCCCCAGCCTTGTTCTGGCCCAGGGAAGAGTGTTTAGGATGCTGGCTCAGTGGCCACTTCACTATTGCTGTTTAGTGACATGGATCTTCCCCTTCTGCCAGACACCAGCTGCTCCCTTGCTGGGGAGGTAAGAGCTGAAAACTGTTCTTGTCTGTAACTTCAGCTCCTTCACAGCATTGAACTTGGAGATTTGATACCCAACCCTCCCCTCCCCACCCTGCCTGCACTTTCTTGACTAATACTATAAGATTGCAACTATTAGCTTCTGGCAAACATGGCTTTTCTAGTGAATTTCTTTTTCTTGCCTTTTAAAATGGGTATCCAGTTTTGGAAGTTAACAAATATGTCTTGATGGTCCATTAGGAACATGACAGACCCAAGTGAAATGCTGTGGACAAAAAGATGAGTAAGGCATATCTCCCAGGCTGTTGGGGGAATCAAGGAATAAAGCAATAACTAAGGTAGAATATAATAAATGCAAGAGCAGGAAGTACCTGCTATGCAGGGCACACCGAAGAAAAGGGCAGAGTAATGAACTAATTTTGGTTGAATAGTAGGGGGACTGTTGAGAAAAACTTCCCAGACTCTAAGGCGCTTGAGATGAGGCCACAACAAGGAGGAGAAGTTCTGGGGTTAGAACTCGGGTAAGTGTAATGGTGGGGCAGGGTAAATAGGGTAAAAGAACTTATGTCAGAATCAAGAAATAATGCTGCTAGTTTAGAAAACAACAAACAGTTCTATCATCTATAATGTAGAGGTGGCTGAGGGTGGGGACCAGTTTGGGAGTAGTGTTGAGCTCTGAGGCTGGAGGTTAGAAGAAGGTAATCGATAACACTCAGAGGCTTGAATATCATGATTTGGAATTTGGAGTTGACCTACAAGATAATAAGAAAACCTTAACAGAGGTGTGGTGTGGTCAAATTGGCTTTTTAGAAGTTATTCTTCTGCATAGTGGAGGTTAGACTGGAAGACTCAACGTGAGGGTAGGCAATCGTGGAACTATGGCAATCAGCCAGCTGAGAGCTATGGAAAATTATACAGAGGAAGGAGCATTGCAAAGAACATAGAGTGAGCAGATTCAAGGATGTATAAGGAGGTGAAGTTGATGAGATTTGGTGATGGATTGGGAGGAAAAATGGAGAATAACAATGTCTCTAGCTTATTTCTTAGGCAATAGAGCTTGTCCCTGTCTTTGAAAGTAAGTTCCATGAAATATACTCAAGCACATTGTTACGTCTCCTGAGACATCAAATTTAATTTCCCTTAAAATCCTTGTTTTGAATGATCTTTTTGGTCTAGTGTTTTCCAATAATATTAAGTATACTTTTGAACCAGAAAGGAGGTTCTGTCATTGGAAAAAATCAAGTATCCTGATGGGTTTTTATGGATTATCAGTGGCCATATAGGAGCCCTTATTTCTTCCAATTCAGGAAACTCTTCAATGTACAGTACTTTGAAAAGCACAACTGTCTCCCTTGTGGATTATACAGGTTTTGACACAATCTCTTTGATGAAAAGAAACAATTATAAAAGCTTACTAAATCTTCTCTGCAGCAAGATACCTATCAGCTAACTGGGTAATCAGTCAGTATCCTTTTTTTTTTTTAATTGAAATGTCACCCATTCTTTAGATACTACCTAAAGTCCTACCACATCCATGAAACCATACCCAGCAAGATCAGCAGAATTTGGTTCTTTCTTCTCTCCTTTAGTGTCAATACTATCCATTTTGTCCATTTCTTTATTTAATTCAATGATTTATTGAGCCCTACGATACGCTGGGTACTGGTATAGTCCTTGGGAACACAGTCGGAAATAGAACTAAGTGCCTGCACTCATGCAGCTTCCATTTGGTGGGAAAAGAAAGACAATAAGCAAGTGAACAAATACCTAAAACTGATCATTTTAAAGACTGAAATGGTATGAAGAAAATAAAAGAGAGAAAGTGGTATTGGGGCTGGAAAGATCTGGGTAATTTCGATGGGTCAATATGGAATTCGTTATAGAGTCCTGAGTGATCAGAAATGGAAACCAGCTATGCCATAACCTAGAGTTAATGCTTTCTGGACAGAAATCATAAGGAAGGAACAAGTTTAGCTTGTCCAGTGTAGATGAATGCTCCAGTGTGTCTGGAGCATAATTTTTATCCAGTTGACTTACTTCATTTTCTAATTTTCCATATTTGTGCTCTGTGGGTTTTCAGGCTAATTGGATTATTTGCATACATATTGTTTCTTGCTAAAATCCTACACTCCCCCAGGGCAAGGGTATATCATAGACCTCATCTGTTTTCCGCACAACTTCTAGCACAATGCTGGAAATATTATTAGGTGCTCAATAAATTCATGCTAAATTCAATTGAATTTTCAGTAACAGAATGGTTTTTCATAATATAAAGAGTGAACCAAAAATACATTTACAGAACAACACAATGACACTATAGCAAAGGTTCACAAACTGATTATAAACTGCTCCGCAAAGATTTGAAGGCTACACTTTCATTTTAGTGATTGTCATCCTCTGATTTGTTAAAGAGAAATCTGAGTTTAGAAAGTCATTTTCCATGACAGCTGTCCACATCTTTGAGAGCGAGAGAAATTTTCTGGATATAGCTTTGGTAATTACAAATGATTCCATTTTATGCTGAAAGACAAGAGCAGCGAGGAAAGAAGATTTACTTTCTGTATTCAACACCTAACTCTAGGCGGCCAAAGGCAGGGAGAAGGACAGGTCCTAGAACTCCTAAGTCCGAAAGGGAGCTAATTAGAGAGAGGGAATCTAAACAACAATAAGCTGAAGGAGAGGAGGCACTGGAGAATGAATGGATTCAAGGCCAGAGAAGATGATAAGCCAAGGTAAGCAGGGCCAGAGACAGTGAAAAATGGCAAGAGAGTGGGAGGCTGCGGAGTGCAGTTAGACCCAAAGCAGGTAAGTTTGGACACCCAGAGGATCATCTTGGAAGTAGATCGCTGGATGTCTAATTAGAATCAAAGCATCATTTTTATCTGCATCTTTTGGAAGACATAAGGATGCACATTCTGTCCCGGCAGCTCACGATGTGACGCTTTATTTCATGTCCTTTCCTATGCTGATGAGGCACCACATTTCTCTGTTTCTAAGATCTTTGTGGCTATGATGCTGCTGTTATAGTGACACATAGGAATGTAGCATCATTTAAAATTGCTCTCTCTCAAGAATCAGTATTTTGAAAGTTCCCCTTCCTTTATTCACCTCCTCTTTGTTTCACATCTTTAGCACAGCATTTTATTGTCCCCATTCATTTATTAGTTCAAAAAATATATTAAAAGCCTACTGTAGATCAGATGCTGTTCTCGGTGCTGAGAACTTAGTGGTCCAATAGACAAAGTCCTATTCATAAAATACCAGAATAAATAGTTGATAGGAAAGAACAATGCATATAAATATATAAAATCCCTTTACCTGAGAAAGGAAGCTGTATTTCACTCATAATTGGAGAATATAAACAAAACATCTCACCTAGGCATGCATTTCACTTTTCAGATTGGCAAAAAATTTACTGTTGGTAAGACTGTGGGAAAACAGCATTTTTACACATGGCTAGTGGAAGTGGAAATTAATATACTCCCTGTGGGAGGCAAGTCAGTATTCTCTGTCAAAATTATTAATATATGTAGCCATCGAATCGCCTTGGGGAATTTAGTCTATATTGATATTTGCATACAGATAAAATAAAGTATGTACAAAGTTACTTATTTATTTAATAGGACAAATAGAAAACACCCAAATGTCCAATAAACTATTGCATAGTTATATAATGGAACACTATGTGGCTGTAAATCAAACAATCCCAATGCTCTAAATCTTCTAAATTAAAGTAAAATAAGGACTTTATGCACTGCTGAGGAAGATTAAGAGTGAGAGAAGAGCCACGGACCCAATGGTATATTTAACACGTGCCCTTTTTGGCAAAAAGAAGGAGGAGAAGGAGGAGGAGGAGGAGGAGGAGGAGGAGGAGGAGGAGGAGAAGTTGAACGAGAAGAAGGAGAAGAAAACTAAGAAGATATGTATTCCTATTTGCTTGTATTTGCATTTGGATGCTGGAAAGATACACAGGAATTTAATGAATGAGGCTTTCTTCTAGGGTAATGGAAAGGATGGGGGACTGCAAGACTTAGAAATGCACACTTAAATTATTTGATTTTTGAAATATAAAAGAATTATTTAATCAAAGATGTTGTACAGTCTTTGTCCTCTTGGTACTTTTATAGTCTAGTTGGAGACAGAAAATAAAAAGACAGTAAGTATATACCGTAGTGTCTAATAATGATAATTGTTAAAAATGAAAAATAAAGTTCAGTAAGGAGATGGAGAGTGACAGGAAGTGCTATGTTGGGTAACTGGTCAAGGAGGGCCACTCTGAGGAGGCATGATTAAAAGAAGAGACTGAGTGAAGTAAAAAGGGGCTAGGTGGATATCTTGGGAAAGAGTGATCTGGGCAGAAGAAACAGTATCTGTCAATAGCACGCAGAAGGAGCACACCTGTTACACTAGACAAGGTGTAGATCAGGACTTTTGGACAGATAGCTGGGGGCAAGATTGTGTAGGACCTTGTAGGTCTCAGTGAGGGCTTTGGAGTTTGTTCTGTGTATGGTTGGAAGATATTGTATCTCCCATCAGTCTTCTTGTCCCTTCTCTGTTCTGGATTTATTTTGCCCTACGCTGAGCCTGGCCTTTTTGCCGCTCCCTTTGCCTATCTTCATCCTTGAACAAATTCCATCATATATTTCCTTTTCTCCGGGGGCAATGCTAAAGATGGATACTGCCCAATGATTAGCACTTCCACAAATTCATATTCTCCATATCCTGAGACCATTGCATGTCACATAGGGCCTCCTTAGTGCTTTAATAAATGTTCATTGAATGTATACTTTCCCTCCTATATACTTTTCAAATATTGCAGACATGCAATTTGATTCTTGATGAGGTGCAAAGGGATAACACTTGTTTTTGCAAGTGCATGAAACTGAAATAGTTCACAGGGGGGTAAAAATGATGACTGCATGGTGAAGTGCATCTAATGATAAATTTTCAATGGAGTTGTCTTAATTAATGAGATCCTTCATTTGTGCAGTCACTAGAAAAATGAAAAAAAAAAGGCCTATTTTCTCTCCTAGTCTACTTTCAAAGGCACTGCCTTTTCATTATGAATAATCAAATACCACTCTAAAAGAAGGGCAAACTTCAAATGACTAACTTTTAGCTTTTAAGGCCTACTATTCAAGTGAAGAGTAAAATATTCCTTTTATAAAAGCGATGTTATGATTTCACTTGGATAATTTAGTGCTTTGAAAAATGGCACTGTTCTTGTTCAATCTCTGGTTAATGAATCTGTTTGAGGGTCTCCTTGCTGAGAACATTTCAAGGGTTTGTTTTTAAATGGTTTCTTTTTTTTTTTTGAGGGAGTTGATGAAATCAAGTAGTATATTATATATTATATGTTTCCCATGAAATTATAACACAAATTTCAGACAGAAACCATAGTGACTTAGTATAATATATATTTTGCACTAATAGATAATCAATGCATTTTCATTATAGTAAATTCAATTCTAGTGTTCATTGTACTTCCAGTGCAAAGATCAAAGTCTTTGGAATTAAATGGAGCAGGTTTTTGTCAGAGCTCTAACTAGTGCAAATATATATAAGCTGCTGATGTTCTGCGGGCATCCCTCCTCCTCTTTCTGTACGTGAGGCCTAGTGAAAAGGGTTTTAACTGGACTAGGAGTACATGATGGGAGACCAATGTCACTGCTTCTATTTAACTGGACAGATTGAAAAAATTATAATAAAACCTAAAAAAATCTATTAAGACTAAGAAGACAGCTTAGCAGGGCAGCTAAGTACAAGACTAGTACAAAAATGAATAACAGTTTCTACCAAAGCAATAAAGAATCAGAACATTTAATTAAATTAAAAACCTTCCACAACAGCAACAGGAACAAAGGCTTTTAATGTAATCAGGAACACGCAAGACTTTTATGATAAAAAAAAGTCTTAAAACTTGAGTAAAAGAGAGAGATGTTCTGAAAAAATGAAGAAATAGTTCATGCTCCTGGATGGTTTTATCCCTTTAAAAGAAAGATATAAATTCTCCCCTGGATTAATCAACACATATGCAATCCCAATTAAATCTCCATTGAATACTTCTAAGGGCATTAGAATTCATGTGTAAAAAGAAATGTTCTCAAACAAGCAAGGCATCATTAAACAGCATTATTATATAGGACTTGTCTTAATGATGTTGAGACTTATCACCAAGCCATGGCAAAATGTCAATGCTCCCTGAACTATCTATAGAGTTTTAGGTAATCAAACTCTTAATCTGAATGGTTTCTTGTTTGTTGTGCTGTGTTGTGTTGTGTATGTGAGCTGTGACATGCTGATTCTAAAATCTATATGGATGAGCAACAAGCCAAGAATAGTTACAATATGCCTGGTGAAGAAAAAAATATGTGGGAGTGTGACATACGAAATGTCAAAACTGATTATGAAGCTTTAGTAATTAAGATAGCGTGTCATTATTGCAAGGGTAGACGAACTGATCAATGGAGCGGAATATAGAACTCCTCAGGCAGACTCACAGATCTGTGGAAACTTTGTGACAGCGATGGCACTACAGAACAGTGAGGAAAGGAGGGTCTATGCAATAAATTGTGTTGGGAGAGTCATTCATATGGATAAAAATGACATTGAGTTTTTATATCTTACAATAGGCAAAAATCAATTCCATGCAGATTACAGATAAATGTGAAAGGCAAAGCTATAAAACTTTTATAAGACAATGTAAATCATTTATTTGCAATCTTGGGATAAAGAAGTATTATGATAAAGCATAAAGGAAATTATTGATATATTTGATTGCATTAAGTTTAAGAATCTTAAGTTCTCTTCATCAAAAATCACCATAAAGAAAATGAAAAAACAAGTTATGCACTGGCAGAAAATATTAACTGCCAATGGATAAGAGAGAGAGGGAGGGAAAGTGAGATTCTAAAACTCAGTAAGAGAAAGTCAAACAATAGTAAATGTGAAAAAGAGAAGGTAGTAATAGGAATGAACAGTAATTATAGGAAAAGATGTTTAACCATATGAATAGTCATGGAAATGCAAAATTAAAACATAATGTCCATCAATAGGAAAATGGATACATTGTACTAAATTCATATAATGAAATATCCTAGAGAAGATGATTAAACTGCAGTTACATAATGCAATGATGCATAGGCACACTGAATGTTCTATTTTGTGTGTGTGTGTGTGTGTGTGTGTGTGTGTGTTTCTGAAGTTGAAGTTGGAAACGGGGAGGCAGTCAGACAGACTCCCACATGCACCCAACCGGGATCCACCTGGCATGCCCACCAGGGGGTGATGCTCTGCCCATCTGGGGCCTTGCTCTGTTGCAACCAGAGCCATTCTAGCACCTGAGGCAGAGGCCATGAAGCCATCCTCAGTGCCTGGGCCAGCTTTGCTTCAATGGAGCCTTGGCTGTGGGAGGGGAAGAGAGAGACAGAGAGGAAAGAGAGGGGGAGGGGTACAGAAGCAGATGGGCACTTCTCCTGTGTGCCCTGGCCGGGAATCGAACCCAGGACTCCTGCACGCCAGGCCAGTGCTCTACCTCTGAGCCAACTGACCAGGGCCTGTTCTATTCCTTAAATTGAATATTGAAACATATTACTATTACTCTTTTGATTTTATACATACCTTATAAATATCTGTTTGACTCTAATAAATATTGGGTCTAAGCTATATATATATATATATATATGTTTATTTTTTTATTTTTACTTTTTTTATATTTTTCCAAAGTTAGAAGCAGGAAGGCAGTCAGACAGACTCCCGCATGCACCCCACTGGGATCCACCTGGCATGCCCACCAGGGGGCGATGCTCTGCCCATCTGGGGTGTTGCTCTGTTGTGACTGGAGCCATTTTAGTGCCTGAGGCAGAGGCCATGGAGCTGTCCTCAGCACCCGGACCAACTTTGCTTCAATGGAGCCTTGGCTGCGGGAGGGGAAGAGAGAGATAGAGAGGAATGAGAGGAGAAAGGGTGGAGAAGCATATGGGTGCTTCTCCTGTGTGTCCTGACTGGGAATCAAACCCGGGACTTCCATACACTGGGCCAATGCTCTACCACTGAACCAACAGGCCAGGGCCTAAGCTATATATTTTTTAAAGACGGCATGAGTGCCCTGGACAGATAGCTAGGTTGATTAGAGCATCATCCTCAAGCACAGAGGTTGCCAGTCCAGTCCTGGTCAGGACACATACAGGAACAGATCAATGTTCCTGTCCCTCTTTCTTTTTCTCCATTACTCTCTCTAAGATCAATAAAATCAACAATAACAACAACAAAATAATAGTACACAGAAAGTATGAGTGTTTCAGGTTGGAGATCTTAAAATCTGCTCTATAAAACTGCATATATGGGCAAGTAGGCCTGAATAAGAATGTTAAATGTGAACCATGGAATTTGAGAGACTCAGGAAGAAATAGATTTTTACCTTAAATAGTCCTTGTTAAGTAGATATTAAAATTGAGATTATATTTTGTGGCTTAACATGACTGTAGGAGTATTGCATCCTTAAGACAGGTCAAGAAAATCATGAGGCCTGACCATGTTTCCAGGTGGAGCAGAAAGCACTTTCCCACTGTAAGAGTTGGGAGACAAACAAAAATGTTCATGACTATACCCGATACATCCTGTTCATTCAACCCAGTTCATAGGTAGTTAAGAAAATAAAATGAGCCCTGGCTGGTGGCTCAGTAGATAGAGCATTGGCTTGGTATATGGACATCCTGGGTTCAATTCCTACTCAGGGCTCACAGGAGAGGCGACCATCAGCTACTCCCCCCTCCCCCTCCTCTCTCTCTTTCCCTCCTGCAGCCAATGGTTTGATTAGTTCAAGCATGGCCCCAGATACTGAAGATAGCTTGATTGGTCAGAGTTCATCAGCTTCAGGTGCTAAAAATAGCTCGGTTGATTCCAGCATCAGCCCCAGATGGGGTTGCCAGGTGGATTCTGGTTGGGGCACATGTGGAAGTCTGCTTCACTATCTCTCCTCCTCTCAGTTAAAAAAAAAAAGAAAGAATGAATGAAAGAAGAAAAGAGAGAAAGAAAGAGAAAGAAAATAAAATGACACAAATATAAAGGTCTGCCACATGGGTAAGAGCAGCAAATATTCACTCATTCTGGTATTATTACCTTATTATATGTGTGGAATTACAAAATAATTTATTATTTTCTTTGTACTACTATTATGGAAATTTATATGTACATCTAGTAAAGTGTAATCATGTAATTTTAGGGTAATTAACTTTACTAGGTTTATAATCTATGAGCAGGTAGTGACATTTTTACTATTTACAATGCTCAGACAGTTTGCCTAGTTCAGGACAGGCATTGGTGACACATGCCTCACCGAGGAAGGGACTACGAAACACTGGTGACCATGTGCAGGTTGTCACTACAAGCTGATAGCTGACCTTTATTCGTCAAAGCAGATTTCATTTTATTTCAACTTTTTCTCCCTAAATTATGCCTTCATTTACTTATTTATTTACTTTTTTATTGGGAGAGATGACAGGATACCTGTGAAGTTCAGAATTTGAAATGTTGGTCTTAGTTTTTATCTCTTGCTTTGCTATATTAAGTTTGACCATCACACAAACAACCAAACAAAAATGAAACAGAAATTTGGAGCAAATGCCAGGCCCCCAATGAGAGCCTGATATTGGATTACTAAGTAGAGTCAGGGACTTAATGAGAAATGTCAAGTATTTATAATTTTAAAAATAAGTTAGAGTAGAAATTGGGGGTACTAAATTGTATCAGTCTGTCCTTAGGGGATGATATTGGGATCTTTGAGGAAAGGGGGGCAGAAAAGTTTTAGAGTGATTTATGTAATAAATAATTTCAAAAGAAAAACAGAAGGCCTTTTAGAATGTAATAGAAGAAAATGTATGTTTTATGTAAACTTACCATTAAATGAGAATTTGGCAACTTATCTCTACAAAGAAAAGCAATATTTGATGTCCAAGCATCAGGACTAAACATAGCCAAAAGTGCATTTGTTTGTGTTATGGTCTTACCTCTTTCCTTACAACTTTACTGTTAGCCTGATGTTTCTTGATTATGTTCATTTTGAATCTTGATTTCATGCTACATAGGATGGAAAAAGGACAAAACCATGTGTTTGTTAATGACCTGACTTCAGGTTGAAAAAAGAAATGATATGTTTATGTTTTATATATTTTCTATAACCAAAAATGTGATTTTTCAGCTGATTATCATCTTGTAGAAGTAGATATCCCCTAAAGCAGTGATTTTCAACCCGAGTACCACAAGAATTTTTAAAACGTGATACCTGACTTTAAGTCAAGGGCATTGACCTCTCTTAAATTGTATAAAAATAAAAAGCCAACACAATAGCTGCCCGGTGTGAATGCCTGTTTTGCATGTATAGGTCATATATTAGAGTTGCATCTGACTGGTTAATTCTTGGTACCAGAAATCCTTGTATACAAGTATAGGCACCTGATTTTTTAAAAGTCACTTGGATGAGAAAGGGTTGGTAATTACTATTATTATTTGTAAACCAATAAAAAATATACCCTTTTTTTTGTCAGATTGGCAAAAAAATTTTTTTGGTGTGCTACAGAATTTTAGTGATTAGTTTATGTGCTATGAGATAAAAAAGGTTGAAAATCGCTGCCCTAAAGAACAAATACACTTCCATTTTGTACTCATTGAAATGATCTGCTGATTCTGATCAACTCCAGGTCTCACGTCTGGCAGAGAATTATTCAGATGATTGCTGTGATTTCAGGCTGTGCCCAACATAGTCAAACTCAACACTAAGCTATCTCCCTGCAAATAACTCTTGCCTACAATTCATTCACCAGCTCACTGATCCCTAATCCACCATTTTATGTCAATGTATAATCAGAGCATATTCTCCATTTCTACTTTGGAATGTCAATGCTATAATCTGTTTGTAATTAGAACCACTCCAAAATCCATCTTTTCTTTATCCCCTTCCCTTGTGAACTTTATAGAAGAATAAACACGCCTGTATTATTCTCACCCACAAACAGAAACCAATCTATACCAAATTCCCTGGTGTAATATATATTAGCTTGTCACCAAGGACAAAATTTATATGTACTTAAAGATGTGTTGCTCTACACAAAGCTTCTCAGATCTGCATTAAATAAAAATGCATGCCTGTTTAGGCATTAAAAAAATAGAATCATTCTGAGAAATATAATCCACTTACACAATGAAAGTAATGGAATGAATGTACCATATGCCAATAGTGATATGCCTCAAAGAGTAATGAGTTCCATTTTGGTGAGCTTGCTTTAAAGTTCATTGACATTATAGCCGATGTATTTACTGCTGGCCTGTGAACAAAGCTCTAGTCCCAGGTTTTTGAATAATGGTGTGAAAGAAAGAAGTGGAAGAAGGATGCTGTGTGCAATTAAGTATTTTTTTTAATTGTGACAAACTGCCTTGCTAATTTTATTTCTTTTTTTTTCTGTTTGCTTTAGAGTAATTTAACTTACAAAATTTCACAAATAAAAAAGTTTATTTTTGTTTTTGTTTTAAGACTTTATTTATTCATTTTAGAGAGAAGATAGAGGAGAGAGAGAGAGAGAGAAGTAAGGAGGGGGAGGACCAAGAAGCATCAACTCCTATATGTGCCTTGGCCAGGCAAGCCCAGGGTTTCAAACCTGTGACCTCAGCATTCCAGGTTGATGCTCTATCCACTGCGCCCCCACAGGTCAGGCCAAAAAAAAAAAGTTGGGTTTTTTTTTTTTTTAAATAATTAATCCTGACATATTAACTTCAAGGCAAGTCCATCCATCTATAAGAAATCCCTCTATGTTTTTAATTCAGAGTAGATAAACTCTCTTAGAGGATCCTTATTAATAGTAGCAGGACATGCAGGTGATTTCCAAAGGAGGAATGCATACAGCATTAGCCTCCAGGATCAGCCTGAGCCGAGTAGAGAGGACTAGGAAAGTGACTTACTCCACATTGTACCTATACACCTGCCAGTGAGATCCACAGGATAGATCTGAGTTGGTTTACACTGTGGGAAGCACTAATTCCAAGAGGAGGAGGATATGACTATGAGAGCCTTCCCCAACTCACCTAGCCCCTCCAACACCCCCCACCTCGACCTTGGCTGTGCCCTCACAGTGGATACCCTCCAAGTGATAATAAACATGGTCCAACTGAGCCTTCTACAACTCTGTGGCCCAAACAGGAAACCCTCACACTCAACTTTACTATCTCCAACCTCCATTATTCAATAGACATGAGCAAAGGCTCAGCCACATTCAACTGCACTGAAGAGTTCTGTAGTACCTGCCCAGAAGCTGTTTAAGAAGAGCAATCTTGGGCCCTACTAATTAATCAGTTGCAGACTGAGCTCCCTCAGGCCTGAGATGGATGGAGCAGCCACCAGTGTGGATGCCATCAGCACCTATCACCCTGACCTCTTGGACCACAGGGTAGACAGAGAATGACTTTATGGGGAGCTCATCCAGCTGACTCACAGGGTCACTCAAATGGGCCCTTACACACCTGGTCGGTGGCAGCCTCTTCATCAACAGTTCCATCTAGGAACTGTTCTCCTTAAGCATAGACTACAGCATGTAGTCTTCCAAGACAAGACTTTCAATGCTTCATCCCACTGGCTGGGTGCCACCTACCATTTGGCAGATACTCATGTAACAATAATGGAGACATCAGTTCATCTGCTGACAGAAGAACCAACAAGCAGTCTCAGCCCCCAGCACTTTCAGCTGAATTTTACTGTCATCTGCCTAATCTAGGTCCAGGACAAAGAACAGACAGACACCACGAAACACCAGCAGAACAAGAGAAATATTGAGGATGCACTCAACCAGCAATTTTGCAACAGTAGCACCAAGGGAACAGAGAGCCCAGAAATAAACCCACACCTTTAGGGTCAATTAATATTTGACAAAGGAGGCAGAAGCATACAATGGAGTAAAGACAGCTTTTCTTTTTTAATAAATGGTGTTGGGAAAATTGGACAGATACATGCAAAAAACAAACAACAACAAAAAAAACTAGACTACCAATTCATACCTTACACAAGAATAAACTCAAAATGGATAAAATATTTAAATGTTAAGTTGCAAAACAATAAAAATCCCAGAAGAAAACATAGGCAGTAAAATCTCAGACATCTCTTGCAGAAATATTTTTGTTGATATATCTCCTCATGCAAGGAAAACAAAGGAAAAAAATAAACAAATGGGACTGTGTAAATAAAGAGCATTTGCACAGCAAGAGACCATCAACAAAATGGAAAAGGAATTCACTGAATGGGAGAACATATTTGCCAATAATACATCTGATAAGGGGTTAATTTCCAAAATATACAAAAAGCTTAATACCAGGAAGACAATCCAATTAAAAAATGGGCAAAGGACCTAAATAGACATTTCAAAGAGGACATACAGATGGCCAATAGACATATGAAAGGATGCTGTCACTAATCATCAGAGAGATGCAAATTAAAACCACAGTGAGATATCACCTCATACCTGCTAGAATGGTTAACAGCAATAAATCAACAAGTGCTGGTGAGGATGTGGAGAAAAAGGAGTCCTCCTGCACTGCTGGTGGGAATGCAGACTCCTGCAGCCATTGAGGAAAACAATATGGAGTTTTCTCAAAAAAATTATAAGTGGATCTTCCTTTTGTCCCAGCAATCCCACTTCTGGGAATATATCCTAAGAAACCCAAAACACTAATTCAAAGGAACATATACACCCCTTGCAGCATTATTTACCATAGCCAAGATCTCAAAATAGCCCCAATATCCATCAGTAGATGAATAAAAAAGTTGTGGTATATTTACACGATGGAATACTATGCAACTGTAAAAAAGAATGAAAAATAAGCCAGTCAGAGAAAGATAAATACCATATGATTTAACTTATATGTGAAATCTAATGAACAATGTAAACTGACAAACAAAATAGAAACAAAGGCATGGACACATGAAACAGACTGACAGCTAACAGAAGGGTGGGGGGGGGGTTGAGGGACTGAATGAAAATAGGTGAAGGGATTAGCCAAAAAACGTATATACATTACACATAGACACAGACAACAGTGTGGTGATAGCCAGAGAGAAAAGGGGGTGGGGGTAGGTAGAGGTGGGCAAAGTGGGGGAAAATGAGGATAGAAAGAGACTTTGCTTGAAGTGATGGGTGCACAATGCAGTGTGCATGCAGATGGTGTTTTATTGAGTTATACACTTGAAACCTATGTGGTTTTGTGAACCAATGTCAATTAAAAAATAGTGGGACAAACCGATGCTATTTTTCTATAACCATTTGTATTATTTTTACACTTTGCTAGAACCATGTATACAGTAGGAGCAAGATAAATGCCTGATTCTGAGAAAAATATATTAGACTTCTAACATGTGATATTTTCTCTATTAGAGTTTACATAGTTTAGTAACTAGATTTTTGTTTTTAAAATACAGTATGAAATAACCCAAAGCAGAAGTCAACACAAGATTTTAAAAATCCAAATAAAAAGTTAAATCTGAAGTTGGGTACAAGAGAATATGTATTATCTGCCCTTAGAACTGTAAAATGTAATTAACTCTTTAGGAAAAACAAACAAACTCATAACAAATGAAAACAAAACAAAACAAAACTAATTAAAAAAAAATAAAAGATTTCCTAACCACAGGCTTCAAGAAACTAATTATCAAAGGAAAGCATATTAATGTTAACAATATCCACTTAACCAAGGTATCTTTTTAAAGTGACATTTACTACAATTACAGCAATTAAACTAGTGTTAGATTTCCTTTTTGAATTAGATTAACTAAAATTTTGTTTTTCTCTGAATATTTCATAAGCCAATTTTCATCAGTCAGTTCTTAGAGAAAAGTGGAATACTGTCTTATCTTACAGTTCATAATTTGCTTTTGTATTACTGAAAGCCACATGAGAAGTTAGAAAGACTTGAAAAAGTGGGTGTCTAACCTTCTCTATATAACCTCTATGTGTTGATCGTGAAGAAAAGTATTCATTCACTCAATTTTTATTCAGAGTCCACTGTGCTCCAAAACTAGTGCCAAAACAGGTTGTACAGTGATGAATGAGACATGCAAGGCCCCTGCTCTTACTGGGCATAAATTCTAGTGGTGGAGAGAGGTAGCAAATGAGTTGTGTTATGTTTCAGAACGAAATACATAGGGCGCTCTGGTAAAGAATAAAAAGATGGGACCCTACTTAGATAGAGTGCTTAAGGAAGGGCTCTCTGAGTTAGTGCATTTAAGATGAAATTTGAAAGACAAAAACTGATCCTTTGAAGTGTGATCCAGACTGAGGGAGCACTAAGGAAAATGGTCCGGAGGAAACTAAAAACATGATGTATCCGCAGAAGACCATGTGGCCAGAAAGTGAAGAGCAAGGGATGGGCAGAACAAGTGGAAGCTGAAGAGCTAATTGAGGTCCTGCTCATGCGGGATGAAAAGTTTGTATGTGATTATTTTATTCTAAGAGGACTAGGAAGCCACAAAGGCCTTCTTGAAAGAGTAGGGATTGATATGAATGCATTTAAGCAGAACATAATTACTCTGTTTAGCAGAGAATATCCTGAGTATAAAAGCAGAAAGGAGAGATCAGTGAGGAGACGCTGTGGTGGTCTAGCTGGGAGATTTGGACTTGACTTGCAATGGGGCCAATGGAGATGAAGAGAAGTAATGGATGCATGATGCCTTTCAAGCAAAATGGACAAGACTTACACCAAAGGCTTGAATGCGAATAGTGAAGGCAGGGCCAAAGGTAATCCTCAGTTTTCAGACTGAGCATCTTCCTCATTTGCGAAGGAGAAAGGCAAACAATTCCTTTCCTGGTGTATATACATCACATGGCATTAGTGTTTGGTGAATGGATGTAAGGTAACTAACATATCGATCATTTCAGAAGTACAACAAACACTCATGTGTGTTATACTCTGCAGAACAGAAGTACTGTGCATTTTAATAAGTAGGGCATTAGTTCTCAATTCTACTCTTTGTTACTTGACAAATGATATGGTATCTTTCTGTTAAAGTTTCTTTCTCTGGAACATTATGAGAATAATGTGAAAATCACCAAACTATTGTGAAATTGTCACAATAATGTATTTGAAAGTGCAACATGGGGTACTAGGAGAGACATAAATTTTATTAAAATATTTCAGTATGATTTTCCTGGTTTCCAAATATGAGCATTTTACTATGTTAATGTATAACAGAAGTTTTTGTATCAATGACTAACAAGTTTTAATATTTACTCTTTCTACCAGGAGCTAGTCTCTTAATGCCTTGTATTATGAAACAAAGCATTCTTTGAAACCAAAATGATAGTAATTAGCTCATTATTTTGTGTGGTGAAAATGTTTTGGCAAAGCCTTTATAAGAATGTTATAGCACAATATAACATAATAGCTATGTTAATAAAATATTTTATGTTATTGTAAAAGTGCATTTAAAATTAATATATTTTTTCTAGAAGAAAATTTTTCTCTTTTACCTCATTCTAGACACACAATATTTAACGAACAGACTTACTGATATTTCTAAACCTCACCTGATTTTCAATCTATTGATATTTTTCTACTACAAGGTAAAAATAGAAATTAAAATAGAAAGCTCTCTCTGAAAGCCACAAATGATGGTCATCTGAATAAAAAAAAAATGAGTGTGTGTAATCCAGGCAAACAAAGTACATCTTTTCAAATGGTCATATAGGGAACATAATTTTATGTTGGACCAAGTCTTTATGAATATAACCCCATTAACTAATTATACTGTTTGATGAAATAAATTATAGAAATCCATTATGTGAAATAATACTTAGCATTGAAGCATAATTTTCACATACTGTGGAGAATTAATTAATAAATATATTCTCGATTGCTCAGAAACACACTGTGCATAATGGTGTTTTAGCAGGGCCCACAAAAAGCAAATCTCATCATCAGCCTATTTCACACAGATAAAATCATTTTATTAGATTTTATGTGACATACCTTTTTTAAAACTTCAGAAAATATATTCTCATTGTGATAAATTTAAAAAATTTAGAAAGACATTGCCAGTAATCTTTGTCTGCACAATCCCATGTTAAAATTTTATAATATTTTTTCTAGATATTTTATATGAATTGCTCCTGTACTTTTAGTTTATAAAAATTAAATTTTTTACGAGACTAAGAGTCATGGACAAGAGTGTGGTGGTTGGGAGGGGGAGGAGTGGGAGGGAGAGGGGAAGGGGGACGGGGAGGGGCACAAAGAAACAGTAGACAGTAGACATTAGGTGATAAGAGGACAATCTGACTTTGGGTGATGGGTACGCAACATAATTGAATGACAAGATAACCTGGAGATGTTTTCTTTGAACATATGTACCCTGATTTATTGATGTCACCCCATTAAACTTAAGAAAAATTTATAATAAAAAATAAATAATTTAAAAAATTAAATTTTTTATAATTTATAAAATATAGGAACAATACATATAGTGCATATAATTTTCTCTCTTACTCCCCCCATTTCACATTGTATTGAGAAAATTTCTTCATGTAATATAATATTTTTATTATGATTTCATTTCCACAGAAGTTCTGTTGGAATTACATTAAATTTATTGATTTATTTGTGTGAAATTAATATCTCATTAGGAGCATCATTCCTATCCAGGCAGATACCATTTTATTCTTTGTTTCAATCTTCTTTTTTTAATCTCAGTGGCATCCTATTCTTTGTTTTGCATAGGCTAGCACACTGCATGTTCAATTCATTATTAAGGTTTTCCCTTATTGTGTGGATAAGAACTCCTATTCTGATTTCTAACTGGTTACTGCTAATAGAAAGGTAAAGCTTTTTATTTTTCTATTTATTTTGTCAGCATCCACCTTATTACATTTATTTATCTATTGACTGTCCCAGGATTTCTAGATAGAAACATGTATCATGAGCAAGTAATGGATTAGTTCACTCTTTTCAGGTATTTGTATCTCATATACTTTTCTTGACTTATTGCATTAGCAACAGTTCCTAGAATAATGTTAAGTTATAGCTATGATAACAAGTATCCTTGGTATTTGAATTAATGATAATTTTACTGTTTCATTGTTAGATATGATATTACCTACTAATTTTATATAGCTAGTCTTTATTTTATTAAATGAGTTTATTTCTATACCTTGCTTATATATGTATTTGAATTAAGAATTGCTAGATTTTATCAAAAGTTTAGCATTTCTGTAGATGTTCATGTGTTATCTTACCTATGATCTATAATAATAATGTCAAGAATAAAAATAACCAAAATATATTGTTAGTTAATATGTGCCAGGTATTGAGTTTAGCATTATTTAAAATATCACATTTAATTCTTATAATAACTTTATTAGGCAAATACTATTATTGTCTCTAACTAATAATGATTGAATCCACACTATAGACCTAAGTTTCTAATAATAAAGTATGCTTGCATTTGGGAAATAAACCCTACTTCTTTGTAGTGAATTATTAGTTTATTATATTACTTGACTCTATTTACTAGAATGTTATCTAGAATTTTTACATTTATAGAATTTGCTAATAGATACTTAATTTTAGTCACAATCTTCTGAGGAAAATACAATAATCTCTATTTTTCAGGTAAAGAGTCAGGAACAAAATGAGAGCATAAAGATAATGACATTTTTCTAAAGTTGTGTAGCTAGATTTGAAACCAGATAGTAGGTGTGGAGTAACAGTGAAAACCTGTGAAAAGCTGAGTGTTATGGACAGCATGCTTGTGTTCCTATCTGTGCTGAGACCTTAATTCCCAATGTGATAATATTTGAAATGAGGCCATCGGGAAGTAACTAAATCATGAGATTGAGATTCTCATGATGGGATTAGTGAATTTATAGGAAGGAATATGACATGGCACAGGTTGCTTCCTTTTTCCCCTCTCTCTCTAGTATGTGAATATACAATGATAAGGTAGTTAAATGTTTACAAGCCAGATGTAACTTTTCACCAGACACTGATTCTGCTGGCATCTTGACCTTGGACATCTAACCTCCCAAACTGTGAGAAATAAATGTTTGTTATTAAGCCACTCAGTCTACAGTATTCTGTTATAGCAGTTTAAACTAACTAAAATACATAGAAAGAAAAATACACAGGTAATAGGTCATACCAGGGTCATTACTAGTATGGAAGGTGGATCTTCTGCTTTTTCTTGTGGATCTGTAAAAATTATTTACATACTAGTATTTTGGATGCTAGTTCTTAATTGGTTTTATGAATTGCAAGTGTGTTCTCCCATTCTGGGCTTGCCTTTTTACTATTTCAAATGGTCCTTTGGTGAATAGAAATTTTAAATTTTAGTACAACTAGGTATTTTTTGTGACCTGTTTAATTTTTTTTTTTTGCCTATTTCAAGTTATGAAGATGATCTTCTATGTTTTTCTTTGAAAGCTTATTTCTTACCTATCACATCTTGATCTGTAATTCCTTATAACTGTTTTTGTGTGAATGATTTGAAGTATAGCTATAGGTTAATTTTCCCTCATATGGGTATCTAATTGATCCAGCATCAGTTACCAGAAAGACCATCCTTTCTCTACTGCCTTAGAGAGGCAGCTATGTCATACATCAAGTGACCATATATTTGCAAATCTGTTACTGAATTCTCTATTACTTCCTTTCACTGATACCACACTGTGTTAATTACTATTAAGGTATGCAAAGGCATACTTTCAGATAATGTAAGTCCTTCTGTTCTGTTTTTCTTTTACAAGATTGCTTTGGCTATTCTTAATCTTTGCATTTCCATATAAATCTTAGAATCAGCTTGTCAATTTTCACACACATACAAAAACATCTTGCATTTATGTTGGGATTAAACTGATTTTATAGATCAAGCTGAGGAAAATTGATACCTTCACAATATTAAGTCTTCAGATATATGAATGTGGTATAATCCTCCTTCCCTTAAGTCATTTAAAATTTCTCTCAACATTGCTTTGTCATTTTCAGTATAGAGGTTCTGGCATTTCCTTTGTTTTAAATTGGTCTCATACCTAGAACCCTGCTAAATTTAATTTTTAATTCTAATAATTGATTCATAGATTATTAAAGTTTTTTTATTATAGTTTTATTTTCCTTTCCAATTCTTACATGTGTTGTTTCTTTTTCTTGCTTTATTGTCCCAGCTAGGAGATGCAATACAATACTGAAAAAAAAAATGAATTGTCTTATCATTTTTTCTGTTCTCTGGGAAAAACTTTTAATAATTCATTACTAAGTATTATGCTTACTAATAATATGTTACTTATAACTTGGTAAGAATTTATTAATATTGAATATCTGGAATGCTTTTCTGTGCTTATTGGTATATATACTTAATTTTTCTTTTTTCTATTATTGTGGTCAGTTATGCTAATTAATTTTTCAATTTTTAACAACTTCTGCACACCTGATATAAGCCCCACTTAGTTATGATGCACCCCTTTTTTCATATACCATTCTATTCAACTTGCAATTATTTGCTTAGCATTTTTTTCATTGATGTTCATAAGCTCTATTGGGCTGCTGTTTGTTTTTCCCTTTATCAGGGTTATCCTAGCCTCACTAAATGACTTGGAAAGTGTTTCTCCTTTTTCTATTTTCTGGATGGGAGACTTTTTAAAATAAGATTGGTTTATTTTTTTTTCTTAAATGTTCAAAAGAATTAATTGGTGAAGCCATCTGGGACAGTTCTTTGTTTGGTTTACTTAGATTTTTATGGTCAAGTCTTTAATGATGGATTCAGTTCATTCAATAGACATTGGACTGTTTAAAACTTCTCTTTGTTTTGTAAGTTTTATTTTCTAAAAAATTTTTACATTTTATCTACAGTGTCAAATTTATTATTTTGAAGATATTCACAATATTTCTTTATTTCCTTTAAAATATCTATTTCTGGACTGATACCCAGATTTTATTATTGATAATTTATGGTTTGTTTGTTTTTTTAGTTTTTCCCCTTAAATAGTCTTTTTAAGTGTTCATTTATTTCATTAGTATTTTCAAAGTACCAACTTTGGACTTTATTATATGGCTGGCTTTACTGTATGGCTCTGTTAAAAATGATCACTTTGCTTCATTTTTAAATGTAACTATTACAAATTCTTTCATCAAACTCTCTTATAAGAAATGTGAAACTCTCTTTAATATGGTAAAATTTATCTGTTTTATGTTTTCCTTTGGAAATTTGCCTCCTGGAACTTGTTTTGCTCTAGTATGGAAGAGTTGATTTAGGATTGCTACCCTGCTCTGAACTAGTATTTCCCTTCACCATCGTCCTAGGAATGCTCATCGTGTTTGACCTATGTTGAACTCATTTTGGTTTTGATCTTACACATATTTTCTTTATTCAGTTACTTATATTTGTAAAATACTTTCTGAGCTTCTTAAAAGTGGGTTAAGTGAAGGTAAATATTTTGGAGAGAGTTCATCACCAATAATATATGTACCCTCAGACTTATAATGAATGAAAGTGTCTACCAATAACAAAAGAAGGAAAAAGAAATCTAAGCACAAGCCTTGCTGTTCCATGGACTTTGAACCAGTAAATGTTAAGTGGCTCAATTTAACAAAGTTAAAATATAAGTAATACTGTTAGAAAAGATTTACAAAATATTCAATGGAAACAGTGTTCTGTCTATAATATGTAAAGAGATCTTAAAAATTAATAAGAAAAAGACAAACCAAAATAAAAGGGAAAAATAGCAGAAAACGGACAATTGGTTTTGGTAAAAAGAAAAAAAAAGTTTGCAAATTTTTAACATCACAGATGATAAAAGAAATACAAATAAAACTAAAAATAAGATATATTTTGGTTTTGTTAAATTAGCCTCATATTTAAAAACTGATAGTATCAATAGTTATAAAGTTATGTAAGAACAGGTACATACTTTCAGAGAGCAATATTAGAGTATCTAGTAATTTTTATAATCAATATTTACATATAAATATATAAAATAATATTCACTACAGTATTTTTTTGTTCTGAACCCAAAATGAAAATAACAGAAAAGTTGATCACTACTACATGGTTAAAAATATGATAAAATTCTTATAATGGATTGCTTATATATGCATCCATAGAAAAAAATAAAAAATAAAAAATAGAAAAATATTGCTAATATAAAAGATGTTTAAGATAAGTATAAAAATCAAGTTGCAGAACATTTATATAATATTATCTCATTTTAAAATAATAATAAATTATATTATGTGAAGAAAATCATCAAAGAAATATGCTCCCAATTTTTCAGAGTAGTTATCTTTGGGAGTGATATAAATTTTTTATGAAATTTGTTCCATAATATTTGAATTTTATATAGCTTTATGACATTTGTGATCTGAAAACAGTATGTGATAATATTTTTAAATGACAACATAAATGATTTTTCAGTTTTCATTGATAATCTTTTATAGTATTTTAGTTAAACATGAGAAACTGTTTTCTTTCTTACTGTATCAGGATAAACATACACACACTTATTAGTTGGTTTTATTTGGAGGTGACATGTGAACAATTGCTTGAATTCTCATTAAATATTTGAAAGCAATGATATCACAACTCTTTTAACCTTTTCTTTTGAATATTTAGTATTTTACAATTTCAAAGAAAGGTGACAAGATATTTTAAGAAACTGTAAGATTCCAAGCTAACTAACTTATTTTAGATATTTAATTGTCCCTTTACTTTTAAGTATGAACACAAATAAAAAAATACCTTAGGAACTAATCTCATTTCTCTATTAGTTGACTTTGCTCTTTGAACAATATTGGTCCAAATCTTACTGTAAGTGGGTATAGGCGATAATTTTTTTCCTTCAGGCTAAAAGCTCATTTCACTCTTTGAAGGCAGGAGTTATAATATAGAACTTAAAATGTGTACCTTATAGATACTTTGAAAAATAAGCAGCAAAATGAAAAATATAGTACAAATCATGTTTAATATATGTATGTATTTCTTTATGTAAATATATCATTAATGAACTTATTGGTGCACTTCCTAAATGGATTGTCCTTATTGTTCCATTTTGATGAAATTACCGTGTTTTAGTACTTTTCCTGTAGACCAAGAAATTTAGATAGACAATGTTGTTTTTTTCTATTGTAACAGTCTGGTCATCCTTGTTCAGAAATAACTGCTGCTAGACTTTACTTTTAAATATTTATGAAGAAGGACATTTAAAACATGTCCTGTTGTGGAAGTAAGCACATACTTTTGCTTGATTTGTCTCATGGGATCTGGGAAGCACTTTTCTCCCCTTGTTTTTTTATCTAATTTGTACAGATATAAATTTCATTAATATTTAAACCTAAATATTAAAAGAAACAGAATGTCAAACACAAAGCCTTTCATGTGGAGCATCTTTATGGATGGATCTCTGCTTGCCATGCTCATTGCTAGCACTGTAACTCGACAAAACAAAAATCAATCAAGACTAGAAGTCATCCACTGGAACTCAACATAGTCCTCTAGGAGATTATGTGACACAAACATGAATTAACAACTAGAAGACCAACCATTCCAAAGAGAGGCTTGAAAGTAGCTTAGATCTAAACTCTGAAGAATAGTTTTAATTCCAAGTGCTTCTTAGAAGTGAAGAGAACAAACAGAACAACCCTATAGGCAAGTATTATAGGATCAGTTTTTTAAAAATGAGAAGGTAATAGACCAGAAGCAGAGAGTAAGCTGAGGATGAAACCCCAGAGTTCAATAAAAGTGGGCAAGATCAAATAACTACATAAGTTTGCAATTGCTCAGATTCCTTCTTATGCTCTCTTCCAATGGCTTATATTGTGAAAATCTCTGCTCTAGATGTGGGGTAAAGCAGTAAACAGAAAACACACAAAGTCTGTCTTTGTGGACTAAGATAGGAGAGATGGACATCAAATAATTATAAGGTACTGTGAGGAAAAAAGGGAAGAAGGAATGAATGAAGGAAGGAAGAAATGAAAAAAGAAGGAAGGAAGGAAGGAAGGAAGGAAGGAAGGAAGGAAGGAAGGAAGGAAGGAAGGAAGGAAGGAAGGAAGAACAGGGTGCTATGGACAATATAAAACAGATAAACTCACCCGTGGTTACAGAGTTAGAGAACTTATTTCTAGAAAAGTATTGTTTAAACTGAGATCTGAAGTTCCATTAAACATTAGTAGTCCAGGAAAGGAAGAAATGGACATTCCAGGAAGAGAATGTTCCAATGCTACCTGTCGAGATAGGCAAGGTTGGAACAGTCTCAGAGATGTAGATATTTCATTGACTTTTTTTTATAGTTTTATTTAGACAATTAATTTTAACAGGGTGACATTAGTCAACTAGAGCACATAAATTTAGAGAAAACATCTCGAGATCATTTTGACATTTGATTATGTTGTATACCCATCACCCAAAGTCAAACCATCCTCCATCACCCTTCACTTGGTTTTCTTTATGCCCCTTCCCTCCCACCACCCCCTCTCTCTCCTCCCTTCCCCTCCCCCTGGTAACCACTGCACTCTTATTTATGTCCATCCATTGACTTTTGTCATATTGTACTTTGTGTGTCTTGCTTGACAAAGTGTGAACTCCTGGAAAAGGGGAATATGTCTAAGTTATTGCTAAATCTTCAGGACCTAGGCCAATGCATGCATATAGTAGACTTTCAATAAACGTTAAGTGAAAATCTAAACTCTTCCTGTTGATGGAGATGGCTTCAGGATGTTCAGTTTCTCTCTGGTCCTAAGTCTGAACTTTGGGTAAGTGTCTTTGAAGTAGCTAATGCCTCAGCTTTGTTCTCATGCTCCATGTTGTTAATTCTCATGGTGTGGTTAATAATTAAGACACATTACAAAGTATAATTTCTATTCATTTATAATCTTTCCATCACAAATTAGACCTCTAATACAGTACCTATTAATAAACTACAATTAATTTATTTTAAATTAGCATTTTGAAGTGTTTTACATATGCAGTGTTTTATGTCAATTTAAAACATAAAAATAGGAAAAAATATAAAATCTATTAAAAATAAGTATTAATTTTATTGGTCATTGTCTCAATATTCTCTTAACTTAATTTAGACTCATCTGTTCATTTATAGCAATCTTTTGACAGAACTATGAAAGGTATCTTATTAATAAAAGTCTAAAAGTCCTTGGGAAAAATATACATATACAGTCACATGCATAGCCACACACATATTTGTGAATATATTTTTCTAGGACTTTGGGGTTTCAGAGACATATAGAATCAGAAGCTATTAACGAAATTTTCTCTCTAGCAGTAGGAACATAATTGCTTCCACATTTATCAAAAAAATAGATTAAGTGTTTTAGTAACAGTTTTTTTGGTATTTGACTATATCAATATTTCCTTTTCTCTTAGCTAAAATAGAGAAATGACAACATACAGTATGAATCATTGTCCAAATATAACCTCATGACTGTCTTTGTTTTTCCAGGCATAGTTTTATTGACAGTTTTTAAGATAACCAAATATATATATATTCCATTTGAGATGTCCTCCAACTTTCTCCTATTATTACCTTCAACCAAAATACATTTCAATAGAATATAGGAAGATTTTTGAATGGACTCTCAGTTTCTTCTAAATTGCATGGTTTTCAGAAATCATTTTTGCTTTTATATTTTGACATTTGCATTCCAAAAGTCCTGTTTTTAAGATAGGAGATTCTTTAATGCACAGAGGTTACTCAGCAGGTTAAAGTAAACCTAGTTTCTAATTAAATATCTCTAAATACTAATTGACGTTATAAGATTTGTCTCGGCCTTATTCATTTTGGAGTCCTCAGGGTTTAGCACTGTATCTAGCACATAGTTGATGCTCAATAAATGTTTTCTAAGTAAATAAAAGCGTGGATTGTGGATGCAAAACGCATTTAGAATACCTGCCTTATTGAAATTTTATGTAGTTCAATTATAATGCTATGTGAGATTTTCAGATAAGGGGTTCTGAAAGGACATATCATCAATAATAGTAACAAGCCTTATTATTTGGGAGTGCCAACATATCTTGCTGTTCCTTTAATGACTCATATGCCACAGTACATAATGTTTCTGTTTCATAATGAAACATTGCATCTTCTAGACAGTATGCCAGACATGATGATTTAAGTGGCTGAGTTTAAAAATAACTACCAAGCAGCCTCACTAAATGAACATGCTGTACAATGAGGACTAAGTGAAATGTTTGGTTTTCAGCTTGAAATTATTGGTAGCAAGTTCAACCTACTTTTATTATGTGTAAAGCATTCATATGCCTATAATTTCACTCACTGATTTAAAACAAAGTAGGGGAGGCAGTGAAGGGACTGAGAAAAAATTTAAAAACCTCAAAGACATGAACAACGGTGGGTAATTTGTCAGCGAGGGGAGGGAAGGAGGTGGAGAAGGGTATGGGGAATAAATGGTGATGGGTGGAGTGCACACAATAGTGAACAGATGATGTGTTGTAGAATTGAGCAACTAAACCTGTATGATTTTGTTGACCATTGTCTCTCCAATAAAGTCAATAAAATCAAGGGCGAAAGGAAGCAAAAGTTATAGTACGATAAGGTATAGGATAAGTATTTGTTCCTTATTTGTTTTCCTTATGTACTATATTTGATCCTATAGCAGGATGGATAAAAAGCCAACAAATTTAATTTTTAAACAGTGTCTACTTTTGGTAATCAAAAAATTAGATTTATGCCAAACTGGCAAATACCCTACTCAGTGTTTATTCACGTGAGTAGCCCAATTATAATAATACAAGACCCAAATGCATTGTAATGAAGGAGGAAAAGGGAAGGAAATTCACATTTTTTGAACTCGCACTATCTGCTGATTTAATCTCATTGTTTAGTCTGTTCAGGCTTCTGCAACAAAAATAACATAAACTGGGTGGCTTATAAACAGCAGACATTTATTTCTCACAGTTTTGGAAAGTGGGAAGGCCAAGATCATGGCAGCAGTGGATTTGGTATATGGTGAGGGCTTTCTTCCTGGTCTATAGACTTCATAGTCTTCACACTGTGTCCTCACATGGTAGAAGGGGCAAGGGATTTCTCTGAAGTTTATTTTATAAAAACAATAATCCCACTCATGAGGGTTCCCAAAGCCACACCTCCTAATACCATTGCTTTGGGGGTTAGGATTTTAACATATGAATTTTGGAGGACACAACCCTTTAAACCATGACACTCATAAAATCCTCATGCTGCATATGGATGACTAGGTGGATGGGGCCAGGCCCTGGCCCTACAGGCCCAGGGCCACAGATATCCAGGGGCCTGCTGGTCAGAGGGAAGTGTGCATGTTCACTTCTGGAGACTATCAGCTGAATGGAGGCACCCTGGGGGCCCCTACCCTGAACCAGGATGCATGGGGACCAAGATGGAGTCACTGGTAAGGGCTCCTGTGAGTCACAATACATCTTCCATCTTCTAAACCCAAATTATCACAATTCTGCCCAGATGTGAGATTCACCCTTCTTCTTTCTTGAGTCTTTTTATCATATTCATGGCTATCCAGCACCTAGCTGACCAAAGTGAGGGCTGGTGATAATCCCCAGGCAGCAATATCTCTCTGTTAGAATCTTTCAAAGATATTATATTTACAATGATTTTAAGTAAACTGAGACATACAGGAAACATCTGCTTAAATAACACCTGCAAGTAAAGCCCACAATCAGACCATCCTGGAAAGTGAGGACTAGTATTGCTACTCGGTAGACAAGGACACTGACGTAATAAAAATTTAAGTAACCTGTCCATGTTTACACAACTTAGAAATAGAGGAGCCAGATTTGAAGTCTGAAGACAGCCATTTCTCCATGACAGCATCCTGTCCACACCATCAAGTCACTTGGGGAGACTTGCTTCACTCATTACACAACAGCTGCATGAAAATAGGTAAGAGAATCCTCCCATAGTTGATGCCACACCAAAGTACAAAGCTTGTTTCAACCCTACTTTAAAAAGTTAAGGGGCCCTTCCTTACACAGTGGAAAATTGAAAAAGAAGATAGGGTCAAGAATCAACCTTTTGCCAAAACAGCGTGGCCTCCCACCTGTGGGAAGAACATAACAATATGAGTACTGATGAGTCAACCAGACTCGAGGACTTCTTGTCCTCACCTCTTCACAAGCAGCACAAAACAGATTTTCCTTACGGCTGCACACAAGTACTGTTACCATGTACATTGTGTGTACTCTTGGGTATGGTCGCAAGGAGGTGCTGACCAGTAAATAAACATCAGCTCCTCCACAATTAGGAAGAATGGTCTGAATCAAAATGAAAATGGGCTTTTAGTGCACACTGACTGGAAAGAGAATTAGTCTAGCTTTGTGCTTATGCCTTTGAGCTTAATTGGCCACTTCTGATGTATCCAATTGCCAAAGGGCATGCGAATACCCAGACTCTACTTACAACAAAACAGCTACCTTGCAGTTCCATAACTTTTCATCATTTACAAAGAATGGCTGTATATTTGATGTACTTTGGAGGACAGCATGGCCCAGGCTGCAAGCTATGGTATAAAGGCACTCGTGCTTCTTCCTTACCTCCTTCTTATTCCACAGAATTTCAAATGTAGAATTATTCTCTCATTCTATCTTCCACACAGCTGCTGATAACTGTGAAAAGATTGAGCCACTGGACTGTAGAGAAGTAAACAGAAATAACTCCCTGCATAAAAGACATCTCCAAAATATATATTTCCTCAGAAGGAAGGAAAATAAAAAGAGCCCTAACACAAAACCAGACATGATATTCAGTGTACCCTGTTTCCCCCTTTACATCCTAAAGTTACTCTCCATTTCTCCCTCTATTTCAGCATTTCCTCTCACACATAACGGGATTTGTATTTCATTATCCAAAAGAATGTCAAGATGCCTCTAGGCATCTTGATGTTAAGGTGATAAAAACTTAATGATAGCAGCAGAATTATATTGGGCATAAAAGTGTTTGTTTTTGCCTTTGTTTGCAAGTTCAGGGCTGTGTTGAGCAGTGAGATTTTCATGGTACTGAACAATGAGCCTTTGTCTTCTTTAGCGAGGCCCTCAACCAGATGGGTAAATATGTCTGCTCAGCACACAGCACAATGGAAAGCACATAAGACAGAGGGGTAAGACCCATCAATTCGGGTTTAAGAAATAATCATGGCTACAGGCACCTTGGGAAATCCATTGGAGAGCGTAAAAGTCTCTGTCAATCGATAAAAGCCACTTAGAGCACACTTTATACTAATACATTCACAGAGACTGAGAATCATTTGCAAAAAGAAATAAGGATTAATACAAAGATACTACCAACCTCAGCACAGATTACACACACACACACACACACACACACACACACACACACACACACACACACCCAAACCAGGAGAGTCTAAATAAAGACTCTTCCTTAAAGGATTTGAAACTCTTTTTTTGATCTCATTGGAAAAAGAGTCATTGTCATCAGATTCTAAGGGAGGACAAATAGGTAGTTCATCTCAGAACCTTCTGTGCATAGACTTTATCATTTGTTATATATGTAAAATAATGTTCTAGTCTAGGGTAGTATGCATGTTATTCTGAACCATTTACTTTGTCTTCATGAAGCCTCTAGTTGAAGCCCCTCCTGATGGTATTTATGTGATTTATATAGAATAAACCCTCAAAGTCTATCTTAGTTTAATGTCAGGGATCCCCAGTGAGTGAGTAAGCAGGTGAGCAGCCCCTCTTTCAGCATGTGGCCTTCACAGAGCTACCATCTTGTGGCTGTGCTACCTGCTCACTGCAGCACTGAGTCATTGAAACTGTTTATGAATCTGCTCTTGTTTAGTATAACAACAACACAGAATCATCGAATTTTTCTTCCTACTTTCTTCTCGTATTTAAATAAGATAGCCTCTTTATCTGCTTGTAGGAGGCATAGGAATTATTTCACACATTTTAGAGAAGGGTAAACAGGGAGATAGAAATAAAACGACTTGCTTAGAGGCACAGCGGATTGTCTGGAAAATGAAAAACTGATATCAGAAGTCCTTCCCCTTCGGGCTAATTCCCTATTACACTTCCTCCCTGATTGAATATACCTGAATCAAATCATCTCTCATCCTTGTCTTAACAACATCTACTTATGTAAGCTCTGCAAATTCAAAATCCCGACAAGAAAAGGACAGAGCATTTATAGTTGTGACCCACACGATTTAAAGTTAGCTGGGCGCCTGGCAAAACACAGTGTCACGCTGAAGTTATTTCCAGAACAGCGGGCGTCTCTTCAAGCAAAGCAGCTAGAAGGATGTCAAACTTGCCAACCTATTTTTTTTTCAACGCAGTTTCTTTTAAGATTGAGTGAATGGTAGAAAAAAATTTATCTTCCCATATATTCAAATTAATTAACCAGGAGTTAGGCATCAGACTCTAAAACAGAGAGCTCAGCAGCAGCATGGAGTCTGGAGTTGGACTGTATGGGTTTGAAACCTGGCTGCACCACTTGCTGGCTGCGCAGCCTTTAGCAAGTTACTTGGCCCCCGTCTGCCTTACTGTCCTCGTCAGCAAAGTGTTAGTAATAATAGTACCTGCCTCATAGGGTTGTAATGAGGAAGAAATGTTTATTCATGTAATGTGCTCTTTTTTTTTTTTTTTTTAAGAGAGAGAGAGACAGGGACAGGCAAACAGGGAGGGAGAGAGATGAGAAGCATTAACTCAGAGTTGTGGCACTTTAGTTGTTCATTGATTGCTTTCTTATATGTGCCTTGACCATGAGGTTCCAGCCAGTGACCTCTTGCTCAAAACAACGACCTTGGGCTTCAAGCCAGCAACCTTTGGTCTCAAGTTGATGAGCTTGTGCTCAAGCCAACAACTTGGGGTTTCAAACCTGGGTCCTCATCGTCCCAGGCCGACATTCTATCCACTGCACCACTTCCTGGTCAGGCTCATGTAATGTGCTTAATGAAGTATGTGGTTTATAGTAAGTGCTTATAAAAACTAGGTATTGTTGTCACAACTCTGCACTTGGTTCAGAGTCTGGCACATTAAAATCTTTTATTTATTTATTTATTTATTTATTTATTTTGTATTTTTCTGAAGCTGGAAACAGGGAGAGACAGTCAGACAGACTCCCGCATGCGCCTGACCGGGATCCACCCAGCACGCCCACCAGGGGCGATGCTCTGCCCACCAGGAGGCGATGCTCTGCCCCTCTGGGGCGTCGCTCTGCTGCAACCAGAGCCACTCTAGCGCCTGGGGCAGAGGCCAAGGAGCCATCCCCAGCACCCGGGCCATCTTTGCTCCAATGGAGGCTTGGCTGCGGGAGGGGAAGAGAGAGACAGAGAGGAAGGAGGAGGGGGGGGAGAAGCAAATGGGCACTTCTCCTATGTGCCCTGGCTGGGAATCGAACCCGGGTCCCCCACACACCAGGCTGACGCTCTACTGCTGAGCCAACTGGCCAGGGCCTAAAATCTTTTAATAATGTGAGCTGCACCCTTGACCTCTTAGGAAATTTTTTATTCTAGTTGTGAGGTAAGATACATATATGACCAAAGGAGCCAAATACTACTTTGAAAAATATACATGCAAAGGTATGTTTAATTTGCAATAGTAGATCGGATAGGGGAATTGTCATTGGTGGCAAAGCCGATACAGAAGGTTTTATGGGATCAGCAGTGCTCCTGGATTAACAAAGGTGTCTGTGTGGAGGATTATTTATTCAACAAATATTTGTGAAGCATCAACAATATTTTAGACACTGTGTATAAAATTTGACTCCCTTGACACCAGGATTAGTTTAAAACTTTCAGTGGAGAAAGTAGCGAGGGAATAGCCATGAGTTATCAATGTCAGTGGCAGGGGGAGACTAGTTGGTCCACCTGAACCCATGCTCATATGGTTGGACTTGCAGAAAAATCTGTAAGAACCTCTCTGGGAGACTATAGTCTGGGAGAGGGAAGTGACATGGTCAGTGCATGAGGATATTTCATTTTTATTAATGTATTGTTTAAATTTTTTAAAACAGAAAATTAATTAAGAACTAAACAATAAAACAACAAAAGATATAACTATGAGTTTTAAGGATTCTCGTATTCTTAGTACCTAGTATAGAAAATGGTGGGCACTCAATATATTTTTGTTGAATGAATGAATGAATCAATCAAATAACCTTTAAATAAATTAGAGAAATAGTGATGCAAAATCTCTTTACCCAAAATTTTAGAAAAGTGGTGGTCTCAAAGAAAACAAAAATGGACTTGAATTGAATTCATTTATTTATTCAACAAATATATATTGATCAAGTGCTCATTACTCTCACCATAATAGCATAATAGGGACTCAGCACACAAGAGTCCCTTCTTGGCCAGTGCTGGCTGGACCAGGGGTTGATCCTGGAAACACTCCCAAATTTGAGCAGAGTGAATCGGATGATCTCTACGGGAACATGAAAAGACTAAGGTCATGTTGGGCTATTGGCAAGAAGAGAAAAGTCAGTTTACAGGGAGAATGTCCTTTAGTCTTGACACTATGTTCCCAAACTCAGCCAGTATAAAGCATAGCTAACCCTCCTACAAATGAGTCCCATGAGCTCTTTATGTACTTTATTTTAGTTTTTTTTATTGATTGGTTTTAGTTAGAGAAGAAGGGAAAGAGAGAGAGAGAGGGACAGGAACATAGATCTATTCCTGTATGTGCCCTGATCGGGGATTGGACTGGCAACCTCTGCGCTTTGGTACAATGCTCTAACCAGCCGAGCTATCCAGCCAGGGCATGTATTCTTAATTAATTTAACAAAGGTTTTGTTCTTTGTGTTCCAGTGGCACCATATGTAAGAAGTTATCTATAGTCACTTCCTGCTATGGAAGAGCCACAGCTACTTAAAAATGAAGATTAACAGTGACCTGAAGATGACCCACAAAGATAGAGTATAGATAGATCACTGTATTTTTGCCAACCCTGTGCTCATTTCCACTTCTATTGTGGCCTTAAATTCTAAAAACCTGTCTGGGATGGGGAACAATTGCTAGGAATAACCAAGTAGCACCCTCTAAAATCACAATACTCATAGTCAAGGGTGCTTGGGATGCTAGACGCTGTTTTGCCCTCTTTACATTGTAGCCTCAAGGAGTACTAGACTCCCAATAGTTCAGGAACAATGAGTCCAAAATGAGACAAACTTATTATGTTTGCCGTACATTCACCCATAACCTCACCACTTGACTTACACATTTGTATTGAAGACATTATACAGCATGACTTCTTGCTCTTCTCTTTTTCTTGGGAGGTGTTACTCCTTGGGCCAAATTTAACATTTGCCGTATGCCATGATCCTAAGAGTTCTTGATGTCTATTCTATCTTTATGTGCAGAAATGCCTATTGCTTCAGGGAATAATGGAAACCCCCTCCACTTTAAAAATATGGTGCAATTACAATAGCCCTGATTTTGAACTTTCACAGAGTGAAGAAAATAAGTTAAGTCTCTTAAAATGGGACTCCTCAATGGTAGTTCAATATAAAAAGCTTTTCAGATGATTTTCAACTGCCTGACTTCACTGCCCTAAAAGCTGTCTGAATTGGGTCTGTTTCTGAGTAAAGATTGTAACTACTCTCCAAAAACATGTCCATTCTGCTGGGGATGCAGTCCTTAAGTACTCTTCCTGCTCTTTTTTTAGATTCCTATCACATTTGCTCCTCAAAATTCCTTTTCTTCCATAAAAGCCCAGGTAATGAAGGGCAGGTAGCAAATAGAATCATGAGTTTCAGCCATGAAAATGTGTTCAGGCAAACAGGTTTCCTTGGGGACAGTTTCCACATCCTTTCTCTGCAAAGGCTCTTTCCTCCCAGGATACTGATGAGAAGGTAGCATCAGATATGAAAGGGAAAAGGTAAGGGAAAATGGGAGCAAGTGGAACATTGGAAAGTACTGGCAGTATTACAGTTTCTGAGTATTTGAGCATTTTGTGTTAGTAAAGCTGCCGTGTGTCAATCTGTTGTTTTGTCAGGTTAATTGGTTTTATTTGCATGTGAATAAGCAGAGTGTCGTCAGCTGGCCAGAAAGAGGAGGCCCTAAAACAAGAAACCAGACATTCCTAACAGAATGATCTTGCTGGTAGGAGGAGCAGTCAGTCCCTTGGGCAGGTAGTGGAAAAACCAGGATATTCTGATGGCTAACTCAGCAATCCAATTGTGTGTTGATCAGAATCCAACCTTGATTGTCTCGGTCCAGTAGATATGATGTGAAATCCAGATCCCTGTATAATCTCTGGAGGATAGTACTGGTTATCAACAAACCATAACTAAAAGAATTTCCATATATACAAATACCAAACTATTATGTCGTACACCTGAAACTAATATAAGGCTGTATGCTAATTATATCTCAATTTAAAAAAAGTTAAAATAAAGCTGACTTGAAATAATTTTTGAGAAGAATTTGCATGTTGATCAAGTTCTAATAAGGAAAATTGCTTTTTTTAGTTGACTGAAGATAGTGTTGTATGTTATTCAAATTGTCATGCATACTGATGAGGATGGAATTGCCTAGGATATTATAGCCAGGTGTCAGTTCTGATTGGACTACAGTCAATAAATGAATTCAAAATAAATGAACAAACAAAACAGAAACAATCTCATAGCTACAGAGATGGTTGTCAGATGGTAAGGGGGTTGGGGGGATGGGTGAAAGAGGTGCAGATATTAAGAAGTCCAAATTAGCAGTAACAAAATAGTCACAAGGATGTGAGGTACAGTTTAAGAAAAATAGTCATTATTGTAATAACTATTTGTAGTGCCAGGCGGGTACTAGATTTATTGGGCTATTACTTTGTAAGTTATAGAAATGTCTAGCCATGATGTTCCACACCTGAAACTAATATCTATTGAATGTCAATTATAATTGAAAAGTTTTAAAAAATGAATTCAAGGAGGAAAGTCAGAAGTACAAAGCCAGCTACAGGTAAAGAAGTGGTCAGGCCTTTGGAGCCTCAGTTTCTGTGAGGAAAGTCATCCTGGTCCTTAAGCTGGTGCCTTGTGATGGGCTATCTGATACTACCTGAAATTCTTCCCCGATGCCAACCACTTGCCTGGCTTTATCAATAAATATAAGATCTTGTTCTGATTCATTGAAAAGTTACAACTCTTCAAGAGTGCTCTCAGGGACAGTCATCTGCCAGGGCTCCAAGATACAAGATAAAGGCAAAATGGGAGAAAATCAGTCACTAAAGGCAGGCTCACTGTCCAAGCTAAAGGTGCATTGAGGAAGACACATTTAAGAAGCCCAGAAAGAGGTCTTAGTTTCACTCACATCCCTCCTGCCCTAGGTCTGAATTGATCCCAGTGGCAAGGATGTCTCCATTTGTAAGAAGACACAGCAAAAATTGGAAACCAAAAAGTGCTTGACATCTTGAGCAATTCCAGATGCTGTCTTTCCAAAGGGTAGGATGCCAAATATTTTGGGACAATCTTTCTGGACTTAAAAAGGGAGAATGCTTGCCATTTGACTTTCAAATGCTCTCCTGGAGGAAGATCATCTTGGAAATATACAACATAAGGAAATCTTTTTAAGACCAAATTCAAGCAAGGATTTTGCCTTGCCAATAACCTTAGAAATTACTATATGAGCTAGAGTATTTCAATTCCAAAAAGATTGTGTGCCAAAGAGTACCCAAATCATCATACAATGCTATAAATGGTATGAGAAACCTGCTTTCAAGTAATTTTTTGGAAGTGAGTACAAATGAATGAAGAGTATAATAAATAAATTCCTGCTGGTGGTTTAGGTTAAAGGCCATCTAAAAAGAAAAAATAGCAAAAATTGAGGACTCAAGTTCTAAGAACCACCCCAAAGTCTAAAAATCTATTTTCCTAATGGTCAGGTGACAATGACTATAAACAATTTCCATGTCATAATTCCTTGTTTTTTCATCAATGCAAAGGAAAAACACATCGATGAAGAGACACTATGAGCTGAAAGGAAACTTTAAACTGAACAAAGCCTTTGCTTTTTTAGAAGAAGGAAAGTAAATACTTGTACAGTGAATCAGTTTCAGTGACGCCCCCAGGACTGGGATATTGTAATTTCAAGATTTCTATTATCTCAAATTAGAGCTTGGAAGTTCAAACCATATCATAAAGTCTCCTCTTCTAAAAGAAAGTTTCTAAAAGAGTACTCCATCTTTCTTCCCTTAGAATTATACTCATTAACATATGATTTTAGAAAATGTTAACTCATTCATTATACCACGAGACGGAGGTTGGCACCAATACCTGGCCCCTCCCAACTTCTCCCTGTGCATAGCAAGCGAGGCTCGATCTTTCAGTTTCTTCTGGGCGTCCAGAGGTTCCCTGGGGCCCATTAGAGTTCAAGTTCTCAACTTGCTATTAAGAAATGATTTAGCACCAGGAGGCTCTGTATTATTAGTCATCTGTGGCATGAATGTAACTCCTGCTTTAGGAGAAGCCATTCTCTGTTGAAAAGGAAAAAACTCAGGAAAGAAAGATGCACTATTTTGTTTACCATGAAAATTAAGCCCACTCTAACATTTTGCTTCCTGTTCAAAGAACTCCAATCCTTTTGCAACCCTGATGACCCCCATTTTTGATTCTGCTTTGGCTGTTCTAAGATTTAGCATAATTAAGGAAGAAAAGTAACTTAGGTGTCTGAGATGACAATGTTGAGTTTGAGATGAGTGTTGCTCACTGAAGGAGGCAGTCTGGTTGTGATTAAAACACGCCCTCCTCCATGTCCTACTCTTACCATGGGCTGCAGGCAGTGTCTTTGACCTATATTTGATTCCTTTTTTACAATATGCACTTTTGATCATGAAACTGCTGGTAAAATGTTTCTGCTAAACCACAAAACAAGGTAAGCTGTTTCTTATTTGTTTGAATATACTGGAAGCTGGTGACAACCAATTTTCTTCTTCTCCCTCTAAGAAATCGAAAGGTCAGGTGTTAGGAGGGATTATGGAGAGTTTATGAGGCAAACAGCCTGCTCTACTGCCAGCCTTATCAGGGACAAGTCCAGCTTTCTTTCCTAAGCCTCTGGTGGGCGTCTGGGGCTCAGTGCCACCATGGCTGGCAGTCTGGGGTGCACATTATGCAGTTTATCATCAAGCAGCATCTTTGAAATGCCAAACTTTATTTATTGATCTTACAATTCTATGTTATCTCCAACAAGCCATGGGAAAAGTAATACATTTTTGTATGGATTAGTCCTTGTAATTCTGCACGACGTATACCCAGAGATAACTCAAGCTTGCTTTGTCTTCTCATTATCTAAACAGACATGTCTTTTTTTAAATCATCAACAGAGGTCATCTCCCAAATGCCCTTGTGGAATATTCATTAATCAAATAACTAATTTGAAATGGACCTTCAAAGCATTATTCATTTCCCCATCATTCTCCCAACATCAGTTTAAATGCTTTGTGGGTATAATGATTAGGCTGATGTTTAATTAATTGTGAAATTGTGAATTAAAGCTAAGTTAAAAGATAAATCATTCTTCAGTGCATGAGCTAGAGAGAGAGAGAGCCAGAAAGGGCAAGCCAGCTTGATTGGTGGCTTTAGTTGAGGATTCTTAGCAAAAGTCCCTTTATTCACGGTAAAATGGCAGCATTCGATTTTAAGGTTAACCTTCATGAAACAAAACTTATCTTTTCATTTTCTCTTGAGGGATTTCAGATTCTTCATCACATCCATGAGAAGAGGCTGTAGACCATTGAACAAGGGTGCAGATCTAGGTGTAATCTGCTAATCTTGACAAGTTTTACTGTGGAAATGTACAAGGAAACAATCACCCAAGACTCGAGTATGGAAATCACAGCTGTCAAGCTGGTTACTGTGTGTAACGATCAGAGTGCTGTATTTTTAACCGTAGGGGGTAAAGTTTTGATTCCAAAATGAGAACCTTCCCTGAGCATTCCTGTCTTTGTGCCCCCACTGTACCCTCTAACACTGGTTGTCAGGCACATCTCCAAGTGAATCAGATTATATTGTTTACCTTTTTAAACCTGCCCATTTCCTTCTGTTTGACTATTACCTTCCTGAGAACAGGGTTCCAGGGTACTTGCCTTCGTACACTCAGCATAGCACTGGAAGCCCATGTTCTCAGACTGAACAAACCTGAGTCTGCGTGTGCTCTTCTCTCCTCGTGAGGTTCTCTCTCTCCACACATCCACATGGCTCATTCCTTCTCTTCCTGCTCAAATGTCACTTCCTCAGTAAGACCTTCCTTGGTCACTGTCCTAGTCAGTTTGAGCTGCTGTAAGAAAGTATTGTAGACTGGGAAGCTTATAAAAAGCAGAAGTTTCTTTTGCACAATTTTAGAGGCTGAAGTCCAAGTTCAGAGTGCCAGCATGGTCAGGTTCTGGTGAGAACCCACTTCTGTGTTACAGATGCCCACTACCTCTTGTGCCCTCATATGGTAGAAGGAGTCCGAGAGCTCTACTTAATAAGGGCACTAATCCCATTCATGAGGGTCCTGCTTTCATGACCTAATTGCCTCCCAAATGCCTCGTCTCCTAATACCATCACTTTAGGGTTTATGATTTCAGCATTTGAGTTTGGTAGGATGTAGTCAGTGCATAACAATCACTTTAGCTAAAATTCTATTTCCATATCTCTCTGTCCTTACCCTGACTTAATTTTTTCTCATAACATTTATCACTACCAAATACTGTATTTGTGTTTGTTTATTGACCATTTTTTTCCTATTACATATAAAGTCCACGAGGAAGGAAACTTACCTATTCTTCATTGTAGGTAGTAAATAAATATTTGATTTAATTAAGTAATAAATTATTGGAAAAACGAAGCTTTCTTTTCATTGTCATTGCTAAGCTCTCAGAAACTACTACATGAAGAAAGTCTTGTTGAAAATGAAGGTCCCAGATATAGACTCCTGATTTGAGCTGCTGGATCCAGGCATGCCTGCAGCTAACAGACTCATGAACACTTCAGTCTCATGAACCAATACATTTCCTTGTTTATTTAAGATGATTTATGCTTAGTTTATTTATAACCAAACAAAGACTAAGCAAATCACTTGCAGGTCATCTCTATGTTAATTTAGTCATCATCCACCAGCCTCCTGGTTCTGTCTCCTGCAGTCTGTCCATGTGGCTCTATTTGCTCACCCTGAAGGCAAATCAGCATCTCTGCAGGCCTGTTCCTTACCCCTGAAAGTGTATCTGGATGACTATCCTGGCTCATCTCACAAATGATCAGATGCCCACCTCCATTTATGACATTTCTGGTAGATGGAACCAGTCTCTGAAGGCCTGGTCTGCCCATCTGGTCTCTAGAAACCAACGCCATTGGCCTTGCACACTCTGGTGACTGCTGAGCCCTGGTTCGGACACAGCAGTCCCCAGAGACAGAACACCATAGACACTGGTTATGCACAAATGCCCTTGCATCAGATACCTGAATTGGAATGTGAGTTTCACTATTTACTAGCCTTATAACTTACATGCATGTCTCTTAACCTCTCTGTGCCTCACTTTCTTCATCTGCAAATCCAGGATAATAACATTGTAAGTGAGATAATGTATGCAGAGCAGAACAGCACCTGGTAAGTATGTAATAGGAGTGGCTATTAATGAAAACATAATCTGTTTTCATTATGATAGAACCAGCCTTCGGAGGAAATGCCAGGACGATGGAAAGATGTTATACTCCCTTATGTGTTTCATAAAGCTCAACCAAAGGTAAGACTCTCCTCTTTTCCATCATCAGTCTTCCTTTCTGACCAGACAAGCTCCTGCAGGTAAGAGCTATGTTTTGTCTTTCTGTGACTCTAAGGCAGTGATGGTCATAAAATAGGCACTAAAGTAGGACTTGAATTGCTTATTAATATCCTGTAATCAGTAATGAGTCTTAATATCAATAAGTACGCATTATGTTAATGGCAAATCAGGGCAGTTACTACTCGTTCCTTTTCCCTTCTTTCCCTGTGAGCTTTCCTCTAGGTTTAGGTGCCAAGGGACACACACACTCTTTCTAGACAGAAATATGCCCTGTATCCTTGTCTGCTTTCCTTCCCTGGGGAACTGAGTGTCCCTGGGAAGGACTCATCAGTGTTGTGATTCTCTCCCTTAAATTGTTAGGCCTGGAGCAAGCCCTAATCAACTTTTCGGATGGCTTTATCTCTTCTAAAATAGAAGCTTGAAACCTGCTCAACTCTTTTGAGGCCAATAGGACACCCAAGGGCCTTCAAGATACCAACAACCTCCTTAAAACTGAGCTAAGATGAATTTCCTAAATACTCTTTCCTTTCAGTTCATTTTAATTATCTCTTTATTCTACGATCTGAGACAAAGAACTATCTTGCATATAATAGTCACTGATAAAATTTTGATTTTTTAGTGGATCAATGGTGAATAAATCAGCCAAACAATAAATAAACAAATAAATGAATAAAAAAATAGATAGGGAATATCCTCTATTTTTTCTACTGTAGGGCTTGGAGGATGAGGCACTGGTTTACAAGATTACTCTTATGCTTATTCTTTGCTGGCTTTTCAGTATTGTTCATCTCCTCATTCCTCAGGAGCTAATCAATACCTAAAGAAATTAGTGCAGGTAGAGAAAGTGGACCCAATAGTACCACCTAACAAAAATGTAGGTCTCTAGGGAATCCAGTGAATGGCCAATATGCTAGTCTTGAGAATCTCTTTGCTTTCTGTGTAAGAAGAGATAGCACCAGAAGCTAGGAGACAGGCACGGAATAGATTCTTCCTCAGAGCCTCCAAAAGGACTCAACCTTGCTGACACCTTCTAAGTCCCTCCCCAACCCCCATCCAAAATTGTTTATTTCTGATTGATGCCTTAAATAAGCCTTCACAATCCCTCTCTCCACTTCCAAACATGCATTCTAACAGGAGTGGCTTGGGTGGAGGCGCCACGACGAGTGCTTGTGTTACGAATGATGTGTAACTCAGATGTCACCAGCTGTGAGGTTTGGCTGAAGCATGCTTACTGCTGAGTTGGTGTGATAGTTGTTGTGGATAAAGAAATCAAACTCAAATTCACAGGTCAATTACACTAAAGAATGCCCTGCTAATTTTTCTGTTTGAAAAAATATCAGTAAAAGTTTTCAAATTGAATGAGAGGCTTTCAACCAGCTCAGCTGCTTTGACTAAGAAGTGGGTCTTGTGTTTTGAAGCACTTGGGATAATGGTGGTAAGGTCTCTAAGCTACAGGAGTTTAGGAGACACCATATGAATTCTTCACTCCAGAGTAGCACATCCCTTAGCAACCAACAATGCCTAACAAATTCAATCTCATCTTGAGCAACACAGAGCTTTTTTAAAACACAGTAAACATAGTAAAAATCAATTCAAAGCCAAGACCACCTTTCCCTTAAGAAAAATGAATGTTCAGGGAGGCCCTTTGTGACTTCTCACTGAGATTGCTCAGATCTGGTGCTACCTCATGAGATAAAGCAGTTGGTTGAGATTTGAGATCCAAGACTTTGCATTTCATGAGTCCTTAAAGTCCCTTTTCTCTCTAAAAATACAGAAAACCAATATGGGCCACTAATATTTTTGTTGTCCCAAATAGAGGCCACAAAATGACACAAAATAAAAATTACTTTTTACGACCTTGCCTGGAAACCTCTTTCTCCTTCTGGTCCAGAATTCCATCATTTATGTTTCTTTGGCACATCTTCTGTTATTTTGATAACAGAACTTTGTTTTTTTTTTTTCCATTGGGAACTCAATGCATGTGGTTCTGGTGGGGCTGAACTCCATGGTCCACCCCTCCAACACAGTTCTGGTACATAACCCAGGCTGGGCCAACTAGAAGGAAATCTTTGCACCATAGAGAGTAGGAAAGATAATTTTGCAGAATGTTGTGGGTTGAATAGTGTTCCCGTAAAATTCATGTCTACCTGGAATCACAGAATATGACCTTGTTTGCAACAAGTTCTTTGCAGAAATTATTGAGTTAAGGATCTCAAGTAAGATGATGCTTAGATTTAGGGTAGGCCATAAATTCAGTGGCTGGTGTCCTTACAAGAGAAAGGAAAGGGGGATTTTACATAAAGAGATACAGTGGAGAAATAGAGAAGAAGGCAGTGTAAAGGTGGAAGCGGAGACTGGAGGGAATGCATGGCTAAGACTTTCGGCAAACACCAGAAGCTAGGAGAGAGGCAGGGAATAGATTTTTCCTCAGAGCCTCCAAAAGGACTCAACCTTGCTGATACCTTAAGTTCAGACCAACCTGAACTCTGAGAGAGTAAATTTCAGTTAAGTTGCCCAGTTTGTGGGGATTTGCTACATAGCTTAATAGAAATAATACAGTGGATTTGTGGAGCACTCTCTTGCTCACCAGTGAGTATCTGTCCTATGGATGAGAGAGTAAGAGTGAGCTTTGATCATAACATTAGTGCCTGGATCCAGTTGATGTCAACTGTACCTCTGGGTTTCTCAGCATAGGAGCCAATATATGTTCTATTTTTGTTTAAACTCATTTGAGTTATCATAGATAGCACTGAGAAAATCTTACTAATTTTTTTTTTTTTTTGTGACAGAGACAGAAAGAGAGAGAGAGGGAGAGGGGCAGATAAGGACAGACAGACAGGAAGGGAGAGAGATGAGAAGCATCAATTCTTCCTTGCAGTTCCTTATTTGTTTATTGATTGCTTTCTCATATGTACCTTGATGGAGGGGCTACAGCAGAGAGAGTGACCCTTTGCTCAAGCCAGTGACCTTGGGCTCAAGTGAGTGACCTTGAGTTTCAAGCCAGTGACCTATGGGCTCAAGCCAGCAGCCATGGGATCATGCCTATGACGCCACACTCAAGCCAGTGACCCTGCGCTCAAATGTAGGAGTTTTGAATCTGGGTCTTCTGTGTCCCAGTTTGATACTCTCTCCACTGTGCCACTGCCTGGTCAGACCTTACTCATTTTTTAAGGCCCAGCCATGCTGGTATTTTTTCTGCAAAGCTTTCCCTCGGCTCCCCAGCTTTAAAGGCTTGCTTCTTTCTCTGGGGTTTTTTCTATAGCTCTTTTTTTCCTTCCACACATGAGACTATTAAACCCATCTGATTTTCCTTTCTAGACCTTTAGCTTTTTGAAAACAATATCCTTGTTCTTATCCTCTTTTCTTTACTGCACAAGCTCCATGCCATTTACATAGCAGGTGCTCGGGCATATTTGATACATGGAGAAGTGAAAAAAAATGAAGGAATAAAGAGTGGGGTTTCAGTGTCAATGGCTGAGAGTGGAAAAGTCAGTTTTGTGTTAGGGGCTCTCCTGGTGTTCTTAATCATCCCAAACACACAATCTACTTGCTCTTAAACCACCCTATCAAGAAACCCAGCCAAAGACCAGGACTGCTGTGAGCAAGCGTTTGGTTTGGTCCTTTGTCACATATATATTAACTGCTGGGCTTTTGTAAAAGGCAGTTGTTACTTCAAACCTGAATTATCTATCATATCACTTTCTTTCCAGACTGAAACCTTTCAATGGTGTCCTACAGCTCTTAGGAAAAAGTCCAAACCCTTGCTTATGGCCTTTGAAACTTGGAACCTCCCAATGTCTCCAATCTTATTTCTCAAAACTCCATCACATTGAATTTATGCTCTGGCTTCTTAAACTTCCCTGATCATGTCAAAAACTTCATCTGCTGTCTTTTCTCTTTTTATGGTGCCTCTTCTTTTGTCTCTCTTTCTCCCGCAGACTTTTGTTCCTCTGGAACATTCTTCTTCCAACTCTTCTCACCTAGCTTACTCATGTGCATGCACTGAGACCTTTGCTTGAACATTATTTCCTCTGTAGGGCTCCTCTCATCCACTGGGGTCACACTCTGTATCCCCAGAGCTCTCTGCATTTCTCTAGCATAGCTTTTTTTTTTTTTTACAGAGACAGAGAGAGAGAGAGTCAGAGAGAGGGATAGACAGGGACAGACAGACAGAAACGAAGAGATGAGAAGCATCAATTATTAGTTTTTCGTTGAGTGTTGCAACACCTTAGTTGTTCATTGATTGCTTTCTCATATGTGCCTTGACTGCGGGCCTAACTCCTTGCTTGAGCCAGAGACCTTGGGTCCAAGCTGGTGAGCTTTTGCCAAACCATATGAGCTCACGCTCAAGCTGGCGACCTCAGGGTCTCGAACCTGGGTCCTCGGCATTCCAGTTCGATGCTCTATCCACTGCACCACCGCCTGGTCAGGCTCTATCATAGCCCTTATTAATACTATTTGAATCCTAACTATTTTAATCAACATTTTACTCCTAGTACACAACATACAGTAGCAATGCTCAACACATAATTCTCAAATAGTCATATGATCACATACATGCATACATACATACATACATACATACATGTATACATATGTATAGGAGAATTTAATGGTGATTCTCACAGTCTAACTTGGTCTTAGTCTTGTTTTTTTTCTGTATATTTTCTTACTCTCAAGGAGGAACCAGGCCTTCTTTCCTGGGCCACAGGGGAAGAGAAGAAATTGAGAACTGTAATATGTTTGGAGAGATGAAGACAGTCATTTCCAATATAACATTTTTGTTCTCTTAGTTGTCCATAAATACCATAATAAGGGGTTACCAAGAAATGTTTAATATTTTGAAAGCCTAAAGAATATCCCACAAATGCCCATGATAAGACTGTATAGGCTAACACAACTAGGCTGGTGTGGGATGTCAGGGGGCAAAGTCTGTGAATGATAGACAATACCATATTCTATTTCTCCTTCTCCTGCTAATGGAACTCTAGGGGGCTGCACTTATACTTGAGGGTAGATGTAGCCATGCAAACAAAAAATTGTGTCTCTTTCTCATGGAGCATTTAATTACTGCTATCATTCTTTCCAGTCTGATCTCCCCTTGTCTCAGCAAAATTAGAAGCTTGGGATGCCATAGAAGTATTACATGAACCTCACTGACTTGGTATAAGTAAGAAATAAACACGTTAGGATAAGCCATGAAGATGATTTTGAGCTTGTTTGTTACTATAGAAACTGAGTCTATTTTGGTGGAAGTACTGTGTTATCCCTTTTTAATTTCAAGACCTAGCATGGTGCTTGGCACAGAAGAGATATGAAGTAAGTATTTGCTGAATGATTGACTGACTGAATGAATGAAAACAATTAACTAGGAAGTCACCTCACTGAAAACCCTTGAAATCAGAAAAGAGACTTAGAAGATTAAAAAAATTATATTTGAGGTAGATGCCTTCAGCCATTGTATTGCAAAGCCTCCTTATTTCTAGCAGTAGGACAAGTAACTTTGCCAATAGAATTCCATTAAAAAAAAGCAAATATTTTATAAGAACAATTGCTCAGAAATCTAGCTTTTTAGTTATCTCCAAAATATCAGGGATGTAGGATTCATTGATACTGGTTTTAAGACTCAATAATAAATCCAGGAAGTGGTTTGCATTTCACTTGATCAAACAAAGAATTCCAATAAGTAGCATTAAGTCAGATGGGACCAATTTTCAGAGTCTCTTTTTGTAGAACTTTGTGACTGTGTGTCACTATAAGCACCTGGTTGGAAATAATTGCATGGCATATGCTGTTATATGTCTTTGCCTGCAATTTGACATCAATACTAAAGGCAAGGACTTTCCTCTCTAGTACATTGACTTTAAATTAAATTAACTCTGATCTTTAGGTCATCTCCTAGATTATAAAAGCTGAATACCTCATTAATGATGAAAACAGTAGGAATAAATGTATTTGAGCAAGTTGAGCAACTTAAGTGCTTTAAAGTACAACTAGTGCAAAGCAAGGGTATTGCAAGCTATTCAATTAAGGATTGATACCAGACATGCTAATGGGGAGACACTATCTGAGCAGAGTGAGTCTTAGAGAATAGTTACAATCTTATGAGGGCAGCAGCTTTCTTACTCTCTACTTCTTGGATCTTGCTGTGCCCACGTGAATCTCCTTTTCCACTGAATCATGATGGCTCCATCTTCTTTCATAACCTTCTTCACTTTCAGAGGAGACAATTAGTTGCATGGTCTCTATTTCCCACTTGAATCATAATGGTCCATCTTCTACAACATTCTCCACTTTCAGAAGAGTGTATTAGTTATCTCTAGCTGTGTAACAAATTACCCCAAAACTGAGTGGCTGAATCAACACTATCTATTTTCTTATAGTATTCAGAGGTCAGGAATCTTGGCATAAGTCAAATGGGTCTTCTGCTGCAAGGTCTTCTAACAAGCTGCAATCAAGGTGCCTACTGGGGCTTCAGTCATACTAAAGCTTAAAAAGGGATGAATCCACTTGGGGAAGAATCTACTTCTAAACTCAATCTTGTGGTTGTTGGCAGGATTCAATTTCTTGATTGTTGATCACAGGAGCTTCAGTCTCTTGACAGCTGTTTTCCAGAAGCTTCCCTATGTTCCTTGCCACATAAGTCTATTTGTAAGGCCACTCAGAATATGACAACTTATCCCATCAGAGGAAGTAAGCAAAAAAAAAAAAAAAAAAAGCCAGAGAAAGATTGAGAGAAAGACAGCAAAATAAAAACCACAGATTTTTATAACCTAATTTTGGACATGCCATTTTAACACTTTTGCTATTTAGTTCATTAGAAGTGAGCCATTAGGTCCAGCCTGTACTCCCAGGGAGGGTGTTTTGTCAGGCATGAATACCAGTAGGTGGGGATCATTGGGAGGCATATTAGATGCCTGCCTAGCATGAAGAGCAAATGTCTGGTAGCAGAAATTACTTCTCAGTCTTTTCTCTACTCTACCCCATGAGAAGAGGAAAGTGAATACATATTTATGATTAAAATAGTCTCTTGTAAATAAAATAATTTTCTATGATTTAGCTTTAAAATTAAAGAAAAATTACATTTTAGTTTATCTATTCTATATTATAATGAGAGTTAATTCATATACAGAGCTTATTATATTCTAGGCACTTAGTGCTTGATTATCTGTCATCTATTTATCTATCTATCTACATATATGTGTGTGTTTATAGTGCATGTATGTATGTGTACACACACACACATGCACATACACACACACATTCATTTAATTCTTACCCAAAACCCTGTACATGTAATGCTATATCTCCACTTTAAGTATTAGGCAACTGAGATACAGAAAGGCAAATAACTTGCCCAAGGTCACTCAGCTAGTTAATGGAAAAATCAGGATTCAACCAGAGCAATCCTACTCCAGAAACCAGGCTGTTGTGTGTTATATTTTATTTGCTTTCTAAGATATTTTGGATCACCTGCTGTATGGGCTGAACTGTGTCCCCTTTCATTTTTATGTTGAACTTCTAATCCCTAGAACCATAGAATGTGACTGTATTTGGAGAAAGGGCCTTTTAAGAAGCAGTTAAGTTTAAATGAGGTCATTGGGGTAAACCATAGTCCAATATGACTGGTGACCTGATAAGAAGAGCAGATTATGACCCAGACAGAATCGGAGGAGTCCTTGGGAAGACACTGAAAGGAGACAGATGTCTACACAACAAGAAGAGAGGCTTTAGAAGAAATCAACACTGCTCATACCTTGATCTTGGACTTCCAGCTTTTGGAACTCTGAGGAAGTAAATTTCTGTTGTTTAAGCTAATCTGTCTGTAGTACTTGTTGTGGCAAGCCTAGTCAATGAATACACCGGTTATCAGGGACATGAATGTCTCAGGATAATACACCATACATTCAGCCGTGGTTTCCAGGATCTCCTGGTGCACTGCAGTTCCACAAGCTCAAGTGTGTTGGAAAGTATTTGGGATTTGGCAGCCAAAGCAAGAACTGTCTTTAGCATGTAAAATTAGGCAAACTCCATAACTTTTCTTTAAAACGATACTAATAAGACCTACCTCACAAGGCTGTTGAGGGCATTAACGAGATAATGTAACAGTGTCTGGCACCGTAGTTGACATATATTAAACCCTTAGTAAATGTCATTTATTGCTTAAATAGCAAGTCACATGTTAAAGCAATTACTGAAGACACCATAGGAGCATAGCACCTTGTCCTGGTGATGGGTATGCAACATAAGTGAACGACAAGATAACCTGGACTTGTTATCTTTGAATATATGTATCCTGACTTATTTATGTCACCCCATTAAAAATAAAATTATTTAAAAAATTATTAAAAAAAGAAAAGAAAAAGAAATGAGTTTTAAAATTTCTCCATTTTTCTTCAGTGCAAACATTCTTGATATTGGTCCATTGCAATTTTTCTCCATTCTAGCCCAGAACTCTACTACTATTTTTATTGTAAATGCAAGAATATCAAGAAGATTTCAAATAGCTATTCCCAGTCTTCTAAGAACCCTTTAGACTGAAACTGATAAGAAATATATATGACTCCCTTTTACAAAGAACTCCATCTGAGTAGACTCTGGTTCAATTCAACCAATGCTAACTGAATACCTAAAATGCCAGGCAGTATGCTATTTGCCTGTTGTCATCTAACGACTAAACAATGAATGCAATGTCAACCTGCATTAAAGCAATAATAGTTACAGGAAAGGGAAAGGATACTAATTTCTTTGCATTCGATATTGATCAGATCACATTTGGAACATTGCTTTCGATTATAGGTACCCTCTGAAACGTAGAAATCAACAAGTGACAGTGTTCATGGGATGGTGAAACATTATTGAAAGAAATGAGGACATTTAGGTTGAAGATGAGAAAAACTAAGTGATTTAAATTATTAGGCAACTGTTATGTGGAAGGAGGTTTCATTTCTGTTGCTCTCTAAGTCACAATTTTGTGACTTACAGTGATGCAGGATTCCGTTCAAACTAAAAATGTTTTCTATGGACTGAGCTGTGTTCCCTCTGTCTCAGATTAATATGGTGAAGCCCTAATCCCAAATGTGACTATATTAGAGACAGGGAGGTAATTAATCATAAGGGTGATCCTGTAGAATCAGTGGCCTTATTAAAAAAAAAAAAAGCAAGAGAGAGGAAAACCTCTTTCTCATCCTGAATACAAATGAAAGAGAAGTCCTATCAGCACAAGAAGCCCACCGTCTGTGAGCCAGGAAGAAAGGTCTTATCAGGTACCGAATGGGCCAGAACCTTGATCTTAGAATTTGCAGCCCCTAGAACTGTGAGGAAATATATTTCTGTTATTTAAGGCACCCAGTCATGGTGTTTCATTGTGAACAGTTTAAACTGACTAAGACAATATCTAAACATTAAAATCAAATAATGTAATGAGCATGAGTACCAGGCAGGAACCTGAATATACCATAGGGCACAACTGAGGAGGGGATTTCCAGAGCGGGCTAGAGATTGGAGTGGCTGATATCTATGGCCCCTCTCTCATTGGAGAGTCTATGATTTCACAAGTTTTTTAAGTTTCATGGACACAGCAACACAGGTTACTCTTCTGGGATTACTATCCTCTTACTTTATGGGAACTAGACAAATTGGTTTCCTCTCTTGTGTCAACTCTGATTGACAGTGGCTGTCTGAAACACTGTTTTAAGAAAGATTTTTGAAGCTGCGTGAAAAAAAATCCATGATAAAAAAGAAAAGCTATTTACTGGTCACTTTTTATACACTAGGCCCTATTCTAAGCTTAGCTCTTGTATTAATTTACTCTAAATTTGCACAAGTCTAAGAGCTGGATCCTAATAGCATCAACATTTTTTGATAAGAATATCAAGGCACAGACAAGTAACCACTCAAAGGCCATATGGTCAGCAAATAGCAGCATCAGACTACAAATTCAGTAGTTTGTCAAGCTTTTGCCTGGGGCTACTAAACTATAACACCTGTCCAACGATCCATTTGCAATATTATGATATCATGAGTGGAGGGGGTTGAGGTGGTATATGCTCAGAGTCCTAATTTCAGGAAATGCTTTGAGGGACATCAAACCAAGACTAGTGGGCATAAAATATTTTTATTTCAATGCCATAATCATTCAGACACACACAAGAAAAATTTAAGCTCTTTGATAGTTGAGTAACAGAATAGTGCTCACTATCCCAGGCACTCTAAATTACTGAGAAGCAGTATAATATAGGGGATTTTCTTCTAAAATTGCATTGGGGATTATGTTGCTCTCGTTCATCCTTGATGGGTAGTAAAGACAGGTAACATCAGGTGTTAAACAATATTTCTTTCGCTCTTCAGCCATCCGTATTTGTAGGACACCGACTCCCTTCTTAATCAACCCCACCCAGACGTCTATTTACCCTGGTGATAACGTATGCTGGACTTGCCCCAGACACCTCCTTCTGTCTCTGCCTCTCTCCCTCTTATCTGCTGTTGATTTTCCTCACTCAACCACTTGCACAGCTTGCTGATAGTTGCAAAACTATTTCCTGTCCTGTCTTGTCACCCAGCTGTGTCTGCTGAAGGTAGTGCCATTGTCTTTCTCTTCTCTGGTCTAAATATGGGTGATCTGCTCAGTTAACCATGTCTGTTGAATACTCTATCAACAGCCCCCAAATTTGACACATAACAGTAGGCTTTTCCCTCAAGAGAAACACAACCCTCTCTCGCCTTAACCTCAAAGGACAATTGTCAATATCTTGTGCCTGTCAGGGTCTGGAAGATTTATGAGAGACAAGCAAATGAGAGGCACTGGATTATAAAATCTTTCCAAGCATTCACTGTGAATATGTGTGATTTTTTACATTTTGTAGACAATTCCATGTCTCTCCTTGCACACATTTCAATGTGTCCCATTTTAGCATTTATTTAAAATATTTTTTCTATCAAACTAGCCACAAGATTCCTGCATCTCTTCTTCCAGAATTTGCCTGTATTCCCTTTATTGTAGATAAGGCTAAAGAAAGATGATAAAAATCTACAGTCCTTGATCCCACATTTTAAAATGCAAGATGTTAAAATCAAATAAAGTAGGTCAAGGCTTCTCTGTATTTAGCAAAGACTAGCGCTTTTCCATATCAGCAAATATTAAAAACGATAGGCAATCAGAAGCAGTATATCTTTCTTTAGCATAAGAAAATGTTATTAAGAAGCTAACATTCAAGTTTTAGCTTCACCAAAGAAATGGAATAAATCTAACTATATAACTTTAATGCTAATGATTTTATAAATGGCTATTTGTACATTTAAGTAGAGGTACTTCATTTTGCATTTATTTGGACAATGAGTAATAGTTAAACACATTTCAACTAATTAATTATGAGTGAAGTCTATTTAAGTGCATCATGTGGTTAAGCTGAGAAAATCTTCAGGGATTTGAAGCTATATTTAAAGTTGGAAGTACTGATAAAACAAAATGGAAGAATCGCAAAGAGGAATTAATACTTGAATTCAAGGTTAGAGGTACCTGGGGAAAGCTTTAAGTCTGGTTTATTTTGAGGTTGGAGAAAGTTATGAATATCTTCCATTATTCTAGGATGTAATAACAATCAGTGGGACAAATATAATAAAATGCGTAAGTAAAATAAACAATGCTACTATTCTTCCTAATGGAAGGAACTCCAATATCTAGGATACATGCTATTCTCCTTTAATGAAAAAGAATATAAAAACCTCTAAAGCAGGCTAACGCTATTCGTATAATAATAATTTATTTTGTAAAAATCTACCTTGCTAATATCAAGGAATAATTTTAACAATGACTTGCAAGGTAAAGCAAAGATGTTGCTATTAGTTAAGGAAGAGAATTATTGGTTGAAGGACTTTGTCATGGAGGGACTGCAACTGAACCTTTGAATTTTTCATCTCCTTTCAAAGATGGGACATGCTACTAATGTATTCAAGAAAGAATCATACTTACACCTATTTGTTATTGGAATCATTGCCAGATGGAGATGTCATAAACTCCGTAGCTAATGCTGGAACTATCTAAGGTCTTGATCTCTTGAAAGCCATGCAGATCCTCAGGCAAAGCAATCCCTTATCTCTGTTAAGTCCAGCCAACAGCCAGAGCTAGTCCTTGAAAGTGTAGTACATTGGGTTTGGAGCAGTTGGGGAACTGGCTGCTGAACTTGTCCTGGATGCCATCTATACCCTGGCATTTGTTTTGCATCCTGATACTGCATCCATGTTATTTTTTCATCTGGGACTTAAAATGAATCTACATCTCTGAGTGTTTCCAGAGGACTCATTCTCTGTCCTCAGTCACTTCACTCTTCCATTTTCTCCTTTAGACTGTAGATGTGTCTCCCAATGGCCCTGACTCTGTTCTTAGGCTAATAACAATTGAATTCTTCACTGGTACAAGACCTTCCCCCCACCCTAACCAACCACTTGCAACTTGACCTCAACACTGTCCTAATCAGAGGCTCCATATCTGCTGTTTGCCTTGTACCAACATCTGGTACCACAGAGGAGTAGCCCTACCTGGAACGCAGGGTGAACTCTTGTGGGCTGGAAGTATTCTTCCTGGTGCATTTATTTTCCTTATCACTTTGTCTTGGACATAATGAAAACTAAATGTATAGGGTTTATTAAAGGAAGACAAAGAAGAAAAAAATGAATCTGGTGACATGTAAGAATTGCTGTGAAGGTCACTAAAACGTGACATGATTAAACACCCTGACCTCTTGTTCAAAAAAAAGCTCATGGAGTAGGCCAACAAGAAAGTTTCTTATCCACTCAGACTCCACCTCACTTGCCAACCCCAATAAGTGGCTATTCCCCCAGAAAGAGGTTAAAAATACAAAAATACCCCTTCTCTACTACATTAAGAAGTCTCATTAAATAAACAAACAAACAAAACATCATAGAGAACACAAATGCAGGCCATGTGCACTAAACTCTGGTGTGTGTGTGTGTGTGTGTGTGTGTGTGTGTGTGTGTGTGTGTATGAGAGAGAGAGAGAGAGAGAGAGAGAGATATCAATGGATGGGGGACAACCAGGGATAAATTTATTAAATTTCTGGGAACCTGAAACTTGCATAATTTAGGGAGCCCATTTCAGAAAAAAGAATATAAAATTATAAATGAAAACTTAGTTACTAGAAAGGTATTTATTTAGAATGAAAATAGAAACAAATAATATATACATTTTAAAGCTGCCAAATACAAAAACATAACAAAAAATAATGATGTTTTTATTAATTAACTGCTGGACATATCTCTATAATATTTACTTTTTGTGTGTGTGTGTGGCAGAGACAGAGAGAGGGACAGACAGACAGGAAGGGAAAGAGATGAGAAGCATCAATTCTTCATTGCAGCATCTTAGTTGTTCATTGATTGCTTTCTTCATATGGCAATATTTCAAAAAATTTAATTGAATTTATTGGGGTGACACCAGTCACATAACTATACAGGTTTTAGGTACCCACTTCTACAACACATCTCTACACTGTATTATTGGGTGTTCACCCTCCTAAGTCAAGACTTTGTTCATCACCATATATCCCCCCCTAAACCCTCCACCATCTTCCTCACCCTGTTAATTACTACAATGTTATTCTTGGCCATGAGTTTATTTCATTTTTATTTTTAACATTTTCTCTCAATCCCTCCACCTCTCTCACCCAGCACCCACTTCATGACAGCTGTCAGCCTGCTCTCTATGTCTGAGTCTGTCTATTTTGTTAGCTCATTTTGTTCATTAGAGTCCACATATGAGTGAAGTCATATGGTACCCATCTTTCTTTGAATAGCTTATTTCACTGAGCATAAATGCTCTCCAGGTCCATCCATGCTGTCTTTTTTTAATTAATTTTAATAGAGTGACATTGATAAACCAAGGTACATATGTTCAGAGAAAACATCTCCAGGTTATTTGGACATTTGATTATGCTGCATTCCCATCACCCAAAGTCCAATTGTCTTCTGTTACCTTCTAACTGGTTTTCTTTGTGCCCCTCCCCTCCCCCCACCCCCTCCCTCTCCTCCCCTCCCACCCCATAACCACCACACTCTTGTCCATGTCTCTGAGTCTCATTTTTATGTCTCACCTATGGATTCATATAGTTTTTGGTTCTTTTCTAATTTACTTATTTCACTCAGTATAATGTTCTCAAGGTCCATCCATGTTGTTGTAAATGATTTGATGTCATTTCTTATGGCTGAGTAGTATTCCGTAGTGTACCAAAGCTTTTTAATCCACTAATCCACTGACAGACACTTGGGCTGTTTCCAGATCTTCGCTATTGTGAACAATGCTGCCATAAACATGGGGGTGCATTTCTTCTTTTGAAACAGTGCTATGGTGTTCTTGAGGTATATTTCTAAAAGTGGATAGCTGGGTCAAAACACAGTTTGATTTTTAATTTTTTGAGGAATCTCCATACTGTTTTCCACAGTGGCTCTACCAGTCTGCATTCCCACCAGAAATGCAGGAGGGTTCCCTTTTCTCCACATCCTCGCCAGCACTTATTCTGTGTTGTTTTGTTGATGAGCGCCATTCTTACTGGTGAGAGGTGATATCTCATTGTGGTTTGAATTTGCATTTCTCTAATGATTAGTGATGTTGAGCATTTTTTCATATGCCTATTGGCCATCTGTATGTCCTATTTGGAGAAGTGTCTATTCATTTCTTTAGCCCATTTTTTGATTGGATTGTTTATCTTCCTGGTATTGAGTTCTACAAGTTTTTTTATAAATTTTGGTTATTAACCCCTTATCAGACGTATTGTCAAATATGTTCTCCTATTGTGTAGTTTGTCTTTTTATTCTGTTCTTAATGTCTTTAGTTGTGCGAAAGCTTTTTAGATTGATATAGTCCCATTTGTTTATCCTGTCTCTTGTTTCACTTGCCCATGGAGATAAATCGGCAAATATCATATATTGCTGCAAGAGATGTCAGAGAGCTTACTGTCTATGTTTTCTTCTAAGATGCTTATGGTTTTATGGCTTACATTTAAGTCTTTTTATCGATTTTGAGTTTATTTTTGTGAATGGTGTAAGTTGGTGGTCTAGTTTCATTTTCTTGCAGGTAGCTGTCCAATTTTCCCAACACCATTTGTTGAAGAGGCTGTCTTTACTCCATTGTATGCTCTTACCTCATTTGTCAAATATCAGTTGTCCATAAAAGTGTGGGTTGTTTATTTCTGGGTTCTCTGTTCTGTTTCATTGAGCTATATGCCTGTTCTTATGCCAATACCAGGCTGTTTTGAGTACAATGGCCTTGTAGTATAACTTGATATCTGGAAGTGTGATACCTCCCACTTTATTCTTCCTTTTCAAGATTGCTGAGGCTATTCGTGTTCTCTTTTGGTTCCATATAAATTTTTGGAATATGTGTTCAATATCTTTGAAGTAAGTCATTGGTATTTTAATCAGTATTGCACTGAATTTATAAATTGCTTTGGGTAATATAGACATTTTAATAATGTTTATTGTTCCTAACCATGAGCATGGTATATGCTTCCACTTGTTTTTATCTTCCCTGATTTCTTTTATCAATGTTTTATAATTTGCCAAGTACAAGTCTTTAATCTCCCTGGTTAAATTTATTCCTAGGTACTTTATTTTTTTTTGGTTGCAATGGTAAAGGGGATTGCTTCCTTAATTTCTCTTTCTGACAGTTCATTGTTAGTGTATAAGAATGCCTCTGATTTCTGAGTATTAATTTTATATCCTGCCACCTAGCTGAATTCATTTATCAGGTCTAGTAGTTTTTTGACTGCGACTTTAGGGTTTTCTATATACAATATCATATCATCTGCAAATAATGATAGTTTTACTTCTTCTTTTCCAATTTGGATGCCTTTTATTTCTTTTTCTTGTCTGATTGTTGTGGCTAGGACTTCCAGAACTATGTTGAATAAAAGTGGTGAAAGGGGGCACCCCTGCCTTGTTCCTGGTGTTAAGGGGATTGCTTTTAATTTTTGCCCATTGAATATAATGTTGGCTGTGGGTTTGTCATAGATGGCCTTTATCATGTTGAAGTATGTTCCCTGTATTCCGACTTTGCTGTTAGTTTTGATCATGAATGAATGCTGGATTTTATCAAATGCTTTTTCTGCATCTATTGAAAGTATTATGTGGTTTTTCTCCTTCATTTTGTTTATGTGATGAATCACATTGATTGATTTATGAATATTATACCAGCCTTGCCTCCCAAGATAAATCCCACTTGATCATGGTGTATGATATTTTTCATATATTGCTGGATCTGGTTTGCTAATATTTTGTTGAGGATTTTAACATCTAAATTCATCAGGGATATTGGCCTATAATTTTCTTTCTTTGTGTTGTCTTTGCCTGGTTTTGGAATCAGAATTATGCTCGCCTCATAATAGGAGCTTGGAAGTCTTCCTTCTTCTTGAATACTTTGAAATAGCTTGAGAAGGATAGGAGTTAGTTCTTCTTTGAATATTTGGTAGAAATCACTTGTGAAGCCATCAGGCCCAAGATTTTTCTTTTTTGGAAGTTTTTTGATAACTGTTTCGATCTCATTTGTTGTAATTGGTCTGTTTAGGTTTTCTGATTTTTCCAGATTAATTTTTGGAAGATTATATGTTTCAAGGAATTTGTCCATTTCATCTAGGTAGTCTAGTTTTTGGTATACAGTTCTTTATAGTATTTTCATATAATATTTTGTATTTCTGTTGTGTCAGTTGTTATTTCTCCACTCTCATTTCTAATTTTATTTATTTGAGGCCTCTCTCTTTTTTTCTTGGTGAGTCTTGTTAAAGGTTCCTCAATCTTGTTTAACTTTTCAAAGAACAAGCTCCTTGTTTCATTGATCCTCTATATTGTTTCTTTAGCCTCCTTGTCATTTATTTCTGCTCTGATCTTTATTATTTCCTTCCTTCTACTAGCTCTGGGCTTTACTTGCTGTTCTTTTTCTAGTTCTTTTAGATGCAAGGTCAAGTTGTTTATTTGAGCTTTTTATAGCTTCTTATGGTATGCCTGTATTGCTATGAACTTCCCTCTCAGGACTGCTTTTGCTGTGTCCCATAAATTTGAATTAATGTATGCTCATTATCGTTCATTTCTAGGAATTTTTTAATTTCTTCTTTGATCTCATGGTTAACCCATTTGTTATTAATAACATGCTATTTAGTTTCCAAGTGTTTGAGTATTTTTGAGTTTTTCTGTTGTGGTTGATTTCTAGTTTTATGCCATTGTGATCAGAGAATGTGTTTGATATGATTTCAATCTTCTTAAATTTGTTGATACCACTTTTGTGCTCTAATATGTGGTCTATCATAGAGAATGTACCATGAGCACTTGAAAAGAATGTATATTCTGCTGCTTTAGGGTGAAAGGTTCTGGATATCTATTAAATTGAGTTGGTCTAGTGTGTCCTTTAAGTCTGCTCTTTCTTTGTTAATTTTTTGTCTTTAGGATCTATCTAGTGATGTTAGTGGGGTATTGAAATCCCCTACTATTATAGTATTGCTGTTGATCTCACCCTTTAAATCCATCAAAGTCTGATTTATATATTTAGATGCTCCTATATTAGGTGCATAGATATTTATAACGGTTATATCTTTCTTTTGGATTACTCTCTTTATCATTATGTAGTGACCTTCTTTATCTCTTACTATAGCTTTTGTTTGAAAGTTCATTTTGTCTGATATAAGTATCGCTGCCCAACTTTTTTTTTCATTTCTATTTGCATGTAATATTTTTTTTCCTCCTTTTATCTTCAGTCTATGTACATCTTTTGTTTTAAGGTGTGTCTCTTGTAGAGAGCATATGTACAGGTCCTGTTTTCTTATCTATGCAGCTACCCTCTGTCTTTTGATTGGATCATTTAATCCATTTACATTTAAGGTTATTATTGATATGTAGTTGTGTATTGCCATTTTATTCTTTAAAGCTGTATTCCTCTTTTGCTATATACTTTTTCTCCTTTGATCGGTTTACAACAGGCCTCTTAGTATTTCTTGCAGTCTTGGTTTGGTTGTAGTGAATTCCTTGAGTTTTTTTTGTCTGGGAAGCTTTTTATTTCTCCTTCAATTTTACACAATAGCCTTGCTGGATAAAGTAGTCTTGGTTGTAGGTTCTTATTCTGCATTACTTTGAATATTTCTTGCCATTCCCTTCTGGCCTCAAGTGTTTCTGTTGAGAAGTCAGAAGTCATCCTTATGGGGGCTCCTTTGTAGGTGATAGCCTTTTTTTCTCTAGCAGCTTTTAATATTTTCTCTTTATCATTTAGCTTTGGTATTTTAATTATGATGTGTCTTGGTGTTGGTTTCTTTGGGTTTCTCCTTAATGGAGTTCTCTGTGCTTCCTGAACATGTGAAATGTTTTCCTGCCTTAATTGGGGGAAGTTTTCCGCTATGATATGTTTGAACAAAGTCTCTATCCCTTGTTCTTTTCTTCTTCAGGAACCCCTATGATGCGGATGTCATTTCTCTTCATGCTGTCACAGAGCTCTCTTAGAGTTTCCTCAGACTTTTTTGAGTCTCTTTTCTTTTTTCTGCTCTGCTTCCATGCCTTCATTTATCTTGTCTTCTAACTCACTGATTCAATTCTCAGCTTTATCCATCCGGCTTTTAATTCCTTCCATTGTGTTCTTCATTTCTGTTATTGTATTTGTCATTTCTGACTGATTCTTTTTTATTATTTTAATGTCCTTTTTTATATTTGCTATCTCTTTATTTAGGTGTTTGTAATGACCATTTATTTTTGTTCTAAGATCTTTGAGCATCCTAACAATCGTTATTTTAAACTCTGAATCTGGTAATTTGGTTATATCTGACTCATTCAGGTCCTTTTCTGGGGATTTCTCTTGATTCATTTTTGTTGCATTTCTCTGCCTTCTCATTTTGTCTGTGTAAAAGAAGGTTTTGGCCACTGGAGTCCACTGGGTGTCCTCTGTGTTCCCTAGGTGTGGTCTGTCTGCAGGCCCGCCATCTACTCTGCTAGGGCATTCAGGAATCCATGCTGTCTTTTTTATAACTGTATAGTATACCATTGTGTAAATGTACCACAGCTTTTATATCCACTCATCTACTGATGGGCACTTCGGCTGCTCCCAAATATTAATTATTGTAAATAATGCTGCAATGAATGTAAGGATACATATTTTCTTTTGAACTAGTGTTTTGGGTTTTTTCAGATAAATTGCTAGAAGTGGAATCACTGGGTCATAAAGTAGTTCTATTTTGAACTTTCTGAGGTAAGTCCATAACGCTTTCCACAGTGGATGAACTAATCTGCATTCCATCCAGCAGTGCACAAGGGTTCCCTTTTCTCCACACCCTCACCAATACTTGTTGTTTATGGATTCATTGATGGTAGCCATTCTGACAGGTGTGAGGTGATATCTCATTGTGCCTTTAATTTGCATTTCTCTGATAATTAGTGATGTTGAGCATCTTTTCATATGTCTATTGGTTATCTGTATGTCCTCTTTAGAAAAGTGTCTATTCATGTCTATCCATTTTTAATTGAATTGTTTGTTCTTTTGGTGTTGAGTTTTAGAAGTTCTTTATAAATTTTGGATAATAATCCCTTATCTAATGTATCATTGAATATGTTGTACCATTCCATGAGTTGTCTTTTTATTTTGTTGCTTGTTTTCTTTGCTGTGCAAAAACTTTTTAGGTGATGTATTATCACTTGTTTATTTTTAATTTTGTTTCCATTGCCAGAGAGGATATATCAGAAAAAATATTGCTACATGAAATTTCCAAGATTTTACTAAGGTTTTTCTAGAATTTTTAAAGTTTTGAGTTTAATATTTAAGTCTTTCATCTATTTTTAGTTTATTCTTGTGTATGGGGTAAAAAAGTGGTCAAGTTTCATTTTTTTTAATATAATCTTTTCAAGATAAAACAGAAAAAAGTCTCTTAAATTAGTGATTAACATTTATTTTATTGTTAATAATTCAAAAAATTTTATTTTACCTTTAACACTAATTATTAACATCTTACAAATATGCAAAAGTGTCAAGTTTTTATTTATATCTAATTTATTACAGAGGTGCTCACTCTGTGTAATACTAATATAATTTGGGGTATTACTAACACAGGAATTCTGACAAATTCTGTATCTTACTATTACCTTCAAAAATGTTTAGTACATATATAAATGTCTAGTACATATGTAGTTTCATCTACCATATTGTGAATAAATCCCCAACAGAGAAATTCAGTTCTGACCAGACGTTAATGAAAGCTAAATCTTCCATTGCTACATGCCTGCTGATTGGAAGATTCTCCACTGACCTGCATCTTGCTTCATATATTTCAAACCATGGTTCTCCTTCATGCCCACATGCTTCCCATGCCAGCTACCATAGGGCATGCTTGTATTGTATATGACCTTTGGTCCCACATCTTGGTGTCCTGAAGCTCAATGAGGTATCTTAATGAATGACAGAAGTGTGCCTGGAGACCATTGCATCACCAGGAAGGCCAGCAATATCTTAACAATATATGGAAGGGGCTGTGAGCCACTTCCATAAATATATCTCTCTAAACACAAATGAATATATGAACCATTCAATCTCTCTTTAGAGAGAGTCCCAAATACCTGTAACCACATTAGCAATATCTGACTTGAAGGGAAGTATGACAGAATGGAGTTTGGAGTGGAAATAAACAGTGGCCTTAAGTAATTGTGGTTAGATTATCTTATTCATATACATTTATGCATTTATAGGGCCTCTCCCAGAGACTAGAGATAAGTTATGCTTAGTAATGAGGGTCCTAGAGCAAGGTATTGACATATCTCTGAAAATTTTAATTGATAAAAATGGTATAGGACAGATTACAAGAAAAATACTAAAGAGTGTTGAAATATTACCATAGATCTTCTAGTTTCTTTTTTTATAAATAAATTTTTATTATAGTGGGGTGATATCAATAAATCAGGGTACATATATTCAAAGAAAACATTTCCAGGTTATCTTGTCATTTAGTTCTGTTGCATACCCATCACCCAAAGAGAGATCTCCTCTGTCACCCTCTATCCAGTTTTTTTGTACCCCTCCCCCTCCCCTCCCCCTCTCCCTCCTTCCCTCCCCCCACTCCCTGTAACCACCCCACTCCTGTCCATGTCTCTTAGTCTCGTTTTGATGTCCCACCAATGTATGGAATCCTGCAGCTCTTGTTTTTTTTCTGATTCACTTATTTCACTCCGCATACTGTTATCAAGATTCCACCATTCTGCTGTAAGTGATCCGATGTCATCATTTCTTCTAGCTGAATAGTATACCATGGTGCATATGTGCCCCATCTTCTTTATCCAGCCTTCTATTTTTTTTACACTGATTAAAAGCCTTTAAGCAAACTCTTGGCCAATACAGCAAGAATCCATAAAAGAGTAGTGTCCTTAACATGTTCACCAAGTCCAAGTTGGCCCCATCACCATGCCACATCCCTGAAAAATGCAACCCAACCACAGTTCAGTCTGTTAGGAGCTGTCACAGGGAGCAGGAGTCCAGAAAAGTCCACATGCAGGAAAAGTCCTCATGGCACTGGAATTGTCACCATTCTATATTTTGCAGCTCATGTCCAAGTCCCAATGACCGCTGCTTCTAGCTGGTAATGGTTCAGGTAGACTGGAAAAGCCATTTGCAGCATGCGTGGATATGGAGCTTCTGTTCTCCTCTGCCTGGAGAGATGAGACCAGGTTGCTCTTCCCTGGAGCTTTGCGACTGTGGCATGGTAAAGAGAACCTTGGGATACACTAAGTTGGGTGGCAAAGGTAGATTCATAATAGAAGTTGGCAAAAGGGGGAAAGAGAGCTCTAAATTAGGAGTAGGCCCCAGCGTGAAATATGAGTGGGACATTGAGGTAGGAGGGATAAAGGAAACACTATATATTAAGCAGCAGAAAATAGGACTATCAACACCCACAACAGAGATCTTTGAGGGAAGAATAAAAAACCTGACTATTCAGGCAAAACATAGTTAAGTGGCCCTTGTGCAAATGAGATCAGTTTACCTGCCTCTTGGAAGAAATACCCTAGGCTCATCAACAGTGTCGTAGATGGGGCCGACGGCCCTGGGCACCTTCAGCCTTCAGTGGCAAACCCCAGCATTCTGGGCAAGGTTAGGTCATAGGTGGCTGGAGCAGGGCTGGAAGAGACTGAACCCTCCCTTAGAGGAGCGAGGGGGAAGCCTACCTTCCAGTGTCCCTGTTTTCTCACAGCAGAGGCATATAAGCCTGGCAGGCTTTAGCTCAATGACCTTCCTTTTCACTATTGAAGCAGGACCCAGATGGCATCCTATGAGACCCCTTTGGGGTGTTGGAGCCTTTAAGGGTGTATTCTAAAAGCTGGTAGTTCCCCTGATCTCTATTGGGCTTTTTCTGCCTCTAGGTATCTTAAAAGCCATGCTCAGAAGATCTCACTGAGGGGTTTGAGGATCCCTATCCTTCTATATAAATCTTTTCCATATATCTGAAACTATTTGGAAAAAGACAAAACAGTGTTATTAGTTGGATCTAATAAAGAAGGTAGTAGTTTGCAGGCAAAAAAGATTTGGTGTCTCCTGTTCATCAGCATTCAAAAGAAATGTAAATTTTTTTTAAGTAAAAAGCATGATATGATAGACCCATAGGATATGACTACCCCCTTTGAAAATTTTTTTTTAAATTGACCTTAAAATGTTTGCTGAGTACACTTTAATAATACCTTAACTTTAAAGATTGTAAGCATGACAAAATACAGTAAATGCTTTTGTTCCATATGCAGGAGCATTTTCAGTTTAGCCAGTTTAGGAAATCCAATAATAGAACAGTGCATACAGACAATGAGCTTAGCAGCCTCTCCTGTTCTGACAGAGGTTACTATAGATCCAGAATATGTATCTACTGTAATGTGGACATAAGATTGTTTGCCAAATGAAGGTATATGAGTAACATCCATCTGCCAAATTTGTCCTGGTAGGGGTTCTTGAGGGTTAACTCCAAATGAAGGGGCAGTATAGGACCCCTTGGACAGGATTTCCCAATCTGCTGTGCTGCTTCCCAGGAAAGTTGAAACTGTTTACACCAGGCTGCAGCGTTCTGGTGATGAATAGTATGAGACTGACTTGCTCGGTCTGTCATGGTTGCTCCATATAATTTTCTTTTGGGTAGCTTGATCAACAAGGGCATTCCTAGAACCTGGCCGGTTGGCTCAGTGGTAGAGCATTGGTCTGGTGTGCAGGATTCCCAGGTTCGATTCCCAGTCAGAGCACACAGAAGAAGCGCCCATCTACTTCTCCACCCCTCCCCCTCTCCTTCCTCTCTGTCTCTTCCCCTCCCGCAGCCAAGCTCCACCAGAGCAAAGCCACCCCAGGCACTAAGGATGGCCCCATGGCCTCTGCCTCAGGCGCTAGAATGGCTCTGGTTGCAACAGAGCAACACCCCAGATGGGCAGAGCATTCCCCCCCCCCATAGGCATGCCAAGCGGATCCCGGTCAGGCGCATGCGGGAGTCTGTCTGACTGCCTCCCCATTTCCATCTTCAGAAAAATACAAAAAATAAATAAATAAGTAAAAGAAAAAATACAACAAACAAAAAAAAAAAAAAGAAAAGAAAAATAAAAAAAGGGCATTCCCTTGTGCTAAAGCTCCAGGGAGCATGGAGTGAGCTTGGGTATGTCCTATGAAACATGAAACATTGACATATAAGTCCTTGAAAAAGGAGGAACTGCTGACATAGTTCATCAGCATTTGTCCCCTTTATGTCTTTATAGTGGAAACACCATAAGTAAATATTTGCTGTCTGTCTATACATTAAAGGGGGAATATGGCAAATGCTGAAAAGTCATGATCTTTGTGCCCCTCCCCTCCCCCAACCCCCTCCCTCTCCTCCCCCCACCCTGTAACCCCAACACTGTTGTCCATGTCTCTGAGTCTCATCTTTATGTCCCACCTATGTATGGAATCATATAGTTCTTAGATTTTTCTGATTTACTTCTTTTGCTCAGTATAATGTTATCAAGGCCCATCCATGTTGTTGTAAAAGATCCTATGTCATCATTTCTTATGGCTGAGTAGTATTCCATAGTATATATATACCAAAGCTTTTTAATCCACTCGTCCTCTGATGGACCCTTAGGCTGTTTCCAGATCTTTCCTATTGTGAACAGTGCTGCCATAAACATGGGGGTGCATTTCTTCTTTTGAAACAGTGCTATGGTGTTCTTGGGGTATATTCCTAACAGTGGTATAGCTGGGTCAAAAGGCAGTTCGATTTTTAATTTCTTGAGGAATCTCCATACTGTTTTCCACAGTGGCTGCACCAGTCTGCATTCCCACCAGCAGTGCAGGAGGGTTCCCTTTTCTCCACATCCTCGCCAGCACTTATTCTGTGTTGTTTTATTGATGAGCGCCATTCTGACTGGTATGAGATGATATCTCATTGTGGTTTTAATTTGCATTTCTCTAATCATTAGTGATGTTGAGCATTTTTTCATATGCCTATTGGCCATCTGTATGTCCTCTTTGGAGAAGTATCTGTTCATTTCTTTTGCCCATTTTTGGATTGGATTGTTTGTCTTCCTGGTATTAAGTTTTACAAGTTCTTTATAAATTTTGGTTATTAACCCCTTATCAGACACAATGTCAAATATATTCTCCCATTGTGTAGTTTGTCTTTTTATTCTGTTCTTATTGTCTTTAGCTGTGCACAAGCTTTTTAGTTTGATAACGTCCCATTTGTTTATCCTGTCTCTTGTTTCACTTGCCTGTGGAGACAAATCAGCAAATATATTGCTGCGAGAGATGTCAGAGAGCTTACTGCCTATGTTTTCTTCCAAGATGCTTATGGTTTTACGGCTTACATTTAAGTCTTTTTATCCATCTTGAGTTTATTTTTGTGAGTGGTGTAAGTTGGTGGTCTAGTTTCATTTTTTTGCAGGTAGTTGTCCAATTTTCCCAATACCATTTGTTGAAGAGGCTGTCTTTACTCCATTGTATGCCCTTACCTCCTTTGTCAAATATCAGTTGTCCATAGAGCTGTGGGTTTATTTCTGGGTCCTCTGTTCTGTTCCAATGATCTATGTGCCTGTTCTTATGCCAGTACCATGCTGTTTTGAGTACAATGGCCTTATAATATAACTTGATATCCGGAAGTATGATACCTCCCACCTTATTCTTCCTTTTCAAGATTGCTGAGGCTATTCGTGTTCTCTTTTGGTTCCATATAATTTTTGGAATATGTGTTCAATATCTTTGAAGTAAGTTGTTGGAATTTTAATCGGTATTGCATTGAATTTATAAATTACTTTGGGTAATATAGACATTTTAATGATGTTTATTATTCCTAACCATGAGCATGGTATATGCCTCCACTTATTCGGATCTTCCCTGATTTCTTTTATCAATGTTTTATAATTTTCTGAGTACAAGTCTTTAATCTCCTTGGTTAGATTTATTCCTAGGTACTTTATTTTTTTAGTTGCAATGGTAAAGGGGATTGATTCCTTGATTTCTCTTTCTGACAGTTCATTATTAGTGTATAAAAATGCCTCTGATTTCTGAGTATTGATTTTATATCCTGCCACCTTGCCAAATTCATTTATCAGGTCTAGTAGTTTTTTGACTGAGACTTTAGGGTTTTCTATATACAAGATCATATCATCTGCAAATAATGATAGTTTTACTTCTTCTTTTCCAATTCGGATGCCTTTTATTTCTTTTTCTTGTCTAATTGCTGTGGCTAGGACTTCCAGAACTATGTTGAATAAGACTAGTGAGAGGGGGCACCCCTGCCTTGTTCCTGATCTTAAGGGGATTGCTTTTAATTTTTGCCCATTGAGTATGATGTTGGCTGTGGGTTTGTCATAGATGGCCTTTATCATGTTGAGGTATGTTCCCTGTATTCCCACTTTGCTGAGAGTTTTGATCATGAATGGGTGCTGGATTTTATCAAATGCTTTTTCTGCATCTATTGAAATTATCATGTGGTTTTTCTCCTTTCTTTTGTTTATGTGATGAATCACATTGATTAATTTGCAAATATTGTACCAGCCTTGCCTACCAAGAATAAATCCCACTTGATCATAATGTATAATTTTTTTCATATATTGCTGGATCTGGTTTGCTAATATTTTGTTGAGGATTTTTGCATCTAAGTTCATCAGGGATATTGGCCTATAATTTTCTTTTTTTGTGTTGTCTTTGCCTGGTTTCGGAATCAGAATTATGCTCGCCTCATAAAAGGAGCGTGGAAGTCTTCCTTCCTCTTGAATTTTTTGAAATAGCTTGAGAAGGATAGGAGTTAGTTCTTCTTTGAATATTTGGTAGAATTCACTTGTGAAGCCATCAGGCCCAGGACTTTTCTTTTTTGGGAGTTTTTTGATAGCTGTTTCAATCTCATTTGTTGTAATTGGTCTGTTTAGGTTTTCTGATTCTTCCAGATTGATTTTTGGAAGATTATATGTTTCAAGGAATTTGTCCATTTTATCTAGGTTGTCTAGTTTTTTGGCATACAGTTCTTCATAGTATTTTCTTACAATATTTTGTATTTCTGTTGTGTCCGTTGTTATTTCTCCACTCTCGTTTCTAATTTTATTTATTTGAGTCCTCTCTCTTTTTTTCTTGGTGAGTCTTGTTAAAGGTTCATCGATCATGTTTACCTTTTCAAAGAACCAACTCCTGGTTTCATTGATCCTCTGTATTGTTTCTTTAGCCTTTATGTCATTTATTTCTGCTCTGATCTTTATTATTTCCTTCCTTCTACTAGCTCTGGGCTTTACTTGCTGTTCTTTTTCTAGTTCTTTTAGATGCAGGGTTAAGTTGTTTATTTGAGCTTTTTCTAGCTTCTTGAGATATGCCTGTAATGCTATAAACTTCCCTCTCAGGACTGCTTTTGCTGTGTCCCATAAATTTTGAGTTGATGTATGCTCATTATCGTTTGTTTCTAGGTATTTTTTAATTTCTTCTTTGATCTCACTGTTAACCCATTCGTTATTTAATAACATGCTATTTAGTTTCCAAGTGTTTGAATGTTTTTCAATTTTTCTATTGTAGTTGATTTCTAGTTTAATGCCCTTGTGATCAGAGAAAGTGCTCGATATGATTTCAATCTTCTTAAATTTGTTGAGACCGCTTTTGTGCCCTAACATGTGGTCTATTCTAGAGAATGTACCATGAGCACTTGAAAAGAATGTATATTCTGCTGTTTTAGGGTGAAAGGTTCTGAAGATATCTATTAAATTGAGTTGATCTAATATGTCCTTTAAGTCTGCTGTTTCTTTGTTAATTTTCTTTCTTGAGGATCTATCTAATGATGTTAATGGGGTATTGATATCCCCTACTATTATAGTATTGCTGTTGATCTCACCCTTTTAGTCCATCAAAGTCTGCTTTATATATTTAGGTGCTTCTATATTAGGTGTGTAGATATTTATAATGGTTATATCTTCCTTTTGGATTCCTCCCTTTATCATTATGTAGTGACCTTCTTTATCTCTAACTATGGTCTTTGTTTTAAAGTCCATTTTGTCTGATATAAGTATTGCTACCCCAGCTTTTTTTTCATTTCCATTTGCGTGAAATATTTTTTTCCATCCTTTTATCTTCAGTCTGTGTGCATCTTTTGATTTAAGGTGTGTCTCTTGTAGAGAGCATATGTACAGGTCCTGTTTTCTTATCTATGCAGCTACCCTCTGTCTTTTGATTGGATCATTTAATCCATTTACATTTAAGGTTATTATTGATATGTAGTTGTGTATTGCCATTTTATTCTTTAAAGCTGTATTCCTCTTTTGCTATATACTTTTTCTCCTTTGATCAGTTTACAACAGGCCTCTTAGTATTTCTTGCAGTCTTGGTTTGGTTGTAGTGAATTCCTTGAGTTTTTTTTGTCTGGGAAGCTTTTTTTTTCTCCTTCAATTTTACACAATAGCCTTGCTGGATAAAGTAGTCTTGGTTGTAGGTTCTTATTCTGCATTACTTTGAATATTTCTTGCCATTCCCTCTGGCCTCAAGTGTTTCTGTTGAGAAGTCAGAAGTCATCCTTATGGGGGCTCCTTTGTAGGTGATAGCCTTTTTTTCTCTAGCAGCTTTTAATATTTTCTCTTTATCATTTAGCTTTGGTATTTTAATTATGATGTGTCTTGGTGTTGGTTTCTTTGGGTTTCTCCTTAATGGAGTTCTCTGTGCTTCCTGAACATGTGAAATGTTTTCCTGCCTTAATTGGGGGAAGTTTTCCGCTATGATATGTTTGAACAAAGTCTCTATCCCTTGTTCTTTCTCTTCTTCTTCAGGAACCCCTATGATGCGGATGTTATTTCTCTTCATGTTGTCATAGAGTTCTCTTAGAGTTTCTTCAGACTTTTTGAGTCTCTTTTCTTTTTTATGCTCTGCTTCTGTGCCTTTATTTATCGTGTCCTCTACCTCGCTGATTTGATTCTCTGCTTCATCCATCCTGCTTTTAATTCCTTCCATCGTATTCTTTATTTCAGATATTGTATTTGTCATTTCTGACTGCTTCTTTTTTATTATTTCAATGTCATTTTTTATATTTGTTATCTTTTTATTTAGGTTTTCATAATGGCCATCTATGGTTGTTCTAATATCTTTGAGCATCCTAACAATCGTTATTTTAAACTCTGCATCTGGTAATTTGGTTATATCTGATTCACTTAGGTCCTTTTCTGGGGATTTCTCTTGGTTTATTTGTGTTGTATTTCTCTGCCTCTGCATTTTCTCTTCACGGGAGTGGCTGTGATCATGTGCTCGGGTGCACAAGCATTGGTGGCCTTGGCCTTTGCCCCACCCCCGTCTGTGACGTTATGCTCGGTCCTGAGGGCACTGGCGAGCACCTTTGCTCAGCTGCGGGTCTCCGCCTGTTTCCGGGCTTTCACCCTGCCCTTGCAGGAGGAGCCCACTCGAGGAACAGCTGCTAGCCTTGGCTCTACCGCCGGGCAGGACTGCGTGCCCAAGTTCAGCTCAGTAGCGGAACTCCACCTCTTCTGGGCTTTTGGCTCCACCCCCACGGGAGGAGCCGGCTACCAAGTCAGACCGCAAGCCTGGGTTGCATGGGCGGGGCAAGGCTGTGCTCCTCTGCTCTTGCTCAGGGGCTGGTCTCCACCCTTTCTGGGGTTCCCGCCCTTCTCCCACAGGCTGGATTACAGGCTGCCGGCAGCTGAGCTTGACTGCTTTTGCACGCCCCCTTCTCCCCAACCGGGCAAGATTGAGCTCACACCTGAGCCCAGTGGTTGCCAACTGGCTTCTGCCCCTGTGCTTTTGTCTTCCGCTGCCGCCCGCCCTCTGGCGCGCCCTCAGCTGCATGGGTGGGGGCATTGCAGCTCGGACCCTAAGACTCACTACTGTAGGCCCAAAAGCTCCTTCCTTCTATGTGACTCCTCTGAGTGCCGCGGGGGAGCTTGTTTGGCTGCTCTCCTGCTTCCCTTTGCTGGTATTGCTGTTTCCGGGAGAAATATTCACTTCAGCTTTGGGGCGTGACTCGTCCCACGGGTTAGGGTGGCTATCTCCCAAAATGTTTCTCTGTGTGCTTCCTAGATTACACTCTCTTCCTGTTACTCTGGTACTCTCCTCTCTCCCCCCGTCCCCAGGAGCCCCGGGTGAGTGGTTGTGAGAGAGATGTTCTGCGCGGTCCCTTTAAGAAGGATCCTGGGTCTGAGAAATCAGATTCTTTCTCACAAACAGTATCCTGACTTGTTTCCAGCTAAATACTGTCCTTATGCCTCTTCTGGGCTCTGGGGCTGCAGGCTGGGGCTTTGTTCCTGGGGCTCAGGACCCTTTCCCCTCTGCTAAACTCACTTCCTGCCACGCGAGTCTCTCCCTGCTGCCGTTCGCTCCGGGGAGCTGGGCCGCCCTCTCAGCATTTCCACTTTTCCTACCAGTCTCGGTGTGGCTTCTTCTGAGTTTCTTGGTTGAAGAGTCCTCTTAGTTTAGTCCAAAGTTGGTTTTTCCAGATGATAGTTCTTAAAATTAGTTTATAATTCACTTTGGTTCTGGGAGGTAGATGTTGGTACGTCCACCTACTCCAGCGCCATCTTGTCTCCACTTCTAGTTTCTTATTGAGGAGGAATTCTATTTTGCTGTCAGAACCCAAAATATCTTATTCATAAATTTTACATATAAGAATGTGTTTTAAGATATGTATTTTTTTTTCATCCTATAATATAGATTTCAGTCATTCTCACATTTTACTATTGTCTTTGTAAACCCTCCAGGTAGGTAACTGACCTTTATGGATACTACGTACCTAATATAGTCCTGATTTTGGTGCCAAGTGAGATAAACTAGGACAAATAACCCTTGCATATAATTCTATCTTGATATACATTAATTTCTGTGTATGCCACAGTTACAGAAGGAGAAAATATTTCAAGAGCTGAAACAATTACCTATATTATGAATATGTTCTTTGCAATCACTACATTTTGGTAGTCTGTGGCAAAAGCTTCAACTCTAAAGTATGGTGCTCTTCAGATGATACATACAAATTGGAGTAAATGAAGAAAATAAAAATGGAGTCAAGCAATGAATGAATGTCTTGACAATGTTTAAACAAGCTTTAAAATGATAGTTATCAAATTTATGATTGTGGCAAAATAAATGACTTTTCTATTATAAAAGAGATGTATAGAAAAATCCTGAATCTCTGTAAGAGAAGAAGATACTCTTACTGAATAAAATGAAAGTGAGGCATGGACAGTCAGGAAGTCAAGATTTTGATTCTGAATGGAGAAAAATAGAAGCATAAGTCACCAGGACACTTTCTAATGCATATCTTTTTGCTTGTCAAAAGCCTCCCTCAAATTACTGAAAAAATCAGGTTTGTTTTATACATTTATCTATTTCTTATATGTAAAACTAATACTTGTTGAAGAAATGTAAGGCTGAAAAATAAGTTACTTATGTTTTTTTTCTTGGGAATCAAAACATATGTAATACTAAATAGAACAGGTATTGTTCATTCTTAAAGATTTCTAGAAAAGAATATTCAGAGCATTCTTTCAACAGAATTCCACTGTTTACATTATTATCAGCAAAGATGAATTTATCCATCTCATTTTCTAATAAGAAATCTTGGTTCTTATTTTTTTCCTTCTATAACAAATAAAAAAAGCAGATTATTTATAATCTTTTGCACAATAACCATTTATGCAACTTTGCTAAACTAATTTTCCAAGTTTTATGTTTTTTCAGACCAGAAAAATTCCACTTACTTTAATATTTTCTCATATAACTCTTAATCCATGTTATTTAATTTATTTTTTCTATTACCTTTATCCATTTTTTACTCATCTTTTAATTTGATCCCTCTGTAGTCATGCAGCTCAGTTTAGCTCTTCTTTTATAAAAATTTATTATTGTACCACTCAAAAATATGTTTGCCTGCAAGTAGGAAAAATCCCAATAAACAGTAGTTTAAATAGGAAAGGGATTTGTTTGTTTGTTTTGTTCATGCAACAAAGGAACAGGAGTAGGCAGTAGAGGGCAGGTTCATAGCTCAATAATGTTATTAAGTATCCTGTTTTTTCTTCCTCCAACCTCCCCCTTGGCTATCTTTAGGATGAGACCTTTGTGACTTGCCATGACCAACAGCATGTGAAGGAATTAAAGATGTTTCAGTTATAAGTTAGGCCTCAAGAAGTACTGTATTTTTTACTCTCTTTTGAAACCCTACTTTGATGTCACTTAAACAGTCTGCTAGAGGATGAGAGACCATGTGGAGCAGAGACTAGCTAACTCGGTTAAGGCTATAATAGATCAGTGAGTCCAAAACTGACCCACATCTAACCATAGGCATATGAATGGGCCAGTCTAGACTGTAAAGAAAGTTGTGATTAACTTCCACCTAAATTGGTGACCTAAAGAATCATGAGCTGGCCCTGGCTGGTTGGCTCAGTGGTAGAGTGTCGGCCTGGCGTGCAGGAGTCCCGGGTTTGATCCCCGGCCAGGGCACATAGGAGAAGCACCCATCTGCTTCTCCACCCTTCCCCCTCTCCTTCCTCTCTGTCTCTCTCTTCCCTTCCCGCAGCCGAGGCTCCATTGGAGCAAAAGATGGCCCGGGCGCTGGGGATGTCTCCTTGGCCTCTGCCCCAGGCGCTAGAGTGGCTCTGGTCACGACAGAGCGATGCCCCGGATGGGCAGAGCATCGCCCCATGGTGGGCATGCCGGGTGGATCCCGGTTGGGCGCATGCGGGAGTCTGTCTGACTGCCTCCCTGTTTCCAGCTTCAGAAAAATAAAAAAATAAAAAGAAAGAATCATGAGCTAAAATAAACGGTTGTTTTGAGTCACTAAGTTATAGGGTATTTTCCTATGCAGCAAAAGCTAACTGATATACACAGGTTCTTCTGTGTTGCACCATTTCCACCCCATGTTCACCAGTGGTTCTATTGGCTTAAATTAATTCATTTCCACCTAGCCAAATGCTCACATTTCATTTTTCATCAATGGAAACTGAGTGGTACCTTTGGCTTCTTTCTGAAAAATTCTTTTTGACCAGTTTTGAACAAAAATCAGTCCAATGGATTTCTCTTGTGCATATTGTACATGGTCCCATATAGCTTGCTCAGATTAAATCTCTAAGAGAAAGGCTTTCTAGCATAGTCACTCCTTATCTTCAGATGTTACTGTAAGTGAAAGGTCATAATATAAAGCATCCCCCAAACTTTAGAGCATAGTTATCAAATTCTCTGAATTAAGCCTTTCTTTTAATTTGAGGTGAAGAGTAAAATACCCTTCATACACCTTAGTGAATGCATGGGACTCTCAGTATACCAGTTGCCTCCGAAAATCCCTCTATAATCTCTAACAATCCAACCCTTGACCCTACGAGTAGTTGGAAAAATCTTTTATTTCTTCTCTTGAAAATATCCATCATGCATTCCTCCTCATATGAGAATGTGATACTTAAACCTGGAAATAAAGTTTTCTCCATATGTGGATTTTAAAGTTTATTAACAAATACTAGAGTCATTTTGGGCTGGAGATAGGGAAGCTAAGTAACTGCTTTCCAGAACTCAGAAGTTAACAGAAAGTATGCCACATCTTAACTAAAATTTTAATCACAAACTTTATTTTATTTTTTTTTAATTTTTTTTAATTTATTCATTTTTAGAGAGGAGAGAGAGAGAGAGAGAGGGAGAGACTGAGAGAGAGAAGGGGGAGGAGCTGGAAGCATCAACTCCCATATGTGCCTTGACCAGGCAAGCCCAGGGTTTCGAATCGGCGACCTCAGCATTTCCAGGTCAGCGCTTTATCCACTGCGCCACCACAGGTCAGGCAATCACAAAACTTTAAATGTGCTTGTACATTATCATTATTACTTGGATTCAAAGCTACCTGAAGGACTATCAACAAAATGTAATGAATGCCAGTGAGAAGGTGTCCCAAACATCAAGAAAACTCCTGGTGGGGTGCTGCACAAAGCAGCTGCCCTATAATGTCTGTTCTTATTTAACATCTTCATTCATAACCCAGACCAGGGAACAGACAGCATACTGATGAAATTCACAGATGGTACTCATTTGGGAGATATTATGAATACCAGGGATATCAGGGAAATGATACAAAAGGACCTACAGAAGGAATAACAATGAGACTTGACTTTGAAAATGTAAAGCGATTTGTCTGAATATGAAAAAAGAAACCTTCAACATTAAAATAGAGGGGAGAAAACTAGAAGTCAATGTTGAAAGTGACATCAAGTTAGATAAGGAAGTTAAAAATAAAAATGGGTGCTGTGAAATACAGCAGTCAAATTACTAGTGTATTTCTTAATGTTCTCTGATCTTTGAAAGCTGAATTAGTGTTGGAATCCATGGGAGTCTGAAAAGACCAGAGTAACAGGCATTTATTGAAAGGAAGAAAGGAACCCTGCCGGGCACTTATTCAGTGAGAAGGGCACCTGTACAGACTATAAGGCGAATTTTATAGGGTTTCAGAGAGCCTGAGGGGATACTGAGTCAGAAGTTCTGGTATGTTCCCTTTTACAGTTTTACGGTTTTGGCTTCCTGGAAGGCTCCTTTTCGAGGCAGTTGATCAGCTTCCTAGAACTCTTCTGCCTCAGGGGTGATAGATAGTCCAGTAAGTAAGGGTGAGATCAGGCAATCAGGCAGAACAACCAAAGGGCAGTTGGAATCTCTGGTAAATTCATATATCTATCAATTAGGTGTCATTATTATGTGCTTCCATATTCTTAAGTTATCATATTGTTTTCATAATTTTCCTTTTGTGATGTGTCTATCCTTCCCCATCAGATGCTAAGCTTCCTGGGCACAAATATTATTGTGAATGTTGGGCCTGCCGCAGTGACTAGCACATAGTAGGCACTGGATAAATACTTCTTGAAAATAAAAATGAACTACATCCACCAGCATCTCTTTTTATGGAATGCAAAGGCAAAAAGTTATCAGATAACATTTGGATTTCAGGACTCTATAAGTAAAAAGGAAGTAAGCAAGAGTTGCAAAGAAGTTGGTAATAATAATATTACCTCTCTCTTTTTGTAAAGATTTTATTCATTTTAGAAAGGGAGAGAGAGAGAAGGGGGAGAGGAACAGGAAGCATCAATTCTCATATGTGCCTTAACCAGGCAAGCCCAGGGTTTCAAACCAGTGACCTCAGTGTTCCAGGTTGATGCTTTATCCACTACACCACCTCAGGCATAAAATATCACCTCTCATTTCTTTTCTTTCTTTCTTTTTTTTTTTTAGTGAGAGAGAGGGACAGATAGGGAAAGACAGACAGGAAGGAGGAGAGATGAGAACAACTTGTAGTTGCAGCACTTTAGTTATTCATTGATTGCTTTCTCATACTTGCCTTGATGGGGGCGGGGGTGGGCTACAGCTGAGCCAATGACCCCTTGCTCAAGATAGAGACCTTGGGCTCAAGCCAATGACCTTGGGTATCAAGCAAGTGACCTTTGGGCTCAAGCCAGTGAGCATGAGTCATGTCTATAATCCCATGCTCAAGCACCTAACCCTGTGCTCAAGCTGGTGAGCCCACTTTCAAGCCAGCAACCTTGGTGTTTTAAATCAGGGTCCTCAGAATCCCAGGTTGATGCTTTATTCACTGAGCCACTGCCTGGTCTCACCTCTCATTTCTATAGACCCTTCATATATACCGTTTGAAGGGAAAAAAATAGAGACTAACTCTCCAATGCAAAAGGGACAGAGGATATGAAGTTTTCACTGTGGAGATAAAACATTTGAGAATTGGAGATCTCTGTCTGACTTGTACAAGATATTTATGTTATTTTGAACATATGTTAGAAATGCAAGGCATGCTAGCATAGTGTGAAATGTAAACATTTATAATAGCAGTTCTCTGAGTAGTATGGTTTGGGGACCCCAAAACTCTTTCAGGGGATCTACCAATTCAAATTATTTTCATATTATACTGAGATGATATTTACCTCTTTTACTCTCATTATCTTTTGGTTGTACAGTGGAGTTTTCCAGAGGCTAAATAACATGATGATGTCACTACCCTAATTACTAATGGAATGTTTGGGTATTCTTGTGTTTTAAATTTTTCTCAACTTGAATTTCTAATGTGGTAAAGATCGATAAATATGACACACAGAAACAAAACCTTTTTGGAGTTCTTAATAATTTTTAAGAATGTAAAGCAGTCCTGAGAACAAAAACAGTTCAGAATTACCAGCCTTGAATTCAAACTTTGGAGTCCCCATTTCACTGACTTCTCAGTTACTTACCGTTTCTAAGCCCAAGTGTCCTTCCTCATGGCATTATCGTGAGGATTAAATAAGGAAATAATTGTGAAGAACAGAGCTCAGTGCCAAGTGCACAGTCAAGTCTTAATAAATGATTTATCATCATTGCAAAGGCACCATAACATACAGTGAAACCAGGATTCCTGTGCAATTTTCTATCCATCCTCCAAGGAGAGTAGAGGAGAGGGGGTGAGAGGGCAGAGCCTTCATTTCTTCTAGAAATCAATGAGGAATTGATGATTCTGCTGCTTCTGACTTCAAGCGGGTGTGGGTTCATTAATTTCAAACCTGCCACAAGAAGCTCCTGGGTCTAAATCAGAACATGAAACAGATGATGTCTCCCCTCTGGTGGTTAGAGCAGGGAGGTCATCAATTTTGAGCAGGAGGAGCAAAGGGCTCCATGCTTTTCACCGCTGCCCTTTACAGAGAGGAATCCCTGCAGCTGACAACAGTCCCATGTGGAAAGTATCAAGGACCATGCTTTTCCCCTTTTTAAAGAAGTCTAGTTCTCAAGGACTACTGCATTCAAACTAGCAGTACTAATGGAAATATTATAAATTATAAGGGTAATCAAATTTACATTTCTCTAATGCTTCTCAATGAACATTTTCATGTGTATAGATCTATAATATCAGAGCTAGAAGGATCTTGGTGATTATCCCAACTAAGTCTCTAATATAGAAATGATGTGAAGAAAATTAGATCCCAGGCAATTTACTTAACTTGTCCAAGATTATACAAATAATGGAAGAATCATCATCTTATTAAATTCATGATAACTTGATGATATATACAGAATGGATAGTATTTATTACATCCAATTTGCAGACGAGAGAACTAAAACTTCGATTGAACTATTTCCCCAGAGTTACCTATTGACTGAACCCCACAGCCAAGATTCAAGTCCAGGTCATCTGAGGGGACTTCACTACATTAATCTACAGAATTACAGTTTTAATTTCAGGGATGCTTACTTTTCAGAAAAACAAAGGTGAGGAGTAAAGATTCAGGAAATGCTGGTAGGAGCACATCTATCTTTACCCTTTCTTTCTCTGCCAAACATTTTAGTCCTTACATGGACATGTACTATCTGAAGGGTTTTCAGTGCATCCCTGAATAGCAATCTTTATATTGGGAGAATTGGTATATTTGTGGGTGATACTGACACCATTGAAGAATTGGTCTTCTTCAGGCCAAGTTCTGGCTCTGATGCAGGAACCAATAAAAACTCTCCTGTCAGAAATTTTTTCTGCTATTTTGCTGCTATAGTAGTAATCACCCACATATCCACTTACATTAGACTTAGAAGACCTTTTCTAAAATAGAAATGTCATTTTGGCAGGGTGACGCATTAACTTAATTAAACATCATATACTGACTTTTCAGAGTCATGTAGAGCTATCGTAATAGACAACTGGAGGACAGTGGGTCTCAAGGAAAGTCTTATGGTAGTTCCCTGTATTCCGTTCTTTTTTTTAGAGATACTCTCTTTTGATTTCTAAAGCTATCAAAAGCTGGCTTGTTTGTGCCCGTTTCCATGGTTCTTTTACATAGCTCAATCCCAGACCTTCTTGTCACCAATCCTGCCTTGTTTCTTTCAGTTTGTTAGCCAACCAGGTAGCCCATTTGTACTGCCCAAAAGTCATTGTCTAGCCTGACCCCAGGAACATTTTCTTTATACCAAGTGTGTGGCCAATTGTGGAATACTACCTGCAGCTCTGCCCACTGTGAGGGCTTCAGGCTCATTCCTGATGTGTCTGTCACGCAGCTGCAATTCATTCCAGCAAGCACCATTATGTCCTGCTGACACATCTGTGTGCTATCTTAACTCCACAGCAACAAAAGTGATGGAGGTCTCGCTGAGCCCAATACTTGTCAAAAGAGCAGGTCATGCTGGGAGACCAGGTAGTGGCAGCTGTAGCAATAGAGACAGTGCTGTCAGCTGAGAGACAGGTGAAGTTAAATAAATCTGAATGAGTACCTAAATTGGGTTTTATGCAAATTGTATAGAGTGTCTCAAAAAATTATTTGTTTGACCACAGAACAAATCTTATTGATATCTTGAAGATCCAGAATTTTGTAAAGAACACTAGGATTCACTGCTATGAGCATATTTCTGTTTCATAAGTGCTGAAAGAGTTTGAAATACATGGATAAATTAGTAACTATTTCCTTAATATTATGAAAGATATTTATTCTTACATATAGCCCCTAATTAGGATATTTAGAGCATGGGAGACATATTCATGGGCATGGGACTTTGGTCCAAAGTCTTTCTCTGCTTCATAAGCTATGTGAATGACCTAGAGTAAGTTACTTGATATTCTGAACTTCAGTTTCCTCACCTCTAAAATATGATTGATTTTTTATGGACTTAATAAATGGTAACTCATCATCATGGGTACTAGTTAAGTAGTTAACTATTAGTCAAGATAAACTAAGTTATGATGCAACAAAAACTGAATCTCAAAATCCCGTGGTTTCACACAGTAAAGGTTTGTTTTGTACTCATAGCACATGCCCATTGTGGGTTAGTGAAGGCCGTACTCAACCCAGGCTGACAATCTCCCCGTGTTGTCATTGAACCACATGAGACATGTGTTTCTTATTCACCCTGGATGAAGAAAAGAGCTCTGCAGAGTCTTACAATCTTTGACCCAAAAATGACACATGTCAGTCACTTTAGCTCACAGCCTGGTGGCTAAAGCTATTATAAACTCACCTAATTGCATAGTGTTTGGATATAGTAGAAACACAGTGTGTGTTTGTTGAATGAATAAAGGAATCAACCAATAAATAAATTAATAAAGATATATAGCATTGTTACTACATGCCAATAACTGCAATTTACACACATTTTTCTTGTTGAATAACTAAATGGACAGGACTAGATATAAGTTTGGTTATGAGTAGTGATATAAGTACACTTTTATAACATATAATTTTGCAAAGTTTTAAATCGTTCTTTGCCTTTCCTTTGCAGGGTCAGTTTAGAAAGGATAGCTGAAAAACCCTGGAATCCTGCATTCAGTTTGCCTCATTTAAAAAGTATTCAAAGGAATTTGACAATGACATTAGGTGTCTCCATCACAGTTTCATAGATCAGTTAATGTGAGCTAGCTTTCAAGTCTGAATCTAAAAGTCCAGGTGCATCTCAACTATAAACGCTTTGAAATTTGCCCATCGCTATTTAATGTGATAATGTAATCTGTACGTCCAGAACCCATTTGAGGGGCAGTAAATGGAAAATGGCACACGAAAGAGGAGATGAACTGCTCTCAGGGGTGAAATCTATCTCGCACATGCATTTATCCTGGGCAGACACTGTTGTTTAAACTAAAAATAATCACAGCCAGTCCTGAGACATTAACCTGCTTAGTTACTCCTGCATAAAACCAGGAAGGAAAATGAGAACAAAGGTTAGTGCTTAGCCTGAGGATTATTATTTCTCTGCTCACACTGTTTCATCCAGCCTGGAGGAAAATGGGGCATATGTGTTAGACGCTCATGTTAATTCCTCCAGTTATAATTAATATACTTCTGGGGCTGTTGTTACAGAGAAAATATTAGAATGCTGGATACTCTACTTTAACAATGTAGCCAGATTACTACTTAGTGCTCAGAAATGACTGCCATTACTGTGAGCGCCATGGCATTATTCAGAAAGCACCTCTTAGTCATTTCATTTTCCTTGTCTTTCACGGCATTCTCAATAGGTAAAAAAGTAAACATATTAATAGGTTTAATATAACCCCCCCCCCCAAATGTGAGTAATAATACATCCACCCTGGAAAAAGACAAAAGGAAAGAAAATTTATTCAAAAAAATAAAGAAGAGGGAGTAAGCATTTCAACTGAAGGGGGAAAAAAGAAAGCTAAAAAATAGAATTTACATATCGAGCAAGGAATAAAGGTAAGAGTCTTTCTTGATTCATACACTGGCTCTTAAGGATGCCTCAAGGATTAGAATAGACAGTAGTCATATTCACACCAAATCTGAGGAAAGCAGCCTTTAGTATAAGTCCTTTTCATTCCTCACAAACAATTATTTTGTATCTATCACGAAATCACTAGAAAGGGGTGGAGGAAGGGTTACCCAATAAAACCAAGAAAAAAACAACAACCCCCATGAAGCCATGTGTCACACTTCAAACATTTCTCATGGCTCTGTTTGTTATCACAAAGCCACCCTATTGCGTAGCCTTAAAGTCTTTTGAATTCTTTCTTTGCCTTGTTTCCTACTTCACACAAGAAGCAGTTGCTTATTATAAGATGATAGTTATCAAAAACTAAACAAAATGAAAGTTGTTTGCACAACAGTCAATCTGTTCCTGTTCGAGCTGACTGCCAAGGACAAAATAAAGCTAAGACATCTCAAAGAGTTATGTTGTGAGGTGGACGGCTACCGTCTTTCTCTGCCCTCTCCCTGAGGCATGTATATTATGACTGTGATTCCAATATTGAATCAGAGACACCTTTTTTAGCTTCTGTGATGGACCCATGGGCTCCACTGTGTGTTCTCATGGGTACTGTGTGCTTCTTTGTAGCACTACCTACCCCTGGAATGTTAACGGTTACTCATGTGATTAAAATATTTTAGTAATGTTTGTGTTCCCTACTCATCTGGCTTCTTAAGGATAGGGAATGTGCCTCTTCTTGACTCACCATTGTGTCCCATCTCATAGCAGAGGTCCTAGTAAATGCGGACAGGCAGTAGATCTGCACTGGATGAATGGATTGATGAAGGTGGATAAACCCGTTCATTAGTCCAAGTTAAAGTTTGGGACCTTTTTCGACTCTCTTTCTTTTGTTCACCACACTTTAGTCGATGCACTCTTTACCCACAGATTGTGTCTTCAGTAACTTTTTCTAAGATATGTAAATGTTATTTTTAGAACAGTTTCAGGTTGACCAAAAAAATGCAAAATAGTTCAGAGAGTACCCATCCACAAACCCTGATGCCAGTTTTACCTATTATTAACATCTATTGATATGTGTTACAATTAATGAACTAATAATGATGTATTAGTATTTGCTAAATTACATATTTTATTCAGATTACTTTAATTTTTTACCTAATGTTCTTTTTCTCTTCCTGGATCCCATCCAGAATGCCACATCACATTTAATCATCATTTCTTTTTAGTTTTTTCTTGGTTGCGACAGTTTCTCACACCCGGCTTATTTTCAATGATCTTCACAGTTTGGGCAGTACTGGTCAGTTATTTTGCAGAATATCCCTCTATTGGGATTGGTCTGAAAGTCTTCTCATGATTAGTCTGTGGTTAAGGATTAGAAGAAGGAAGGCCACAGAGGAGAAGTGCTGTTTTCATCACCTCATGTCAAGGATACATGACATCACTAACATGACTTATCATTGAGGTCATTGACTTGGTCACCTGGGTGAGGCCGTGTTTGACAGGTTTCTCCACTCTGTGCAGCTGCACTGAAAGATCTGAATTATGCTCCCTAGTCTTGAGGGTAAAATAATCAAAATTATTTGGAATTCTTCAGCATAGGAAATTTGCCAATTATTTATGCATTTATTCAACCCTTGATTTATATAATTATGACTCATAGATATTTATTTTATATTTAAGATTATAATCTAAGACTTTTTTATGTTGTTGCTCAAATTGCTTTGGTCATGGGGAGTTCTTTCATTTGGTTCTCGTGTGCCTTTGATATTCCTCCATCATTTTTGGGCTATTTTCTTATTGTTGTTTTCTCTTCTGCCCTCCCTCCCTCCCTACCTCCCTCCCTTCTTCCTTCCTGATTTTCTGGCATTATAGATGCTCCAGGCTTGTCCTAATCCCGGAATAAACTGTTCTAGCCATTCCCTCAAGGAGCTTCTGTTCTTTTTAATGGAGAACTGTATTAGAAACCAGCATCTGGCCACTGGATAGGCACTTTGCTTCTGGGATATTGTTGCTTTTATGTTCTCTAGACTGAGAGAGCAAGAAAAAAAATATATGCATACCTGTCTTCCTTGTACATATCTATGCACTGGTGGAGGCACTCCACCAGCGATAAACTTGGCTTCCATCCTCCACCATCCGTTTACTTACTTGTCCAGTTCCAGTCCCCACATAGAGCAGTATCAGAATTGTTAACTGGCAGCCTGATGAGATACAACCTTATCAGCTTATCTCTAATTTCTTTTGCCCTTAGTTTTATATTCCACCCATTCCCAAAGTTGCTTTGGCTGTCACCTTCCCCTCCACCCCTTCCAGTGAGGTTGTATACAGTTAGCTTGTTCAATGACTTTCTGCTTTCCATCCTATGATGAGCAGACTTCCTAAATAATTTTTTTAATTACAAAAATTAAGGTTTATTCTTTGTGCTGTAAAATTTAATAGGTAATAGGTTTTGATAAATGTATGATATCATGTATCCACAACTATAGTATCTTACAGAAGAGTTTCACCACCCTAAAAATTTCCCTGTGCTTCAGCTATTCAATCCTTCTTTTCTTATCCCTCAAATCCCTGGAAATCACTGATTTTTATTTTATTTTTTTTTACTATTACTAAGTTTTTTGCCTTTGTTGCAATACCATATAATTGTAATCATACAGCATGTAGTTTTTAAAAACCGACTCCTTTCACTTAGCAGTACGCATTGCAGATTCATCCCGGACTTGTTTGCGGATTGGTAGCTCGTTTCTTTTGGTTGCTCAGTAACATTTCATCATCTAGATGTACCACAATTTATCCATTTACCTACTGATTGAAAGCCATTCTGGTTGCTTCCAGTTTGGGGCGATTATGAGTAAAGTTGCTATAAATATTCACTTGCAAATTTTTATGTTGACATAATTTTAAAATCAATTGGATAAATATGTAAGAGTGCAACTGCTGAATAGTATCTCTGGTAAATTCAAATAACTACCAACCAAATTTCACTGAGGGATTAGTTGGAAATATATTTTTAAATAAACATTTACTGAATACTGATTATATTCCAAGCTTTGCACCAGGGGTTTTTATTTCTCTTATTATTCACTCATTCTGCAAATATTTATTGATTATCTAGTACTATGGTCATTCTCTGTAGGCACTGGGATACAGCCATGATCAACAAAAACATCAATCCTTCCTTTAAGGAACTTTTATTTTAGTTAGTGGAAACAGATTATACATGAGTGAATAAATAAATTTATAAAATAACAAGTCAAGATGAGAGCTTATAAAAAATAACTATGGCAGGATAAAGTGAATTTGAAGAATTAGGAGAGGTTATTTTTGTGTCAGGTGGATTAGATAAGACTTCACAGACAAGGCAACATTTGCCCAGATACTTAACTAACGTGAGAAGGTGGGTCAAGGATAGTTAAAAGTATATGCAAAGGTCCTGAGGCTATCATATACCGAGCATGTTCACATATCAAAAAGATTAAAGAGGCCACTGTGGATGAAGCCAATGAGAGAAGAGTGGAATATGAAGCAATAAGAAAAGAGAAAAAGAAGGTAGGAGCTAGATTATGTAGGATTGTTAGCTTATGGTGTGGACATTGCGTTTTATTCTGATAAGATCGAATATCACTAGAAGGTTTGAACAGAGGACAGATATGACCTGCAAGAGCTCCTCTTTTCTCGTTCAGTGTAAAAGCCAAGCACTCATGTTAGAGCAGCTCACTGGAAAATGGCAAGAGCAGTATGATTCCAAAGAGGTCACTTCACAGGTATGGTCAGACAAATTTTACTTGAAGAAGGTACCATGGGGGGGGGGGGGGGGCATCGGATTCCTGGAAGTGCATTAACAGTCAAGAATGCCTTCAATTTTTTCAGTCTACCATCACTTGTGTGTTCTCACTTTCATTCTGTGTGTTAGTCAAGGAAAGCAAAGTCCTGCATTAAATTTGAGGAAACTAAGGCATAATAATTTGAAAATGTTAGGCAGCAGTTAATTAATAAGCACTTAGTATATGCAAATCATTTTTAACAGTATGTAAATTGATATGGTTTAACCTCTTTAGTCTTTTCCTTAACACTCTATAAGTTGTGTCATTTTCCAGGTGAGGAAACTGATGTATAGAGAAACAATGTATCCTGCTTCAAGTCACACAGCTCAAAAATGGTAAAGCCAGAATTCATCCAGTCTGTCAGGCGCCAGAGCCCTTAATTCTTAACAGACACTTGATTGGTTCAGGTCACCTGGCTTGTAAATGAGAGGCTTGATTCTCAGTTTTCTTTCCAGAAGAGTAACCATCACTTGGTTCACTCACATTAATTCTAGGCACTTCCCTTGGGCAATCTACCCCCAACCCCAATTCTGTTTATGCTCTTTGGGCTGACTGAAGTCTACTGCTAATTCCAGGAGGATGTATGTGACTCAGTTCTGGCCAGCTATCCTGGTTAGAGTGATAGGTTCAGGGTTGGAGATGTGACCCAAATTGCTGAGTGAGACTTTATTCTGGAAGCTTCTTCTGTTGAGAAGTGAAGCTCTTTATTTCCACTGTGGAGCTATTACTGTGGGCATGGAGGCAGCCATATCGCTATCAGTTGGAGGAAAGGGAGAATTTGCCAAGATGGAGCCAAAGGTCAAGATGATACACGGCCAAGAGTTCTTGAACTTGCTTAGGTCCCCAATCCCACCTCTACCTAAAACCAGCTTCTCCTGAACTTTTTCATTATTCAGGTCAATAAATTCTCCTTTTTGGATTCCATACAAAAGTCCTTTCAGTATATAAATCTCCTTTTGAATTCTGTATAATTCTCCAGTACGATTTGGATTTCTATTATTTCTAACAATTTTGTACTGATTTTTTTTTTGTTTTCAACTGCAGTGAGAAAAGTGTTGCATAACAGTTGCCTTTTGTAGACCTAGTGCGGCCCGCCGAATGGCTGTGATCTTGCTCTGCAGCCCACATGCTGAGTTGAGTTTGAGACCCCTGGAGTAAATCATAGTGTCAGCCATAAATAAAGCTTCAGGTTTCAAATCTTACATTCAGACCTCCTAACTTTACTGCCATATGTGGTTGGGAACATTGGAAGGGCGGGGGCTCTAGCCTGAAAAGATAAAACCTGGATCCAATTTCTAGCCCCAGCAGTTAGTGACTTAGTCTCGATGCTTCCTATGCTTCATTTTGTCCCACTGCAAAATGGGAGTTATGCAAAAACACCTTGAATGTTGTAAGAAAGAAATGAGACGACATACATGAAAGCACATATCAGAGTACTGGCACGCAGTAGAAGCACAGTAAACATTAGTGGTGAGTCAGCCATACTGTTTCTAGAAGAGCACTTTAACTGCCAGTTTCCTGAATTGTAAGACTAGCAGCTTCAGCATTCATCAGTTGTGCAAACACTGTGCTGGACATTGTATCAGGACAAGAGTAACATGTGAGCATAATATTTTCATGTTATCTATGAGGGGGAAAAGGCTTAGAAAGGTTAAAAAAAATTAACCTGAAGATAAACAGCTTGTCCAGGATTTAAACCGCAGTGTGGTAGAGAAACCTATAGTTTCTTTCTGCTTCAACATCCCCCCCCTCCTGCCAATAAATGGGCTCGAATGAATCAGAATTTAAGATGATAAGCTAAAGATATCTCTTGACTAAAGCAAATATCCAGGAAGGTCCAACGTAACACTATTCAACTGAAAATTGGGAAAAGTTTGGACAGCACCATTTTTTACTTTGGGGAAGGTACTAGCTAAAACAGTCCAACCACGAATTCAATAAAAGTAAAGAAAATGCTACCCTATACTACGCAGTTCCCATTTTCCTTAGAAAAAAAGAAGGAAAAAAATTCTCCATCTCTTCATCAAACTCTCTCCTCTTATTCTCAGTCAATCTTAATTTTAGAAAGATCCTCTGAACAATTAAAGTGGTCATTGTGGAAAGAGGCATTATGATACAAGGGGACAATTGGTCTTATATTTGCTATGGTTCTCAGGTCTAGGAGACTTGAATGCTTAAATGAGGCAAATGGCTAAAGAGTTCATTCACTGTTTGTTCATCAATAATAGATACTTTCACTTAGGAAGGTTAAGTGAACCATGCATTATATGCCAAGTGTGGTTTTGTTGTCTAAAACACCCCAAAGACCACTGCATTCTTCTCTCCCTTCAGACATCCCCTGACACCCTGAGTCTTGTTTTAGCTGCTATGCTATGTAACCTGTAACCAGAAAGGCAATTTAATGCAATTTCTCATCCATTTCAGTGATTGCAACTATTTAGTACATTCTCAAAGAAAGATGATTACAACTTGCTGGTTCTTAATGCTTAATTTATTTACATGCATGCCTGCTACAGAGTTATTTTATTCTCACAGATGATGGCATAAAATCATTGAAAAATGATGGACAGTCACCACAACAGTCCTCCGTGGAGATTAACACCCACAGTCGCTCCTAACACAGGATGACCTGTGTTCCACGCTCTTAAAACCCAGCCATAATAGAGGCAGCACAGACATAAAATTCCTTTATTGCTACTTTGTGCTGATGATACTTGCACAATAACAGATATTTTAGTTAAAATAAAACCCATACCCAATTGGCATTTGTGTGTGTGTGTTGATAACTGAAGCGAAACCACATAGATTTCCTCCTCTTCTTTTTTTCTTTCTTTCTTCTCCTTTTGAAAGAATGTCATATTAGTTAGAAGAAAGGGTGAGTTTTTGGAACCATGACTGCATTCTAATTGTCTCTTCTGTTGTTGCCTGGGCAAGGCTCTTCACATTAAGCTGAACAAATGCCACATTTGCATTTCCGATAAGTGCTCGCATTTTTCGCATTTCTCTGGCAATTCTCATTTCAGTAAGAACACCTGAAAAGTTACCTAAATTAGTCTACCAGGATTACTCATCATCTCATCCAAACAAAAAAAAGGGGGGGGGGAGGAAATAAAATGGAATTTTTCTCCAAATTGCAAAAGGTCTTGTATCAGCAGAAAGGATTTGCCCTTTTTATAGGGGGATTAGAATAAGAATGAGACAATAAAGTTGAAATGGGCAGAATGGGTATTTTCTTTCTTCTTCTTTTTTCTCCCACATAATAGCAGAAGCAGGTTGGTGCCAGCAGTCAGGGAGTAGTATTAGCCCACATGCCAGACAGACTGCAGAATGCATTAATGAGTATACTCTCCCTACTACTTCTTATCTCACAGCCTCCAACAGCCTTTCATTTCTCTGCTTAAAAAAAAAATGCTGTGTCTATTTTTTTTTCAGCCAAAACAAAACTCACAATCGGGCTGCCTCTTTCAAAATCACATTATGCTATTATAAATAAGGAAGAGACATTTCCCATCAAGGGGGTGGCTGAAGGACTACCGTGAAAGCACTGTTTGTGCTGTAATTATTAAAGCTCCTAATGATGTTTGGTTCCAAAAGACGGCAGAGTGGGGAAATCTAAAGGTAACCAGGCACTCTATCCCCAACCTCCCTGATCTCTTTCCAGAATCTGATCATCACTGTTAGATTTTCTAAGTTATTTCTGGTAAGAGCTCAAAGTAAAATGACTTTTGAAAAGTAAACAGCAAACAGAGAAGCAGGAAAGAGCTCTAATTTCATGAGAAGAACACATTTCATTTCCTCCTATTTTTTTTAGCTTTTAAAGGACTCCCACTCAGCATGCGACTGCTCTGATTTCAGTGAAATACATGGCGCACATCTGACCCTCCCACCTCAGCCAGACTGAAAGAGGAGCAGCCTTTCCTTTGCTGTAACGGTGAATATCTCAATTACCCAAAAAACCATATCCGAACCCTTTCCACAGCTTTGTCTAAAAGTCTGACCCAAATGCAGGAGATGGGTGTCTTTAAAACAATACGAGATGATAGGACTATAGATATTCAGTCCAAGGCAGAATGCTTCCACTAAGAAAGAGAAAAAGGGAAGTCTGGGTATTAGAGATTCACTTGTATAGAGAAAGATAATTCTGAGAGACGAGTGAAGAACAAAGAACAGAGGGAAGTTGGTTATGAAATGCATGCTTTGCTTTCCCTCTGTTCCACTTGCATTCGATCACCATTCATCCTTAGCCCTTTATTCTTCTTTCATTGGGGTATGGGATGCTCCCAAATAATCATTCTCATCTGGCTCATGAAGTGGTCAATTCCCACGCAAGCCTGGGCACGGATATGTGAGCCCAGCTCTAAATGGGTGCCTGATACTCAGAGAGTGGCTGTAAATCAAAATTACCTAGTGTTTGGGGCTGAATGTTGCCCCCTCCCCCAGAGATAAGTCCAGATTCTAATTCCTAGGACCTGTAAAAGTGACTTTATTTGGATCAAATACTTTGCAGGTATAATCAAATTAAGGTCTTGAGACAGATCATGCTGGGTTATCCAAGTGGGCATTAAATCCATTGACAGGTGTCCTTGTAAGAGCCACATGCAGGAGAATGGGCACACAGAGGAGAAGGTGATGCAAAGAGGGAGACAGAGACTGGAGTGATGGGGCCACAAGCCAAGACACCAAGGAACATTACCCCCACCAGAAGCTGGAGAAGTAAGGAAGGATTCTCACTTAGAACCTCCCTTAATTTCATTTTTGACTTCTGGCCTGCAGAACTCTGAGAAAATAACACTACTGTTCCTATAAGCCACCCAATTTGTGGAGATTTGTTGTGCAGTCCCAGGGCACTAAAAAATTTGGGGAGGTGGTAAAGACTGTCATCCCAGCCTGAACCCTGGAATGATTGAATCAGAGCCTGGGCTGGTAGAATCTAAGCATCGGTGAGTTTTAAAGCTTTCCTAGGTGGCCCTGCCAGTTGGCTCAGCAGTGGAGCGTCGGCCTGGCATGCAGAAGTCCCCGGTTCGATTCCCGGCCAGGGCACACAGGAGAGGCGCCCATCTGCTTCTCCACCCCTCCCCCTCTCCTTCCTCTCTGTCTCTCTCTTCCCCTCCTGCAGCCGAGGCTCCATTGGAGCAAAAGATGGCCCGGGTGCTAGGGATAGCTCCTTGGCCTCTGCCCCAGGTGCTAGAATGACTCTGGTCACGACAGAGCGACGCCCTGGATGGGCAGAGCATCGCCCCCTGGTGAGTGTGCTGGGTGGATCCTGGTCGGGCGCATGCAGGAGTCTGTCTGCCTCCCGGTTTCCAGCTTCAGAAAAATACAAAAAAAAAAAAAAAAAAAAAAAAAAGCTCTCCTAGGTGACTGTCATGCACACGGAGCCTGAGAAGCACTGACTCTGGGCTCAGACCATTGTTCCTGCTTACCAGCTGCAGTCTCCTCCGTGCAGACCCAAGGCAGCCCTGATTTGAGAAAATTTGGTCTTTGGAGTCTGTCAGTTTGATTTTTCTGACAGAAGTCATTGTTAGGTTTTCCGGCTTACCCAGAGTGGCCCGCTTAACTGAATCTGGCAGTGATGATAATAAACATAAGAGTTATTGTTTATTGAGTACCTACTAGGTGTGGGTACTGAGTTTAGAATAAGAAAGACAAAGTTGGTCCCTGCCCTGTGAGACTTACAGTCTAGGGAGGGATACAAATATGTAAACCAATTATAATATAGAGTGCTGAGCCACTGGTGGGACAGTGTAGGGGTGCACTGGAAGCTCACGGGGAGGGGCCTGTAACCTGGAGTTAGGTGTAAGGGAAGGTTCTAGAGGGAGTGGCACCTAAGTCAAGGCAAGAAAAATAAAAACCCAGCAAAAAGGCCCTGGCTGGTTGGCTCAGTGGTAGAGCGTTGGCCTGGCGTGCAGGAGTCCCGGGTTCGATTCCCAGCCAGGGCACACAGGAGAAGCGCCCATCTGCTTCTCCACCCCTCCCCCTCTCCTTCCTCTCTGTCTCTCTCTTCCCCTCCCGCAGCCGAGGCTCCATTGGAGCAAGGATGGCCCGGGCGCTGGGGATGGCTCCTTGGCCTCTGCCCCAGGCGCTAGAGTGGCTCTGGTTGCAACAGAGCGACGCCCCGGAGGGGCAGAGCATCGCCCCCTGGTGGGCAGAGCATCGCCCCCTGGTGGGCATGCTGGGTGGATCCCGGTCGGACGCATGCGGGAGTCTGTCTGATTGTCTCTCCCCGTTTCTAGCTTCAGAAAAATATAAAAAAAAAAAAAAAAAAAAAAGACAAAAACCCAGCAAAAAATGACCTTGTGAAGGGCCTGCTGAACACATCCCAGGCAGAGGTGACAGATAGCATAGAGCAGAAGTAGTCAACCTTTTTATACCTACCGCCCACTTTTGTATCTCTGTTAGTAGTAAAATTTTCTAACCGCCCACCAGTTCCACAGTATGGTGATTTATAAAGTAGGGAACTAACTTGACTTTATAAAATTTATAAAGCAGAGTTACAGCAAGTTAAAGCATATAATAATAATTACTTACCAAATACTTTATGTCATATTTTTGCTAAGTTTGGCAGAATAAATCTTTATAAAACAACTTATTATAGTTAAATCTTTCTTTTTATTTATATTTTGGTTGCTCTGCTACTGCCCACCATGAAAGCTGGAACACCCACTAGTGGGCGGTAGGGGCCAGGTTGACTACCACTGGCATAGAGGAAGGTGAAGCACAGGGTTCTGCCAACTCCAGCCCATGGATCAACTCTGCATCCCCACTGTGGTCCTAGAGCCCAGGTGGCTGGTGATGTCCAGAGTGAGCCCTCACTGACAGTCCACCTAAAGGTGAGATATCTAGGCACTGGCAAAGGACTCCAGCTCAGTGACCTTCCCTAACCATACTCTAATACAGTTGACCCTTGAACAACATGGGTTTGAGTGCCACAGGTCTGCTTACACAAGAGTTTTTTCCCGTTTGACCCACACAGTCCAAACCCACGTTGTTTAAGGGTCAACTGGGGGCAGGATCTGCAGAGGCAGAGGGCCACCTTAAATTGTGCATGGCTTTCTAGTGCACGAGCAGTCCATGTCCCTAACCCCAGGTGTTTCAAGTGAACTGTAGTATTTGTTCAGATAGTCAGTGTAGCTTCTTCAACACTCCTTTCTCTTTCCTCCCCACCTCTTCCTTTCTTCCCTTCATCATTTTTAATGTTTAGGACATGTAAAAATTTCTTCATTTATTTAAATTGGATTTCAGTGATCAGGGTCATAATAACTAAAACCCTCCAGACTGTCTTAGAGTTGAAGCAGCAGTTCCATCATTGTGGGTTGTTGTTGTTTTCTTTCTTTTATCAGCAGGTACTTCTGTAAGCCTTTTTGATGAGTTTTGTAAAAAAAAAAAAAAAAATAGATCCATGTGGATTGGAATTTCTCAAACATAGTTTCAGGTTAAAATTAAAGATAAACATTTATTGTGAGTTAATGTCTTATAAAAATGTTTTTAAAAAAATCTTTTCAAAGTCTCATAAATTGGCATGTTTTTTGAAATTCAAACTTGCATTCATGAATCCTCCTCCCAAGTCCCACTAATGAGAAGAACCAGCTTAGGAATAAAATTTAAGCAATCAAATTGGTTAACCTTTTCAATGTTGGAAAATCAAATCAGCTTACATAGTGAGCACTATGGCAGGTGTCATGTGTGATGGTTGAGGTGTCTAGATGGACATTAAATAATGCTCCTGTCTGTCACGGACCCATCATTCCAGTGGAAAGGAACAAGAGTCATTGTTTTACAGCCGTGCAGGCACACTTCACTAAGGTTAAGCTCACTGTATCAATTGCATTTTTTTAAAAATGTATATCCTATTGTATCTTATTAACTTACAATGGCAGCATATTAAAAATTGTTACAAATAGAATAGCTCTCCCTGTTGTGGAAGAAAACTTGTGGGGTTGAGAAGGTGGAAAATATGTTATTATTGAAGGAGAACTAAATATATGCAGAAAAGCCTGAATGATATAGATAAATAAGAGAGGGAACAAGATGATTTGGAAATTACCTCCTTCGTGGCAAAGGACAAAATTGATGTACTTGCTTCCTTGGTTATATATCTTTGGATTTTAAGGTTATTTAAATATTGTGGTTGCCCAACCAAGGAACAAAGAAAGTCACTTTTTTTTGACATGGTAATCCAAAATGGTCTATGCTGAAATATTAACAAGAGAAAGTCGTGTCCATATTATTCAAGGTAAGCCATGGAGACAACTCCTCATCCTGCAACAGTCCTGGTACTAAATCCCTGCACTGTATAATTATAGAAGTTGCAAAAAACTAAAGTGTAAGAACCAAGTTCCCTGGCATAATGCACAATAAAATGATTTATTGATAGATCTGAATTAAGAAGTAAGGAAATTGGGCTATTTTGGACTTTAATAGATAGGAATGTTGTTTTCCCACTCTTTGTTCTCACGAGGAGGGAAATTTTTCTCTGGTTTCTCTATCTTTATGTTGGGCAAGAATAGCAGTTGAGCATTGCTCATCCAAGCTCACGTTCTTCCTCTGGACGGGAGCTATCTACAAGGAGCATACTTTTAATGTGGCTTCTCTGCTGTTCTTCCAAGGCAAGGGTCAGAACGACCTACTGTCCTTAGCACTGATGTGACCAGGTCTTTAGGTCTGTCTAATTCTGAAATTCAGTAGTTGTTTAAGTTCATTTGGCTTCCAGAACTTGCTAACCACTCCAATTTAGTCTCTGTCAGTATTTTCGATCTCTATCTCTTTTATTTTCTAAAATTGTTCAAAACTCAAACAGCAAAGAAAGTTCAGCATATAGCCAGTCTTCTGCATTGCCTCAATTAGTATTTGCAAAGATGGTGCTAGAAACTTAATGGTCTTTGAGAGGTTGTAGCCTCTCCAGGATGTTGACCACTTAAGGCCAGTTGTTCCAAAGTCATAATCCATGCACTTAAACATGACTGGCAGAAATGGTCCTACAAAAGCTTAATTTCGGCACCCTGCATTTACCATGTATGGGAAGTAAAGCAGTGGTCTCCATTTTGGCTTTATTGTCAGATCTTTCTTTGTACCTTCTAGCAATATGTAGAAATTTGGTTGGTGGCAGCTTTAGTCATTGTTAGCTTTGTTCAGTATTTTGGCCTCCGTGACATTGTGTGAGTGGATATTTTGGTTATATGCAGGTATGCCCACTACCACTGGTTCCTGTCATGGAAGTCCTTAGGCCTGAGAGAATTTTCTCCCAGGAAGGAGAAATAATTACACACTTCTTATGTAATTACTAAATCCAAAGTTCATTTGCAGTCCTGTGGGGAAAGTCTTTTGAAGTATGAACCAGCCACCCAAATTTGAAGTTAGTCCCCTTTCTTACCTGTGAAGGCAGCTCAAGGAAATATAGAAAAGGATCCAGCTATTCTCTTCAAATTTACCATTTAGATAAATTATATCATCTCCATAGGGGAAAAGTGAGCAAAGGGCATCTTTGAAGAAATTCTCCCCTTAGCCATAGAAGCCAGAAGGGGAGATGTAGTGCTCAGAACACATTTCCCATCACTTCCTGGACGAATTCAATTTTCTTCTTCAAAGGTAGCTAATAGAAAGGTAAAGCAGTTGAAAAAAAAATGTCTTTTTGCCTTTTAGTAGCAGCTGGGAAAAGTGTCTGCAGAAATGCAGTGTAAATAATTGATATATTTTTGGACAAAATCCCAATGCATATTTTCCCTATTCGAAGAAGTCAAAATAAAAACAAAACCAAAAGGCAACCAATGGAGATCAACGAGGTGGTTGAAACTCACTTTTACTTTTAAAAAAAAAAGAAAGAAAAGATTAAACCCAATTCTCATCCCAGCTTGGGCTGAGATGGTCTATGTGCTGGCACGTGGACCAGGAAATGTGTTTTCTGAAGGGCGAAAAGCAAGTCTAGTATCCATTGTTTTAGTAGTTACCTCAACGATGAAAAGTTTGAGAAAGAAATATGAACTGGGAAAAGTTGAACTGACTTGTGGTTCTCTGTCTGGTCTGCAGAGTCGCTGTTGACCATACTTCTGATGAGCACAAAGTGCAGATGGAAATGCAAATCGAAGGGTAGCTGGGACACATTTGAAGTTGGCAACTTGTAAAATGATGCCGTACAATAGAGTAGCTTAGGGCTGGAACTTTAGATTCGGGTTGCTTGAGTCAAGTTCTGGACTTTCTACTTACTAGTTGTCTTGGCAAATTACTTAACATCTTGGTGCCTCAGTTTTCTCCTATGAAAACAGTGGAAAAATTTAGAGCCTACATCATAGAGTTATTGTTTGGATGAAATGAATTACTGTATCCAAGGTACCCGGAACAGTGCCTCCCATCTAATAAACACCACACACTGGGTTTTAATCAGATCTACCAAAGCTACAATCGAGTGGAACATGGTAGAAAGAGATTTCAGTCAAGTACTGAAGACATGCTTGCCCTGATTGTACCACTAATTACCAAGAGCTATTGCTAACTATATGCCACTTAACTTCACTGAGTCTCAGATTTATTTTTTACAAAATGGAGAAAATCGAGGATTGTCATGAGGTTCATTCAGATGAACAAAAAGGTTCTAAAGGTCCTATCGGGTAATGTCTTTAATAAATACTTTTATTCCTTTTTTACCTTCTTCCTTGCCCCAAATTCCCATATTCCTCATGCTTTCTCAGAATTAAAATCTACTCTGAAAAAATATCATTATACTTATCAAGATGCTGCAATTGATTTAGAATCAATGCTGTACGTGAACTAATGAAGTAGATCAGGAAGTGAGGAGGAAGAAGGTGAAGAGGATTTTCTGGGCTCCTGAAATCCTGTCTTAAAGGCTGACTTAAACACCACAGTCAACCACAAATATTTATTTGTGCCTGAACAATGCTAGTAGTCAAGGGAGTCACAATAATGAAAATAATATAGTCTCTGGCTGCAGAGATTTACAATACTGGAGAGGAGAGAAGAAAAGCTCCCTAGTAGCTCTAATGCATAGTGACTATGATTCATATTCTGACAGATGCACAAACCAAATGTTACAGAGACTCAGAATAGTGAACGAGCCTCTCTGGTTTGCCCATATGGGAAAACTTCAAGGCAGAGGTAATATCTGATCTGGTCTTTAAAGAGGCTGGGTAGGATTTGGATTGGTTGTCATGTAGAGCAAAGGCATACCCAATCAATGGTCATTGTATGGGCTAAATTGTCTCCCTCAAAGTTCACGTATTGAATTCCTAACTCCAGTACCTCAGAATAGGACAATATTTGAAGATAAGTTCTTTAAAGAAGCAAATGAGTAAAAATGAGGTCATATGGGTGGGCCCTATTCCAAAATGATTAATGTCCTTATAAGAAAAGGAGCCAAAATTGCATTTCCACTTGATCATTGTGTGTTGTTATTTTTATATAACAGGCTTTGATGTTAATACTTTGTTGAGGAATGTTTTTCATCTATCTTCATAAAAAATATTATTCTGTAGCTTTTCTTTCTTGTAATGTCCTAGGATTGGTGTTCTGTCTTCCCTAAGCATTTGATAGAACTCATCAGTAAAGGCATCACTGGGGTTTTCTTTTGAGAAGAGTTTTAAAGATGGAGTTAATTTTTTCAAATTGATTTAGGATTATTAAGGTTTTTCATTACTTCTTAAGTCTGTTTTGTAAGGAGTGTCTTCCAAAGAAGGTATCAATTTTATCTAGGATGTCAACTTTATTGGAATAAATCTGTCCAAAATATTCCCTGACTATTCTTCTTATTATTTTTTTTAATTAAGTGATAGGCAGAAAGGCAGAGAGACAGACTCCTTCATGCACCCTGACTGTGATCTGCCTGGCAAGCCCCCTACTGGGCGATGTTCTGCCCATCTAGGGCCATTGCTTCGTTGCTCAGCAACCAAGCTGATTTAGCACCTGAGACAAGGCCTTGGTGCCATCCTAAGCACCCAGGGCCAACTTGCTCCAATGGAGCAATGGTGGCAGGAGAAGGAAAAGAGAGAGAGAGAGAGAGAAAGGGGAGGGATGAAGAGGCAGATGGTCCCTTCTCCTGAGTGCCTTGACCAGGAATTGAACCTGTGACTTTTACAAGCCAGGCCAATGCTCTACCACTGAGCCAACCAGTGGCCAGGACCCTGATTATTGATTTATGCACAGCTTCTGTAGTGATGTCTCACTCTGTTGTTTTCCTTGTTCGAGGATCACAGTCCCATGCAACCTGTGGTCCAATGTTGGAAAGTGACTGCTTACATATTTTGTTCAGTTTTCTAGTTACTTATGGTGGGAGGATAAGTGTAGATCTTGTTACTCTCTCATGATCAGAAACAGACTTTCTTTTTATTTATTTATTTATTTATTTTTTTGTATTTTTCTGAAGCTAGAAACAGGGAGGCAGTCAGACAGATTCCCGCATGCGCCTGACCAGGATCCACCCGGCTCGTCCACCAGGGGGCGATGCTCTGCCCATCCGGGGCGTCGCTCTGCTGTGACCAGAGCCACTCTAGCGCCTGGGGCAGAGGCCAAGGAGCCATCCCCAGCGCCCGGGCCATCTTTTGCTCCAATGGAGCCTCAGCTGCGGGAGGGGAAGAAAGAGACAGAGAGGAAGGAGAGGGGGAGGGGTGAAGAAGCAGATGGGCGCCTCTCCTATGTGCCCTGGCCGGGAATCGAACTCGGGACTTCTGCACGCCAGGCCGACGCTTTACCACTGAGCCAACCGGCCAGGGCCTCAGAAACAGACTTTCTAATTTATTTTTTTAATGTGGTACAAAACAATCAAATAAATAACTTAAGGCACCTATCTATAGAAGAACTGAACTGTGGAGTGGAATTCTTTTGCTTTTAAACAACAATAGCTAGTCATTATTAAGAATCTCTTAGTATGAGGCACAGTGCCAGATATTCTATATATATTTTCTTATTTTGTTTTCCTACTAGCCTTAAAGAGATGTATCATTATTCCCACTTAGCAAGTGAGGAAAGAGTGATTATAAGGAGCAAATAAACACTAGAGCTAAGATTCGAACCCTGGGCCATCTGACTACTGGCACTGTGTTCCTTTCCTCCATTTGAGTAGCATGGAAGAAGAACAGGCTGGCAGTCCAAGAGGGATTATCAGAGTGGAAATAAGATTTTAAGGTTAAAGGAGGAACTAGAGATGAAAGAGCATGGCTTAGCAAAACCACTATATATGGGCAGCCTCTCTCCATGACTCAGACTGCTTAGTTGCAAGTCTGTCCTAATCTAAAATGGAATTTATGCCCCTCACTTTGCGAAGTTCAGTTAAACTCATTTGCCCTAATTTTCACAGGTTCACTGCACCATTCCCAACTAGCAGAAAGTTTGCAATTTTTCTTCCTGCATTTGGAGCCTTTAGTTTGTGAGGACTGTGTCTGGCCTCTTATTAATTTCCTCTGACTTCTTGTCACTCAGCTGTGCCCCTGCAGGTTTTCTCTTTGGGATTTTTCCATTTCTTTCTGCTGCTATTATGAAATAGACCTTTGGTCTCTGTGGTTCTTTCCATACAGTTTTGAGCATACTTTTGTGATTCCTTTTATTAAAAAATTTTCCTCGATCATCAACTTCTGCCTAAGCGTGAGCCAATTTTTTCACTTATATTTTTGGCTCAGCTCCTACGGAATGGAACTCAGCCTGCCTTTTCTGCAAACACGTACAATTGCAGCCCTGCTCCTACCTGGGTTCCTGAGCCAGTCCAAGCCCACAAACAGCATTCATAGATCTACTTGAAAACCTCTGACTATTCAGATCAAATAACTGTTCACCAATCCTGATTTTATTTAATTTAGCTTCCGATTTGGGAATTCAATAGGTCATTAAAACCCTTTATCATCTTCGGTCATCCTCATTCTCTTTTCTGTCTGAAGCTTTACCATACATCCTGGCTGGACTTCATACAACTAGACATTATGTCTCATTCTTCTCTGCTCTGGGTAGTGCTGAATTCAGTTTGGAAATCCAAATCTTTCTTGTATCTAAACCTATTGCCTGTATGGTACAACTGGTCCCAGAGCATTTGATCGCACCTCTTACTAGAATAAAAGTTAACTTCATGGTGGCAGATAGTTTGTATCATTCATGCCACTTCTTATGCCAAGTTGATGAGGATTCTAAGGGCTTGTCCAGCTTAAAAGGGAAAGTGTGGCTATCAATTAGCAATGGCTACTACATGTATGGGAGAGGAAAATGGTGACACAGATGTCATATTTGTCAACCCTGGAACCTTTTCCTTTTCCAATGACAATAGCTATGGGCTAACTTGCCAATAACTAATTTTTGTATCTTTCTGAAGCTGGAAACGGGGAGGCAGTCAGACAGACTCCCGCATGCGCCCAACCGGGATCCACCCAGCATGCCCACCAGGGGGCGATGCTCTGCCCATCTGGGGCGTCGCTCTGCTGCGACCAGAGCCACTCTAGTGCCTGAGGTAAAGGCCATGGAGCCATCCCCAGCGCCCGGGCCATCTTTGCTCCACTGAAGCCTTGGCTGTGGGAGGGGAAGAGAGACAGAGAGGAAGGAGAGGGGGAGGGGTGGAGAAGCAGATGGGCGCTTCTCCTGTGTGCCCTGGCCGGGAATCGAACCGGGGACTTCCGCATGCCAGGCCGACGCTCTACCACTGAGCCAACCGGCCAGGGCCACCAATAACTAATTTAATAAAAATAAAATCTTAAACCTTAGACTCAAAATAATTCTTACAATGCAGATAAATTTAATTTTAATGAGTGCTTATTCTATGCCAGCAACTATGCTAAATCCTTCATATAATCCATATAACTTAATCAGCATAGATATCTATCACACACACACACACACACACACACACACACACACAATACTATTCAATTTAAAGAATGACAAAAAATGAGACTCAAAAAATTCATACAGCTTGCCCAAAGCCATATTGCTAGTCAGTGGAAGGACCTGGCTATGAACCCAATTCTTTTTGGTTTGAGACCTGACCACTGATAAGAAAAGTAAGACAAAAAGTTTCACCTGTATATTTATGTGGCAAAGGTAAACCCATTTTATTTTCTTCCTTGACACATAGAGAGACTACATTTCCCAACTTCCCTTGCAAATAGGCAAAACCACATGATTGAGTTCTGGCCAGTGGAATGTGGGTGGAAGTAATATGTTCAACTTCCAGGATCCAGGCCTATAAAAGCTCACAGTCCTTTACACTTTCTCTTCTGTTTCTACTTTTGTCAGACATGGAGTGGAAGTTTGTGAGGCTGTAGGAGGACCTAAGAGCTGTGAATCCAATAGAAGACATTATCTCAGGTCCCTGAGTACCTTGGTGATGCAGAGCCCACTGCTGACCACATTGGTCTGTGATATAAATGAGAAGTAAACTTCCATTATGCTAATCCACTCACATTTGGAGTAGTCTGTTATGGCAGTGGTCCCCAACCTTTTTTGGGCCATGGACCTGTTTAATGTCAGAAAATATTTTCATGGACCAGCCTTTACAGTGGGATGGATAAATGTATCACGTGACTGAGACAAGTGTCAAGAGTGAGTCTTAGACAGATGTAACAGAGGGAATCTGGTCATTTTTTAAAAATAAAACATCGTTCAGACTTAAATATAAATAAAACAGAAATAATGTAAGTTATTTATTCTTTCTCTGCGGACCAGTACCAAATGGCCCACGGACCGGTACCAGTCCGAGGCCCGGGGGTTGAGGACCATTGTGTTATGGGAGTTAATTTACCCTGTGTAGTCTATAACTCAGGTCTACTGATGTTCAGTCCTGTGTTTTTTCTCATTACCCAGCACAGGTCAAAACGTATTCCCCAAAACATTGCCTTCTCAAGTTCTGATCACTTGATTTTCCATTCGTTCTATATTTTATCACAAATAAACACGTCTTTGCTTTCTGTGTCTTGCTTCCTTAATGAGATTACCCTTCTTTCACTTTCATTTACCTTGACACTTAGGGAGGTCAGTCACGGCAGCAGCAGTGGGACCCATGCTTTGTCTTCCATAGCAGTGATTTCCTGCTGGTGTGCCACAGGATTTTTAAATCATGAGTACCTGACTAGTTAGTCAGGGGCACTGACCTCTTTTCCCTTAGATTGTCCAATAAAAAAATGACAGCAGCCAACAAAACAATAGCTATCTTGTGTAAATGAATCAAAATTATACCAATTTATGGTGTGCCACAGAATTTTAGTAATTAGTTTATGTGTGCCATGAGATGAAAAAGGTTGAAAATTACTGCTCTAATGGAAGCCGGCCGTTTCCTGTTGATGCAATTCTCCCCGTCCTCTAAATATACCAAATGAAGACTTCTTTTTTCATCAAGTGTACTTCCTTCTTACACTAAATTTCAATTTTCACACCTAAATAATATTGTCGTTCTGACTCTAGGCCAAAGAAAAGAAACTCAATATGTTCCTTTAAAAACTGGAATTCAGGTTCCCTGTTTTGTAGAGTTTTGTTTTGTTGTTTTTTTGTATATTGTTCCTTGTCTGACTGTTTATCTGACGTGAATCATGTGTTTTGTACTTGCTGGCACCCTTTGAAAGGAAAAGCACTGCTTCAAGAAGTTTTGTGCTAGACTTTGCGAAACCCTAAAACATATGTGCTTGTTAACATTCTGTTGTTATTATGATGTCTATCTGACGCTATCACATATGTTTAATACATGGTAATAATGTTTATGGAACCACTTCATTATAATTACAGTAGGGGCTCATGGTCACAGTGGCATGACAAAAGCCATAGGCTTATCCATCCACTTCATTATATACCCACTGCCCCTTTCTCTTTACAAATACCTACAAGCAGGCAGGGGGTCTGCTGCCGTACCACCTTGCTCTTAAGCTACGTGTTCATATGGGGTTCGTTTTGCAGTCTTAACCACATCCCTGGGGCACATTTCCACACTCCTACTGAGTCATCTCTGCTTAACAACCCTATGTAATGGAACGATGCCCATGAAACTGCCAGAGGGCTGTCAGAGATCGGAACAGTAGAAAGAAATGGAGACAATAATGATAACAACAATAATACGTGTGTATCTGTCTGTGCATGTGTGTATGTGTATCTGTGGTCCTGTATATATTTCAATTACCGGTATGAGACTCAATTCTGTATAATGCCATTTGTGGAAATGCCAAATGCCACTCTGAATGCTTCCTTGAGAAAATCAGAAAGCAAAGGAACTTCGAAGGGAGCAAGGAAAACATTGCAGGACGGGAGCAGGTTTTCTTTCGAGATTTGTGAGATGAAACCAATGACAAGTGGAACAATCTTGAAAAGGAATTACTCATCCAACTGAGCACTTTCCAAAGTGTATTTTCTGGAATTCCAGTCCTTGGGAGATTAACAGTTGTGTACATAAACCAAAGCGTTTTGTGTTCAAATGAGTTTTTATCAACATGGGTTAGCCAAGTTAAATTGATTTCTGCGGGACTTCTCAGGTTCTTTAATATAAAGACAAAGACTTAGACCCTAAGAGAGGGCACAAGCAGAGGCAATACAAGTCTGGTGTTCCTGGCACAATTGGTCAAAGTCTTTTTACTTAGCATCTTAAAACACGGATATTTAGCACACAAACTTGAGTAATAATATGATCACACACACACACAATTACAAGGATAAGTTTGTCAAAATCAATGTTTCATCATCACCACCATTACCCCTGGGCAACAGGGGTGTTGCAATCCTTTGCAAAACATTTTGGCCTTGTAATTTGGAGGTCCAGAAAATCTAGGGGCTTTTAAAAGTCATTTGATTGCATGCTTATAATGTATAAGCATAGGCTTTATGCCTTTGTTTGAGGCTGTTTTAAAGATATATAACTGTTCATTAAGCATATTGAATTTATGGGGGAGGAATTATAAATTCTAGATGGTATTGACTTGATTTCTTTTAAATCAACTTTCCATATTCGTGAAGATAGCGGAAAGGACATGGAGCCCCACCTAGTCACTTTGTCTTTTAAATCAGGAAAAAGAGGTCACTTCTTTGCAAGACTCATATTTCTAGCTATATCCTTCTGTATCCTTGTACCCACTCCCTTCTCTGGCATCTTCCCCTCACAATGACCCCTCATTTAAATTCATCACGTTCATTGGCTCCTTCTTCTCTTTCTACCTTCTATGCTTAATCGTCTCTCAGCTTTGTAAACTAAACCCTTCTTCCTGCCTTTTCTCTTACACCTAATTTCTCAAAGAATCTTTTGCCCTCTGCTTTCTTCCCTTCATTTTGCCTTACTCCTTAACCTTTTGTAATATGGTTTTTATTAAAAAGATTTCTCCCAACAGAAAATATTTGCAAGTTGTAAGGTATTTTTCCTCGCCGAGGAAGAAGGAAGGGCATAGCCATGAAGTGTGGAATAGTAAAAGCTTTATTTAGTACAGTGCTTCCTGGATGATGTTCTCTGGTCCTGAGGACAGAGGCCAGGGAAGTTGCATAGAGGAGTCCATGTGAGAGAAATTTATAGGGTCTGCAGGGTGAAGGCAAGTTGATATGACGTGGCGAAATCTCACTGGCTGACGGATGGTCGCACTTTTCCAAAGGACTCCTGGGAAGTTTCTTGTGGCTCGCATGGGTGTGGGCAGTTCTAGCCAAAGTTCCTGGGCCTCGTTCCTCATGTGACCTTTCCCCATTGCCCATCGACTTTACATTCCAACCTTATGTATTAGATAGGGGCGCCACTATTCATCTAGCTACTTCCTGCTGGTTAGGGGCGTCGTAGGGAGGGGAGATTGGAAGGTGGTGGTTTTGAGGGGATTTAGGAGGAACATCTGTTTGACCATGACTCGAGAAACTTTGTGGATGCGGTCCTGTAAGGATTTTAAAAAAAGAGGAGCAATAGGAGGATCTGCAGGGTCCAGCCTTTTGGTGAGCCGGAGATGGGTAGGGCCCAGTGGTTCCAACTGCCAGCGGTCCTGCATGGGGGCAAGCTTGAGGCAAGAGACATGGTTAGAAATGAGGGTAGTATTGATTATGGGGGAGCCCTTGGTAGTGAGGAATGGTAGGAGTAAGTAGGAAGATACTGTCAGCTGGATAGTGGCTTCAAGACTGTACAGAATGTCTCAACCCAGGAAGGGTACAGGGAATGATGGCATAACTAAGAAGGAGTGAAAAAAGGGGATCCTGTCCAAACTGCATGTCAGGGGTGGTGCAAAGGGGAAAAGAAGGGGTCCCATCCATTCCCATAACTGAGACCTGTGAGGAAATTACAGGTCCAGAGTGTGATGGTAAAATAGAGAAGGTAGTCCCCGTGTCTACAAGAAATGAGATGGACTTACTCGTTTTTGCAGCATTACCCTGGACTTCATGTGGGTGATGGGGGTCTTCAAGTCTGGGTCGCATTAGTCGTCCATGAGGTCGAGTAGTTCGAGCAGTGGGCCTGCCTGGCTGGCTTTGCCTCCCATTTGGGTGGCTTGTCCTCTATGTAAAGGCACTGAGGAAAAGCCTGTTGCCCAAAGGGGCAATCGTTTCTCCAGTGACCGGGCTGCTTGCAGTTGGGGCAGGGGCACTGTCGGGACCAGTGACCCCCCCTTGCCACATTTAAAGCAAGGTCCTGGTTGGATTCCTCTTTGCGGCTTGGACTTGGGTCGGGCACCTCCTGTGCCTTGCCCCTGTTGATCTGCCAGCCTCAGGGCTGCCATAAGAGCCTGGGTTTGGAGCATTACCTTTTGCTGCATGCAGGCCTGGTGAACAGCCTTGGCCTTTTTCTACTAGCCGTGACCATTAAAAGCTTTAAATGCCATGTTCACGGGTCTCAATAAGGGGTTTGGGGGTGAGAATAAGAGGAGGGGGCTCCTGGGGAGCCTGGCACCCAGATCTGGCCAGAAACGCTGGAGCCAGAGGCAGGACAGGGCCAGGCCTTCCTGCAAGAAGATCAGGGTTGGGCCGTGGAGTCAGGAGTTCTGCAAAGGCATAAGGGCCAATGCCTTGCAGAGCAGGGATTTAGGAACACAATGGGGAAGGGAGGGCCCCCTGGCCAGCAAGGGAGGAGAAAGAGAGTGGTATTTGCAGGTGAATGAGAATCAGGGTCCTGTGAAGGGAGGGCAGGGGACTCCTGGAGGGAAGAAACCCGAGTGGAAGAGGTCCGCAGAGGGACCAGAGAGGGTTCCCGAAAGAGGGGCACCCTGGGGGTTGGTCAGGAGGGGGAAAGAGTTGGGAGTCTTCGAAGGAGGAAAGATCAGGAGCAGAGGGTTTAGGTGAGGTTTCTCTGGCCAAAAAGGGCCTGTGCCATGTAGCAGGCGGCACAGAGATTAGGACTGGAGCACAAATACTAGAAGCCCTGGATGTAAGGGATCTCCAACCAGTTCCCGGTTCTTTTGGTGATAATTAAATTGGTGAGGATGTTAAAATCACAAGTCCCTTTAGGAGGTCACCTGTTCGATTATCCAGTGGGTTCTGTGACCTAGCCACAGCAGAAAAGAAGAACAGTTTCTTCTTCTTTAGGGAGGGAGAGATTTCGGATAAGGCACTCCAGGAGTGTTTTTGAGTCAGGTTTAGATTCCTGTGTCTCTATGGCCACCCTCAGTCCTCGGAGTGGTCAGAGATGAGAACTGGCATCCCACAGCTCAAGCTCTGGCCACTGGACGATTAGGTAAAGTGGATATGCATGGGACGTCTCCACAGACACACACGCACTCGGAACAGAAAAGAGGTCCTTAACACAGCTGCGATTATGGACAGGGAGTCTCGGTGGAAAGAACTGAGGGGAGACTGGAGGCAGGGGATTTACCACACCATGTGCCAAAGTGGGTGGAAAGTCGGAGATCCTGCTTCTTCCTTGGAAGGGAAGGGGAGAGGAGCGGCCCCAGTGGGCTTCAACTCCTCCCGGGTTTCAGCACCAAATGTAAGGTATTTTTTCCAGCCAAGGAAGAAGGAAGGGAATAGCCATGAAGTGTGGAATAGCAAAAGCTTTATTTAGTACAGCACTTTTCGAATGATGTTCTCTGGTCCCAGGGACAGAGGCCAGCGAAGTCGCATGGAGGAGTCCACATGGGAGAAATTCATAGGGTCTGCAGGGTGAAAGCGATTTGATACAATGTGGCAAAATCTCACTGGCTGACAGACGGTCGCTCTTTTCCAAAAACTCCTGGGAAGTTTCTTGTGGTGCACATGGGTGTGGGCGGTTCTAGCCAAAGTTCCCGGGCCTGGTTCTTCATGTGACCTTTCCCCATTGCCCTCCAACCTTACACAAGTCATATATTCAGTGAAGATTTAATATGCCAGATGTAAAGCCAGTGGCCACGGTCACCATCACAGCAGCCCAGCCCATGCAAGTTCGCATTGGATTCGGACAGCTGGTAAAGAAACAACGGAGCCAAAAACTGGTGGGCCATAGTCTTTAATCCTAGCTTGCACCTGGCGGGCAAGTAAAAACATACACTGGGCTCCAAAACCCACTCACATTCAGTGCTCACAAAGCCACTGACTTATCTGAGTTTCCTAGAATCAAAGGTTTCTAGCTCACCAGACTTATTCTCAGTTCCCCATCTCCTTCCTTATCCCAGATACAAACTCTGCACAAACTGGCGTCTCACTCAACACTCCGCCATCTTGGCTGCTTCTCCTGGCCACATGGCCTCTTTCTGCTCTCTGCTCTGCTCCCTCTGCTCTCTCATGCTAATCATCCCAGGAACCAAGAGAGCAAGCTCCCGTTCTGCCCCTATTTTATAGTGTAGATTCAAAACCTTTAATCCAGTATACAAAATAGGGAAGTCTCTAATACAAAGTCACTTCTCTGAGGCATGACTGGATTGTACTGCCCCACATCAAAAAGGGTGGGAAAGGCTTAATCCCAAAACCAAGCCCCAGGTTACAATGATCCTGCCTGCCCCCAACACACATTAATATCACCTGGGCAACGGCCTCCACGTGGGCAGCGTTATCTTTTACAAAGTGAGCATAATACATTTTATCTGCCCAACACCGGACATATAAAGAACTCCTAAAACTCAACAATAAGAGGCAAGCAACACCATTAAAAAATGGGAAAATGGACTTTCTTCAAAGAAGATTACAGCTGGCCAATAGGCACATAGAAAGATGCTCAACATTATTAGTCATCAGGGAAATGCAAATCAATATCACATTGGAGTACCACTTCATACCTACTAGAATGTTTATAATATATATATTATAAACAACAACAACAAAGAGAAGACAACTAAATGGTGTTGGTGAGGATGCAGAAAAATTGGAACCCTTGTAGATTGCTGGTGGGATTACACAAGGCCCAGCTGTTGTGAAAAACTAAATATACAAGGACCATATGATTCATGTTGGTCAAATAAGTTTTTATGTTTGCTCGTTTATAGTTTGCATTGGGGGCTGGGCAGTGCCAAGTATATGTGATCTGTGAAATTGCAAATGACCTTCCTGCTTGGGAAGGGCCATTGTTTTGCTAATGTTTGCTGGAGGAGAGGGTTTTATGCCAGAAAATTTTGCAGAGAAGAAGGAGAGGAGGCAGTAAGAAGCCAGTTTGTACAGAGAGAGAGAGAATCCATGTTTGCAGTGGCAGTATTGCAGGAATCAAAGGAAATGCCCAGAGAACTTGATGAAGGAAGTAGTATTTATTTAGCTGGTGGAACAGCGTGACCCCAAATGAGGCAAGCCAAACACATGCTCCCCAAAGTTAGAGTTCTTACATCTTATATACCCTTTACAGAAACAGGTTGACATGCAAGGGGTTTATGATTCCTTTATCTAGACGTACACATCAATCACATGATTTCAGGATGGGAGGGTTAGTTTAGATGAGGTCGGAGAATAAGCATTGAAATTTATTTAAGAAAATAGAAGAGGAAGGGGTTTTCAGATAAGTTCTATCTTCCTTTCTCTGTTCAAAACTTTCTTGGTGCAAAACCCTCTCCTTCAGCATACATTAGCGAGACAATGGCCCCTCCCAAGCAGGAGGTCATTTGCAATTTCACAGACCACTTTTAGCTGGTGCTGCTCAGCCTCCACTGCAACCTGTAAGCGAGCAAACATAAAAATTATATTTTACAAACATATTTGGCCAACATTCTACCCCTTTTGCTCACTTTGCAATCCACACTATAGGCATTCCTGTGCAGGGAATGAAGTACATTATACAAATAAATTACAGTAACAGTACAAGTCATACAATTTCAACAATTACAAAGGTGCCTTTCTCTGAGCACTTTGCCCAAAACATAAAATGTCCTTGAAGCTTCTCTCCAACAGGAAGAAAAGCTTCCTGGTTCGGAAGGGCTTCCTTCCTTAAAAGCAGAGAGAATGCAGAGTGCTGAGGAAGAAGCCAGTTTGTGCAGAGACAGAGAAGGTGTGCAGATGGTGAACCAGAGGTGAGGGGCTTTTGTGAGCTCCGCTGAGACTAGTGGGGCCTTTGGTTCTAGAAGGAACCGGAGAAGATTGTCCTGGTTGTGGAACCGGAGAATGTGTCAGGGCTTTGGTGCCTGTATGTTTGCTCATCAGCCAGTGCAAGACTTAAGTAAAGGAATGGCTCACCATTCTTTGGCTCTACTGTTTCTTTACCATCTGCCTGAATCCAATGAGAAACTGCATGTGAGTGGCCATGACGGCCACGGCTACTGGCCCTACAATTTAGCAATTCCATTCGTGGGTATAAATTAGAATTGAAAAGGGTGAATTACACAGATACTTATACACCAGTGTTCACTGCAACATTATTCATGATTGCTCCAAAGTGGGAACCTAAGTGTGTTACAACAGATTAACAGGCAACAAAATGTGGCATATGCATACAATGGAATATTACTCAGCCATAAAAAGCCAGGAAATTCCGACACATGCTACAACATGGATGAACCTTGAAACTGTTATGCTAATTGAAATTAGCCAGAAATGAAAGGACACATTGTACAATTATACCAATGTGAACAATCTAGAACAGGCAAATTCAAACATACAGAAAGAATAGAAGTTATCAGAGGCTGGGGTGTGAGGGCAAACGGGGAGTTATCTAACTGTTTAATGGTAACAGCTTCTGTTTGGAATGATTTGAAATACCTGGAAGTAGACATTGGTGATTGTTAAACACAACATTGTGAATGTAATTAATGACACTGATTTGAATGTTTAAGTCCTGTACCTCTCCCCTTCTTTCTCTCTTTCTCTTCTCTAAAAATGAAAAAAAAAAAATAAATAAATAAATAACCCTATATTAAAAAAAGGAATGGTAAAAGTTTATGTTATATGTACAGTATTTTAGCATAAATAAAGGGGAGAGGGTTTCCAAAGGAATGCCTCTTTGAGGCAGAAGTCTTTGTAGCCTCATGGAAGTCTGTTCCCAGATTGTCTAAATGCCTTTTAATCATGGAGGCCTTTCCTAACTACTTTATTTAAAAATTGCTACCCTTTCCCATCTCAGCATTCCCTGCTTTATTTTTCTTCATTATTTGTCTTTATCCAGCTAGAGTATTATATATCTTAATTAATTATCTGTGTCTGGAGCCTCTCCCTCACCAGGGATGTAAGATCTCTGAGGGAGGGATTTTCACCTCTCTGCCCCACTCTGCTCCATCCTCAGGCCCTAGAACTGTGGCCAGCTTTGCATAGGTTCCCAGCCAACAGGTGTGGGATGAGCTTCTTAGAAGAAGCTCAGACAGTTCCTGAGAAAGACAAGTATTTCTTATTCCATCTTTCTTAGCTGTCCTCCTAATGAGATAAAGATTTCATTTCCCTGGCTTATAAGGAAGTTGAACCACAGACTGAGGAGAAAAGGGGACCATGAAAGTTATAATAAAATATATGAGAAAATGGGGAAAGCAGCTGACTGGGTTCAGAACATTACCCCCAAATATGGCACATGTGGAATATTGACTATTTTAAGCTGAAGGAATTTGAGAAAGGGCAGGACCTGGAAAGACTCTTTGACCTTCCCCAGAAGCAGGTTGTAAACTCTCCTGGAAAAGATCCCTGTCCCCCAACACCAACCTGCCCCAGGAAAGAAGCCTATTTAGCTCAGAAGATGGAGGACACTGAGAGACATCTGATCAGAATGAGCAGGCCTTGCCAAGATGCCCCAGTTCACTACCCTTAGCTCATATCATTTTGTCTTATGACATTTTTCTGTGATTGTCCGCTCCTCACCCAACTTAGCATACAAATATTCAGGGTTAACCATTCCAAAAAGTCTTCATTTCCTTCAGAAGGCTCCTTGTCATGCAAAACTGAGATAAATTTGTGTGCTTTTCTCTGGTTAATCTGCCTTTTGTTACAGAGCCCCAGCTGAGAATTTAGAAGGATAGAGGGAAAATACTTCTTTTTCCTCCCCTACACAGCTGAAATACAGTTCTTAAAAATGGAAAACCACCAGTTTTATTTTTGTAATATTTGCCATTTCTTCTGCAACTTAACCAGAAGTAGCCTGGGCTCCAAGGATCTTCTGATCCCGGATGAGCATACTTATATTTTCCAGAGATTAGACAAAAAACAAAAATATCATTTAAAACAAAATTCACAAAATGATAATTCTGAAAAAAAAATTAGAGGAAGAAGCAAAGAATAAAATCTTTAGAATCTAAGTTAACGGAGGTTCTCACGGCTAGGAAACACCCAGGTGGTGGGAAGCCCAGATGGGAATAGCCCATCTCCGGATTCAGCTGCCAGTTCCCGCCCTTGATGCTTTGAATCCAGGAGAGACCTCAGCCAGAGGCCCCTGCTTGGCCTCCTGCTTACATCCTACCCTGGCCTCTCCATGGCTCTGGGTTTACCGGGTTGTTACCTTGTCTTGCCCCTTGGAGTCTAAGTTCCTGAAGAATGCAGACCAGAGGTCCCCAAACTACAGCCCACGGGCTGCATGCGGCCCCTGAGGCCATTTATCCGGCCCCCACTGCACTTCCAGAAGGGGCACCTCTTTCATTGGTGGTCAGTGAGAGGAGCACATTGACCATCTTATTAGCCAAAAGTAGGCCCATAGTCCCCATTGAAATACTGGTCAGTTTGTTGATTTAAATTTACTTGTTCTTTATTTTAAATATTGTATTTGTTCCTTTTTTTTTTTTTTTTACTTTAAAATAAGATATGTGCAGTGTGCATAGGGATTTGTTCATAGTTTGTTTTTTTTACAGTCCAGCCCTCCAACGGTCTGAGGGACAGTGAACTGGCCCCCGGTGTAAAAAGTTTGGGGACCCCTGATGCAGACCATGCATGATGCTTCCTTTCCTGCCTCAGTCCTGCTTTGGAGCAGAGGCCTAATGTGTCCTTGTTGAAGGATTCTAATTGAAACTGGAGTTCCAAACAATGACCTTAGTCGTGCTGCTGGCACAAATCCGCAGGCATTCGAGAGGTCTAAAATACTTCAACCCTTGGGTCTGCTGAAATCATTGTTATACTGCGGGCCCCATTCACTTATTCCTCTGATTTGAAGCTTTTCCTAAATGTCCCCCACTGTCCTCTGAGAGTCCCCCAGGCATCCCTTTATAGAGCTAAAGAATTGTGCCTGCGCTTCCTTTCTGTTCTGTGAACTCCTGTGCAGGTGTTTCTCTGGATGGCCTGCTCCTAGCACCACGCCTGGTGTAGAGGAGACAGTCAGTAAGCAGTATTTGTTGAACTTCTCCACTGGCTTCTGACTGCCTGCCTTCTTCCCCCTTCCATCTCTTTCTCTCTCCCTCCTTCTTCTCTTCTTTTTTTACCCAGTGCTTCTTCTTTCTTCCCCTCCTTCCAGAAGCTGAGTCATGAAAGCGCATGCTGGGATTCAGTCATCTTCCCAACTCTTCTGCTGGAGCTTGGGGCAGGTGGCTCCTAAACGTGCCAGGTGGTGTATTGATTATTGTGAATTAAAGTTATTTGAGAAATAGCTGGTGCAAGAAGAACACACTAACCCTCTTTTCTCTGTCCCCTACTGAAAACAGGAAATCAATCTTCTGTCAGTTCAGTTCTTAACAGACATAATGTTTCTTTGTCTAGAAATTACAAAAGCTGCCTTCTTTGGTCATTTCTTTAGGTACCATTTCTGTGACACTTCTGTACGTACAAATTGAATCATTTTTTTCTTCTGTTAATCTGTTTTATGTCACTTTAATTAGACCTACCAAAAGAACAAGGGTGATCATGGCCCTGGCCTGTTAACTCAGCAGTATGGCATCAGTTCAGTGTGTGGATGTCATGGGTTTGATTCCTGGTTAGGACACACAGGAGAAGTGCCTATTTGCTTCTCCATCCTTCCTCCTCTCACTTCTCTCTCTCTCTTTTCCCCTCTTGCAGCGTGGCTTTATTGTAGTGAGTTGGCCCCAGGTGCTGAGGATGGTTCCATGGCCTCTACCTTAGGCACTAAGAAGAGCTCAGTTGCTGAGCAATGGAGCAACACCCCAGATAGTCAGAGCATCACCTGGTAGGGGGCTTGCCGGGTGGATCCTGGTCAGGGCACATGCCATGTGGGACTCTCTCTCTGCCTCCCATCCTCTCACTGAATAAAAAAATAAGAGTGAGCAGGGGGAGATATCTCCTTCCAATATCTCCTTAAATTTTCTTAAACATATTATTCCTTAGTCTATTTTTATTCTTCATCCAAATCAATAATTTTTAGAACATGGGTTGCTTAAAACCCAATATAAAAGTGTGTGTGTGTGTCTAAATGTCTGTATGTATCTATGTAGGGCCAGGTTTCAAGGAGTCTGTGACCTCACCTCCCTCAACCACCCAAGGAAATTAAGAACCACAGATCTAGATACTTTATTGTATTAAAATAGAAAAAAAAAGATGAACTTATTTTTTAAAAATAAAAACAAAAACTTGAGAAAAGACACAAATCATTTGATTCTTCCACAATTTTCAAAGCAGCCATTGGCTTACAGGCAGAGCATCAGGGAACCCTTTTGTAATAGAAAGTGGAATAGTAACCTGAGCTACCCCTCATCATCCAAGATATCACATCCATACTCTCTAAAACTGCCCAGAACTCTGATAAGCTGTGTCCTACATTTCAGGAAACACAGAATATTCTGAACAAGATGGCAGATTCAGGGTTTTATCCAGAAATGAATTATTTTTGTTTGGTGCTGGCCTGTAGAAGTTCAGGTTTCTTGACAATGCAGCCTTGGAAGACACTTTCCATTTGAAAAAGAAGTGCCCCATTGCTGCCCAAATAGATGAAGGCATTTTGTGGGTGTGTGCCTGATACACGGGTACCAAGTCCAAAAAGTCATTTTAATCAATTTTGAATAATGAACTTTGAATGCCTGGCATTCAGTAGGATGTGCAGTCTCTGACATAGTAGTTTTCATGGACTTCTCCATACCCTGACCCCAGCCAACTCTCACTCCTGGGCTGATCATTAGCCAGACACACCTTTAATTAAAAAGAGCCCAAGACATAAGATCACAGGCTCTTTTTAGGGACAATTTTACTTCAGTGATTAGCAGTGGAAAGAAAGAAACTGTTCATGCCAAATAAAGGTGTCTTTCTCTCATTAAAAGTGCACCTTTAAGGAAGGTCATGTAGAGTGGGGTTTAGTTTCCTTCAGGCAGCACCAGAGTATTTTATTTCTCACCCAGCAAAATCCAGGGATGGCACTCCAACTGCAAGACAGTTGATAAAGTGGTAGGTCACAGGGCTGAATAGTAAAGGGGCTTAGATTGGGACCCTACCTTCATTAACCAATTAAGTGATTGGTAATCATTTGACCTCTAGAAATAATAGCCACCATTTACTGCACACAAGGTTGTCTATGCCATCACATTTTATCCTCAAAACAGGCATACAGCAAAAAACTGTTATTGACTCCATTTTATATAGGAAGAAACTGAGATTATGTAAAGGTAGGTCATTTGTCTAACATCTTACAGCTAATATTTGGGGAGCAGGGTTTCTTTCTAATGCTCACATTCCATCCTAATACCTTCTACAGCTTTTTCACAAAGAGTAATAAACATTTATACTTCTGGATTTTTCTTCATTTTTTCCCCCAAGCAGACCACTATGATGAAAAGATCATTTTGTGCATGTATTTTTACTGGCATTTGGTCAGGTGCTATGTCAAATCAAACCTTTCTCAGAAATCTAAATCCTGACGTTTGTGAACGTCAGGATTATCCAGGAAACAGAACCAATAGAAGACATACAGAATTGACTCATATGATTATAGAGGCTAAGGAGTCCCAAGATCTATGGTCAGCAAGCTGGAGACATAGAGAAACAATGAATCATACACGTTCTAGTCCCAGTCCAAGTCTGAAGGCAGGGTAAGATCAATGTTCCAGCTTAAAGACGATCGGTCAGAAGGGCACAAAATTTTACTCAGCCTTTCTGTTCTATTCAGGCTTTCAACAGATTAGATGAGGCCCACCCACATTAGGGAGAACAACCCGCTTTACAGAGCCCACCAATTCACTCATCTCATCCAGAGACACCTACAGACCTACCCAGAATAATGTTTAACCAAATATCTGGACACTCCACTGTCCACTTAAGTTGATGTATAAAATTAACCACCATCTCTCAAATATTTATTAACGAAAGAGGAAGCAAAGGGTCTAAGAAGGTTGTTGATGTCATCTATCAGATGAGGGGGCAGGTGTAATATCCAGGCATTGGTTGCTAAAACCTACTTTCTTGTTGACTCCTATTTCCTGCTAACTATATCCATTTGAGTAGGTTTTATTCTTTTTGATAGAAGTAAGAAATGCGGAGAGTAATTAAGAAAGGCAGGTGTGGTCATTCTTAGTCACTCAAGTGAATTTTCCAAACACACCGAAGGGTGTGGATTATAAGCTCCGTCTTCTACCTGTCTTGAACTTTTCTCTCCTGAAGTGAAGACTTCAGGTGGAAATGGTAAGGGATTGAAGAATTAGCAGCATACGCCTACTTTAATGACATCAGAAAGAGATGAAGCAAGTCAGTATTAACCAAGAGAGTCTCCAGCTCACATTTATTGATAACCAAAGTTCACCTCATCATGGCCTCATCCTTTGTCTACTGCAGTACTACTCCAATCCTGCAAATTCCATTCTAATACTTCCTCCAAGGTAGATAATTAAGCCATGTGCTACTCTGCATCTAATAATTGTTTACTTCATTTGCATTTCATCATTATATTATTAACAGGAGGAAGGTGTTTAAACCTCAGGCAACTAGGAGCGATGCTGGCATTGCTCTTGCTTAGGCAAGATTTTTCAGCTCAATTGATGCTGTTGGTGCCCAGCACTGTTCTTGGCTCATACTTGGGTTCATAAGAGTTTAAACACTCTAATGCTTCCTGTATTTGTGAGTTTCTACCAACACTTCCCATAATTTGATGATAATTTCTTCTACATTTACTGACTAAACCTAATCTATTTCCCCTCATCCACAGTAATAGCTTTCCCCTATGTATTCTGCTTCAGAATTTAACCCTTCATTCTTCACTTGGAAAATCAAGTGCCTGCCCTTCAGACACCATGAGGTCATGAAACATGAATGTGGGACCTCATATTACCTAACTTGTTTTTTATTAATTTAATTTTATCTAAATAATATATTCACTGTTTTTGTAGGTGAAATAACTACTATGCTTCCTATAAAGAGAAATAGTACTCTACTCATGATTCTCACTACCCTTTGGGAATCATTTTCAATTTTCTTTCAGGTTTTTGTTTGTTTGTTTGCTTGTTTTGTTTTTTGTTATTTACTTCCATTTTTTTTAAGGCATGCTTTTTCAGAGATGGGCTAGGTACGGCCTGTATGGTTTATGGTTTTCCTGGCTTAGTCTGTACTCTAGCATATAATGCTTCTGTTTTCTGTATGGTTCTTCACTCCTTAACTACTCCTCAGCTGGGTCTAATATAAACAACTATAGAATCTCTTTATTTCAACCTTTCCAGAGAGTAAAATTCTTGTCTTATCTGATATGAGGAAAACTATATAGGCTGGTGAAAACATTCTAATTGTCCAAAAAGTGGTTGCAAACTATGGCCTGCATGCCAAATCTGACCTGCCACTTGTTCTTGTAAATAAAGTTTTATTGGAACACAGTCATTCCCATTCATTTAGGTATTGCCCATAACTGTTTTAATATTACACTGCAGAGTTAAATAATTGTGGCAGAGCCTATATAGGGCACAAAGTTTACAATATTTACTATCTGGCCTTTTACAGAAAAAGTTTTCCAGCTTCTAAACTATACAGACTTTCAATCAATACACTTATTTCTAACTCATCCTGTGCTACCAACTTCTAAATTACTTGGTGCTTTCTAGTCCATAAACTTTCCAGGAATCTGTGGTACAGTATTAATCAGCTTACTTCTTATCAATATTTCATCACAACTCATCGTTGACTTTCAGTTTTCTTCTCTCTGATATGTCAGTTCTTACTCATCTAAATACACTCATCCAAAAAAGAAAAACTATTAATGTCTTTGCTATTGTTTTAACTTACATTCTCATTGTCATTAAAGGTTTATGCTTCTTTTCTTATCTTACTATCATTTTTGTGGGGTTGGAAAATTTATCAGTGGTGCTTTTCAGAAAATAATGAACCACTCAAGGTATTTCATACAAGAAGGAATTTAATTTAGGTATTAGAGATGTTTAGAATACTGTGGTAAGGGCTGGAGTTTCAAGATCACATAAGATCTCTGCATGTTCTCAGGTTCACCAATAGCTCTCAGAGAGAAAAGCAGTTTCAGGAAGTACAGAAACCACCCTCAATGACCCTGAGTTGGGTGCAACCCTGCAAACCACTTTGACGCAGCTACGAAACCTCAGACACACTGAAGCTACATCACCGCACATTTTTGGTACAGGGCCAATAAAATCATGTCTGCCTCTCTTCTACTTTCCACCTATTGTGGGAATGCTCTGGTAAAGGATTCTGGGACATGTGCTCCCAGGGGAGAGCACAGATGGGGTTGGTGCTGCATGACCAACATCTAGCACAAGGAGCTAGCATAGGTGAACAAGTGATTTCCATCTTCCATATTTAACTTTGCTCCCCTACTTTTCCTCTCCACCATCAAGGTTTCTATAAAGCCACTGCTGCCCACTGGATAGACATTGTACTTTGGGTCCACAGATGTGAGCAGGAGACTTTGTGGTGTGATGTTAGGCAAATCATTCAGCCTTGAATCCTGCGGTTGAATGGAGGGAGAAAAAATACACCTACTTTATGAATATTGTAAAGGGATATAAGATAGTACATGTTAAGTGTTTAATAAACTGTAAAATGCTACGTAAAATGAAAGTAGAACTATGCGGGTTAATTAATTTTGGCTTATGTTTCTGACTCCAAAGAATAGCAATATATGTCTCCAGGGAATACATCTACCTGTCAATCTCATTTCAGACTTCCTTTCGTCTGTCTTTCTTTTAATTTAAGAAAAAAAAAAGAAGCAGCTATTTCAAACTCTAAATGCAGCGAAATGTCACCAGTGTAGTACACTTATTTCATTCTCCATCAGCCTATGGCAGCTACGGCAGATGTTCTGACAGATAATGAGAACCCTGGACAGCTCTAAGACTGGAGGAAAAGTAGCTCAGAGTCTACTTTCCATCACAAAGCCTTGTTTTTATGCACAGGCCTCAAGGTTACAAGATGTCAGTTTCATTTTTTATAATTCCAACTGAGGTTTCTTACTGGCAATATCAATCTCAAATCTTAAGTATTTATTAACAACCCCAGATAAATCCTATTAGTATCTGTAGTGAAATAACAAAAATCTGTACTTTTACTAATTTGAAACTGTTCTCATTTTTATTCAATGCTGGTCTTCTGCCTTGATTATGATTACTCGGATATTAATGTGTATTAAAATATGCAGCACAATTGTGACCCAGTAAAGACCATGTTTCACTCTTCTTTAGACGGACGGGACCAGGAAACCAGGTTGGAATCAAACAAGGTGGATTTTCTTGGAAGGACAATGATGAAAGGCTTCTGAATCCCTGAAAGTAAGTGATAGGCATAGGGTCAGCATTCTATGATCAGAAAGGTGGTGTATTTGAAGCTTGAGTGCTTTGAGAACATGGAAGGAGAACTTCAGGAATCCTGGGAGGATCCTTGGATGAGAAGAAGAGAGAATGGTAATTCTGGGTTCACAAGTGAGCAGATGCTTGAACTGGCAAGGCTTACGCCCTGGAACATAGTTCTCAAAGCGTAGTTTGTAGAGTTTTGGGGATAGGCAGTCCATGAAGTCAGAACTATTTTCATAATGTTGTAAGACATTATTTACTTTTTCTTCCCTCTGTTGTTTTTTACCTACATAGTGCAAAAGCCACGGGATATCAAACTGCTGACTCCTGAGCAGAGGAGGATTTAACCGTGGGTGTACCGGGCACATGTCCTGGGCCCCGACTTCTGAAGGGCCCCACAAAACCCCAATTTTACACTTTTTTCTAATGACACCACATTTGGTTTCATATGTGCAATTTTAACATAAATAGTACATATTTTTTTTTATTTAAAAATATGGTTAACATGTATTTTTATTTTCCCTGTCTCTCTCTTTTTTTTAAGGGGCCCAATATTCTTTTCTGTGCTCAGGGCCTCAACTGACCTTAATCTGCTTCTGCTCCTGGGTATGGTTCACAGGGCAGTGGCACCAAAACTACTGGTAGTTATGATAATCTTCACAGCCATACATTACATCCTTTAGAAACCCAGGTTCATTTAAAAAATGCCTTCAATGAAGCAGTAGAATTCATCTCTTTATTAAACATTGACCCTTGAGTGCATGTCTTTTTAATACTCTGTGTGATAAAATAGGAAATATCCATAAACGCTTCTGTGGCATAACAAAGAATGATGATTATCTGAGAGAAAAAGCACTCATGCTGCTGTGTGAGTTACCAGCTAAACTAGTTGCTTTTGTTTTGGAAGATCATATTTCTTTTTTTCTGCAAAGAATGACTGACAGACAGACTAGAAATACTCTGTCTTGAGTATTTTATGGATATTTTCTGAAAAATAAATGAACCTAGGGTGACTCATCCAGGTTT